>NC_045804.1:45825681-46128711 GCF_009873245.2 Balaenoptera musculus | reverse complement strand
AGCTGCTTCTGGTAAACCCTGGGCCTGCAGCTCTCACAGCATCAGGAGAGGGATAAAGGCACATGTGCAACCACCAAGACCAAACACAGGAAACCACCAAAGTCAGACCAAAAAAAAAAAAAAAAAAAAGGAATCAGTGACATGGAAGAAAAGTTTTAAGATTTTTCAGAATGGAGGGAAAAACGAAAAGAACTTGAAAATGACTTGGTAGAAGATGATAAATACACAAGGCAGAGAATGGAAATGCACTCTTCAAATTATAAGTGCTCCCAAGAAGAGACCAGACTAGTTCAGGAACAAAGCAATAAGCAAAAACATAATTGAAAAGCTTTTCTGAATGGAAGATCCAAATATGTTTGTCCTAGACAAAAATCAGTGAAAATGACCTAGGCATATCCAGATAAAATTATTAACTTCCAAATATAGGCATAAATAATACTACCAGGTTATTTAAAAGGGAATAAAAGCATACACCTGGCTTCAGACTTCTCCCCCACGTCTCCGTTCTTGCCTTCAGAACTACTTTATGCTGAGCATCAGATCTTGTCAGGCTGCCTTCTCCTGTTCTCAGTTTTGACTTCACGGGCTACATCTGCTTGTTGCCTACACCGCATCCTGGAAACTGTCTTCTGGTTCACAAGGTCCGTCCCTGGGGTTCTGCAGGTGTGCCTGATGTGCTATTTAACCAGTCCACTGAGGGATGTCTCATTCCCTTCTCTTTCTTTCTTTCTTTTTTTTTTAGATTTTTTTTTTTGATGTGGATCATTTTTAAAGTCTTTTATTGAATTTGTTACAATATTGCTTCTGTTTTATGTTTTGGTTTTTTGGCCATGAGGCATGTGGGATTGAACCTGCACCCCCTGTATTGGAAGGCGAAGTCTTAACCACTGGATTGTCAGGGAAGTCCCTTATTCCCTTTTCTGTGTCTTTAAATCTTGAACTTATATCAGAGTTTATTAATTTGCTGACAAGGAAACCAGGAAAGTGACCAAAGAACGTGCCCATCCACAGAGGGAATAGAAATGAGGTGGGACAGGGAGCTGGGAGGCCGAACACTTATATAAGCAGCTTGTTTAATTAGGTAAAGACTGTAGTTTCGTGTGGTCACAAAAACATCATATTCATGGCAGTCAGTACAGTGGATATCAGGGGCCAGGGACTCCAAGCTGTTGGGGGTGCCAACCAGGGGTCAAAAATAAAAAACAATGAATAAGAAGCAAATGATAGATCAAGCCTCTTAGATAGCCTCAAACACCAGAGGGTAGACAACAGAAGCAAGAAAAACTACGATCCTGCAGCCTGTGGACCAAAAACCACAGTTACAGAAAGATAGAGAAGATGAAAAGGCAGAGGGCTATGTACCAGATGAAGGAACAAGAAAAAACCCCAGAAAAACAACTAAATGAAGTGGAGATAGGCAACCTTCCAGAAAAAGAATTCAGAATAATGATAGTGAAGATGATCCAGGACCTCGGAATAAGAATGGAGGCAAAGATTGAGAAGATGCAAGAAATGATTAACAAAGACCTAGAAGAATTAAAGAACAAACAAACAGAGATCACCAATACAATAACTGAAATGAAAACTACACTAGAAGGAATCAATAGCAGAATAACTGAGGCAGAAGAACGGATAAGTGACCTGGAAGACAGAATGGTGGAATTCACTGCTGCAGAACAGACTAAAGAAAAAAGAATGAAAAGAAATGAAGACAGCCTAAGAGACCTCTGGGACAACATTAAACGCAACAACATTCGCATTATAGGGGTCCCAGAAGGAGAAGAGAGAGAGAAAGGACCAGAGAAAATATTTGAAGAGATTAGTCGAAAACTTCCCTAACATGGGAAAGGAAATAGCCACCCAAGTCCAGGAAGCGCAGAGAGTCCCATACAGAATAAACCCAAGGAGAAACACGCCGAGACACATAGTAATCAAAGTGGCAAAAATTAAAGACAAAGAAAAATTATTGAAAGCAGCAAGGGAAAAACGACAAATAACATACAAGGGAACTCCCATAAGGTTAACAGCTGATTTCTCAGCAGAAACTCTGCAAGCCAGAAGGGAGTGGCATGATATACTTAAAGTGATGAAAGGGAAGAACCTACAACCAAGATTACTCTACCCAGCAAGGATCTCATTTAGATTTGATGGAGAAATCAAAAGCTTTGCAGACAAGCAAAAGCTAAGAGAATTCAGCACCAACAAACCAGCTCTACAACAAATGCTAAAGGAACTTCTCTAAGTGGGAAACACAAGAGAAGAAAAGGACCTACAAAAACAAACCCAAAACAATTAAGAAAATGGTCATAGGAACATACATATCGATAATTACCTTAAACGTGAATGGATTAAATGCCCCAACCAAAAGACATAGACTGGCTGAATGGATACAAAAACAAGACCCATATATATGCTGTCTACAAGAGACCCACTTTAGACCTAGGGACACATACAGACTGAAAGTGAGGGGATGGAAAAAGATATTCCATGCAAATGGAAATCAAAAGAAAGCTGGAGTAGCTATACTCATATCAGATAAAATAGACTTTAAAATAAAGAATGTTACAAGAGACAAGGAAGGACACTACATAATGATCCAGGGATCAATCCAAGAAGAAGATATAACAATTATAAATATATATGCACCCAACATAGGAGCACCTCAATACATAAGGCAACTGCTAACAGCTATAAAAGAGGAAATCGACAGTAACACAATAATAGTGGGGGACTTTAACACCTCACTTACACCAATGGACAGATCATCCAAAATGAAAATAAATAAGGAAACAGAAGCTTTAAATGACACAATAGACCAGATAGATTTAATTGACATATATAGGACATTCCATCCAAAAACAGCAGATTACACGTTCTTCTCAAGTGCGCACGGAACATTCTCCAGGATAGATCACATCTTGGGTCACAAATCAAGCCTCAGTAAATTTAAGAAAATTGAAATCATATCAAGCATCTTTTCTGACCACAACGCTATGAGATTAGAAATGAATTACAGGGAAAAAAACGTAAAAAGGACAAACACATGGAGGCTAAACAATACGTTACTAAATAACCAAGAGATCACTGAAGAAATCAAAGAGGAAATCAAAAAATACCTAGAGACAAATGACAATGAAAACACGACGACCCAAAACCTATGGGATGCAGCAAAAGCGGTTCTAAGAGGGAAGTTTATAGCTATACAAGCCTACCTAAAGAAACAAGAAAAATCTCAAGTAAACAATCTAACCTTACACCTAAAGAAACTAGAGAAAGAAGAACAAACAAAACCCAAAGTTAGCAGAAGGAAAGAAATCATAAAGATCAGAGCAGAAATAAATGAAATAGAAACAAAGAAAACAATAGCAAAGATCAATAAAACTAAAAGTTGGTTCTTTGAGAAGATAAACAAAATTGATAAGCCATTAGCCAGACTCATCAAGAAAAAGAGGGAGAGGACTCAAATCAATAAAATCAGAAATGAAAAAGGAGAAGTTACAACAGACACCGCAGAAATACAAAGCATCCTAAGAGACTACTACAAGCAACTTTATGCCAATAAAATGGACAACCTGGAAGAAATGGACAAATTCTTAGAAAGGTATAACCTTCCCAGACTGAATAAGGAAAAAAGAGAAAATATGAACAGACCAATCACAAGTAATGAAATTGAAACTGTGATTAAAAATCTTCCAACAAACAAAAGTCCAGGACCAGATGGCTTCACAGGTGAATTCTATCAAACATTTAGAGAAGAGCTAACACCCATCCTTCTCAAACTCTTCCAAAAAATTGCAGAGGAAGGAACACTCCCAAACTCATTCTATGAGGCCACCATCACCCTGATACCAAAACCAGACAAAGACACTACAAAAAAAGAAAATTACAGACCAATATCACTGATGAATATAGATGCAAAAATCCTCAACAAAATACTAGCAAACAGAATCCAGCAACACATTAAAAGGATCATACACCACGATCAAGTGGGATTTATCCCAGGGATGCAAGGATTCTTCAATATACGCAAATCAATCAATGTGATACACCATATTAACAAATTGAAGAATAAAAACCATATGATCATCTCAATAGATGCAGAAAAAGCTTTTGACAAAATTCAACACCCATTTCTGATAAAAACTCTCCAGAAAGTGGGCATAGAGGGAACCTACCTCAACATAATGAAGGCCATATATGACAAACCCACAGCAAACATCATTCTCAATGGTGAAAAACTGAAAGCATTTCCTCTAAGATCCGGAACGAGACAAGGATGTCCACTCTCACCACTATTATTCAACATAGTTCTGGAAGTCCTAGCCACGGCAATCAGAGAAGAAAAAGAAATAAAAGGAATACAAATTGGAAAAGAAGAAGTAAAACTGTCACTGTTTGCGGATGACATGATACTATACATAGAGAATCCTAAAACTGCCACCAGAAAACTGCTAGAGCTAATTAATGAATATGGTAAAGTTGCAGGATACAAAATTAATGCACAGAAATCTCTTGCATTCCTATACACTAATGATGAAAAATCTGAAAGAGAAATTATGGAAACACTCCCATTTACCATTGCAACAAAAAGAATAAAATACCTAGGAATAAACCTACCTAGGGAGACAAAAGACCTGTATGCAGAAAACTATAAGACACTGATGAAAGAAATTAAAGATGATACCAACAGATGGAGAGATATACCATGTTCTTGGATTGGAAGAATCAACATTGTGAAAATGAGTATACTACCCAAAGCAATCTACAGATTCAATGCAATCCCTATCAAATTACCAATGGCATTTTTTACGGAGCTAGAACAAATCATCTTAAACTTTGTATGGAGACACAAAAGACCCCGAATAGCCAAAGCAGTCTTGAGGGAAAAAAATGGAGCTGGAGGAATCAGACTCCCTGACTTCAGACTATACTACAAAGCTACAGTAATCAAGACAGTATGGTACTGGCACAAAAACAGAAACATAGATCAATGGAACAAGATAGAAAGCCCAGAGATTAACCCACGCACCTATGTTCAACTAATCTATGACAAAGGAGGCAAAGATATACAATGGAGAAAAGACAGTCTCTTCAATAAGTGGTGCTGGGAAAACTGGACAGCTACATGTAAAAGAATGAAATTAGAATACTCCCTAACACCATACACAAAAATAAACTCAAAATGGATTAGAGACCTAAATATAAGACTGGACACTATAAAACTCTTAGAGGAAAACATAGGAAGAACACTCTTTGACATAAATCACAGCAAGATCTTTTTTGATCCACCTCCTAGAGTAATGGAAATAAAAACAAAAATAAACAAATGGGACCTAATGAAACTTCAAAGCTTTTGCACAGCAAAGGAAACCATAAACAAGACGAAAAGACAACCCTCAGAATGGGAGAAAATATTTGCAAATGAATCAACGGACAAAGGATTAATCTCCAAAATATATAAACAGCTCATTCAGCTCAATATCAAAGAAACAAACACCCCAATCCAAAAATGGGCAGAAGACCTAAATAGACATTTCTCCAAAGAAGACATACAGATGGCCACGAAGCACATGAAAAGATGCTCAACATCACTAATTATTAGAGAAATGCAAATCAAAACTACAATGAGGTATCACCTCACTCCTGTTAGAATGGGCATCATCAGAAAATCTACAAACAACAAATGCTGGAGAGGGTGTGGAGAAAAGGGAACCCTCTTGCACTGTTGGTGGGAATGTAAATTGATACAGCCACTATGGAGAACAGTATGGAGGTTCCTTAAAAAACTAAAAATAGAATTACCATATGACCCAGCAATCCCACTACTGGGCATATACCCAGAGAAAACCGTAATTCAAAAAGACACATGCACCCGAATGTTCATTGCAGCACTATTTACAATAGCCAGGTCATGGAAGCAACCTAAATGCCCATCAACAGACGAATGGATAAAGAAGTTGTGGTACATATATACAATGGAATATTACTCAGCCATAAAAAGGAACGAAATTGAGTCATTTGTTGAGACATGGATGGATCTAGAGACTGTCATACAGAGTGAAGTAAGTCAGAAAGAGAAAAACAAATATCGTATATTAATGCATGTATGCGGAACCTAGAAAAATGGTACAGATGAGCCAGTTTGCAGGGCAGAAGTTGAGACACAAATGTAGAGAATGGTCATATGGACACCAAGAGGGGAAAACTGCGGTGAGGTGGGGATGGTGGTGTGCTGAATTGGGCAATTGGGATTGACATGTATACACTGATGTGTATAAAACTGATGCCTAATAAGAACCTGCAGTATAAAAAAACAAACAAAACAACTAATACTAAACTTTCATTGGGTTATTTGTATGGAAATATGTTAATATAAATGTTTCAGACATTACATGAAATTTCTAAAAATCTTATATTTGTATTTGTATGGAAATATGTATGGAAATATGTTAATATAAATGTTTCAGACATTACATGAAATTTCTAAAAATCTTATATTTGTATTTGTATGGAAATATGTATGGAAATATGTTAATATAAATGTTTCAGACATTAAAAAAAAAAAAAAAAAGAAGCAAATGATAAGGAAACATCTGTGTCTGTTAATGACAAGGTTTACTGCTCTAAAAAATTACTGAAGTATCATTTGATTGAGTTTGTGAATTCCTTAATAACATTTTTCGTTTTTAGAAATGAAAATGGTTCATTTGGTTCTTTTTCAAATTTGCTCATTCTTTTTTCAAATGTCCTATTTGTTCAGTTTGGCTTCTATTGCTTCTCTTATCTCTTTTACTTAATTTAAAAACTTATTTGGACTTTCCTGGCAGTCCAGTGGTTAGGACTCCATGCTTCCACTGCAGGGGGCACGGGCTCGATCCCTGGTCGGGGAGCTAAGATCCCACATGCCGTGCAGTGAGGCCAGAAAAAGAACCTTATTTATATTTCTTTCACAGTTTCACTATTATCTCTAGTTCTCTGGGCACTGATTCTCCTAGTCGTTACATTTGCCTACTCTCCCTCATGGTGGTTCTTTTCCCATGTGGTTGGTTAGACAACAGAAGCCAAACTCACAGAATTTTGAGTGGGAAATATTATGATCAATTGCATTATCAGTCAAGTCACTGTCTTTTTTGTATAAAGGTAACAGCTATTACCAGATAGCAAAAGACTCAGAAAATACACTGTCCACATGTCATTATTTAAGATCACATAGCCAGCTAATTATAAGTCAAAAGCAATAACTCAAGGGTCTATAGGAAAAGAGGGACTATAAACACTGATGTTTATTTTTCCCTTCTAAGTATCCATTCTGAGGACATACTCTCAAATGTAGGCAAAGAGCTATGTACACAGATATATAAAGCAATTAGCAACGAGAAGGAAAAAAGGAAATAACTCAGATGGCTTAAATTAGCAGAATATCCATATGACAGAATGTTTACAAAGAGTTATTGATTACACTGAGAACTGCTTATGATAAAATGTTAATTTTAAAACAGAGATTCAACAATATAAAGAAAAAAGACACAGAAAAAAGATAGAAAGTAATTATGCCAAAATGTTAACAGTGATTGTCTCTGGATGGTAAGATCATGGATTTTGGGAGGGTGTATATTTCTTTATGCTTTCTATACATTGTGAATGTCAATGATCCATATTAATTTTATAATCAGAAAAGAGTAAAATGTATAAAATATTTAAAATATGAAAACTTCTAAGGGTAACAACAGTCAAGAACTTAAATATCTGGGGTAATATTAAATAAGAAAGATGAAATATCATGGTACTAACTCTGACATTATAGTCTATAATTTATACTCAACACAGTAGCCAGAGTATCCTTTAAAATTTGGGGGAGGATTCAGGTCACGCCTCTCCTCTACTTCAGACCTTCGAGGGCTCCCCATTTCACTCAGAGTAAAAGCCGAAGTCCTTCCAAGGATCTACAAGGACCAACATGATCTGACCCCCTGCCACGTCTCTGACCTCCTCTCCTGAACCTGACTTTGCTCCAGTCACACTGTTGTCCTTGCTGTTCCTCAAACCTACTAAGGACATACCTGCCTCAGGGCCTTTGCACTTGCAGTGCCCTTTACTTGGAATGCTTTCTGTCCACACAGCCACATAGTGTGTTCCACACCTCAGCTCAAATGACATTTTATCAGTGAGCCCTTTCCTGACCCCTGTATAAAATAGCAGCTACCCCTATGTTCCCATCACCCCGTCCCCTTTACCAAGTACTTTTTCACCATCTGTGACATGGCAGAACTTACTTTATTGCGTATGTGGTCTCCATCTCCCATGAGAAGAGTTCTTTTGCCTGGTGCATAGAAGATGTCCAATAAATAAGCATTGAATGCCCGAACAAATAAATGCGTGAGACTGTAAGCTCCTCAAGAGCAGAGGGGCTGAAGCTGACACCACTGCATCACTGAGGTGCACACAACAGGCAGCAATGCCAACCTGATGGTCCCAGGGACATGTAACCAACATCGACTCACTCCAGAAAAAAATACTTATAATTACAGCCAAAGATGACAGCAGAGAAGAGTCAAATGGAAAAAGATGATAAGGGTGTTTGGGCACAGTAATATGAGAGTTTCCATCAGAAAAGGCAAGATCTTCCATCAGGACGTGGTTTTTGCTGCACGACAGAACTCCACATTTTTATCACAGACTCAGAACCAGCTCTATGTGGCACTTAAAATGACATTTCAAATGCTCTTTCTATTTAGCTATCTCTTTGTTGCGATTAGATATTTTTCTACGGGAAAAAAAAAAGGCATTAGGAAACCAATTTCCCTGGCACTCTCCCACCCCAAAAGCAGGCAGGAAAATGCAGTGCTTGGGTATGGTATCCACAGGCACCCGGACAGACACACATACTTTCAGGGCCCGTCCACGCCTCCTAAACGTCCACAGTCTGCCTGGTCCTGCAGAAAAGGAATACAGCATCCTTGATCTTGCTCAGTTTTATCAGCCTCTAGAAACTCAAGGACAAACTGATAGCATAGTGCACAGCTTCATATTCTTTACTTTAGGAAAGATAAGAAAATTCATCCTAAGCTATTTCAGACTTCTCTGGGCATCGGAGCGCTCGGAGATTAGGGCGGGCTGGTGGTGGACGCTGCCTGCGGTAGCTCAGGACTGTTAATGAGCGTGAGGGTAACTCATGGTGGGGCTGGACGGGGGCAGCTGACCCCCACCCAAGCCCTCCACTAAGTTATTACATTTGCTAAATTTGTCTTTCCTCTCATCCCCCTCCTTTTCCTGGACAATTCCTTCATCTCTGTCCTCCCCACAGCTCAGCCGCGTCTTGTCATCCTGCTCAGGAATCTCCTACAAGATAGTATTTTAGGGAATTTTCCTCTCTCGTGGATGCCTGCATCTTAAAAGGGACCCCTTGAAGCCCAGAAGGACCTCAAGTTCAGAGGGGGAATTTCCCGCTGGGTAAGAGAGGTAGGCTTCTAATATTGATGGAGTGCCTATTCTAGGCTGGACATTCTGTACACTTTGTCTACTGTAATGATGTTGCTGAATTTTCACAGTATCTCCATGAAATAGGTATTATCGTCTCCATTTCAGGATGAGAAATCAGGGACTTCTGGGCAAGACAGACTAGAATGTTAGTTCACGCTTGGAGGCCCTGCCTACTATCTTCCCTGTTCCAAAGGCACGGCAGTGATACATGAAAAGATTCCAACAAGGAAGCTCAACTGTGCTCAGAAGTAAGATATATATCTTGATGGATCAGAAGCTCCAAATATTTACTATTTTGAGGAGCTGAAGGCACAGCCTGCTGACTCAGAACCCAGAAGCAGGTGGAGGGAGCTGGAAGATTGGTTTTCTAGGGGTACAGGGACTAAAAGTCTCCCATGGGAGGTGGGGGACCAGTCCCTGAAATGGGGGCTGGTGAAAGCATTTTCCATCTGAGAGAGGAAGTTGAAAAAAGCAGAGATACCACCTCACCACCGTCCTAAGACTAAAGCTTATCTGTGAATGTGAACAGTGAGAGAAGCTGGAAGAAGCACACACGTAGCCAGGGCCTGGCCAGACTGCCTGTGGCTTTGACGATTGGCTCCAGGAATAATCCCATTATCGCTGTGAACACGCAGCTCATCACTAACCCAAGACAGCTGGCCCTGCGCCGGGGGACCCAGGACCTGGGTGGAGGCAACTTGAAATCACTTGGCAAGGAGAGCT
Source organism: Balaenoptera musculus (assembly GCF_009873245.2). Lineage (NCBI taxonomy): Eukaryota > Metazoa > Chordata > Mammalia > Artiodactyla > Balaenopteridae > Balaenoptera > Balaenoptera musculus. The sequence goes on along the minus strand of NC_045804.1, from coordinate 46,118,508 downwards.
GGGTGGAGGTGATGAGCATGGAGAGGAAGAGAGAGAGACGGACTCCCACTCAAGATGAGCAGACAAACCCCAATTCCAAAACACCCGAGGAAAGCTGTCGCTGAGAGAGACAACCAACAAAGAGTCTCCAAGATTTAGCGAGCTGGAAAGCAGTACTGAAGAATTTACCCAGAAAGTATCTCAGAAAGGTAAAGAAAAAAACGAGAAAGCAGAGTTGGGAGCTATGGAGAATGGATGGAGAGGCTCGGAACTGTATCCCACAGGGTTTCCAGGATGGGAGACTTGGAATGGCAGGGCAGCAATATTCAAGGATATCATGGCTGAGGATTTTCCCTCACTAAAGACAGTTTATGGATCCTCAGATGAAAGGCACATATTAATCACCAAGCAGATAAGTAAAAAAAATAAATCCACATCTAGAAAACCTGGGGCATCTTCCCTCTACCCGACTCCTTCTGTTCCTGAGATCCCTGGCCCATGACCTCCCCCAGGAGCTGCCTGACAATGTCCTCCACTGTTTTAGCCCCACTCCTGATCCTGGTACAGTGAGGAAAGCCCTGGGTTTGGGGTTGGGAGACGTAGGTTCGAGCCCCCCATCTGTTACTGCCTCAGAGTCCTTGCTGAGCCTTGATTTCTTCCCTTCGAATGGAATCAGAAGTAGAATGATAGAAACTTAGAACCAGAAGGGACTTCGGGGGTGGCGTCATCACAGCAGACCACGGCTGTCAGACCCACTAACTAGCTCAGTGGCCACAAGATACTTAACCTCCTGCGTTTCCATTTCCCCATCATTGAAAGGGGATAATAACAGCACCGGCCCCGGGTGTTGCATAAGGACGAAATGAATTCATTCGTGTAAGGAACTTAGCACGGTGCCAGGCGCAGAGTAAACCTTCAACCCGGGGCAGCCATTTCTGTTATGATAATAATAACAGACGCCCATGAAATGCCACCTGCAACCTACACTCAGTGCGAGGGGCTCCCCACTGAAACCACGGACCCCAGGCAGAGCAAAACCAGGGCCCATTGCCCCCTCTGCACTGGGGAACAGGCAAGCCAGCCGGCTGCCCTCCCCACCCTCGTCCCGGGCTGCCCCTGGTAGGCCCTCCTTGGCCTTCTGAGAAGCCCCTCTCCGTGACCAACCGTGAACTTCCCCGAATTCATGCACGCCCCGGCCCCACCCAGGCCCCCCCCCAGACCCCGCTGCCCCGGGGACCCTACCTCTCTCTGCTCACTGCAGATCTTACACAGCCACAGGGGCCGCTTCTGGCCGGGGGAGGCCTCGATCCCGCATTTGGTGCAGACTTTCTACAAGAGAGAGGACACGGGAATGTAAGCACTCAGCCCCTTCCTCCTCAGCTGAGGGGCTGGGAAAACTATAACCAAGGAGCCCTTTGGCACCTTCTGAGGGGATGACTTTTGCTTCAGGCCCCAAGGGGAGATAACCCAAAGGATACCCATCATCTAAAACCCGTAGCTGGCCTTGGGGCACAATAGGTGTGCCCATCCAAGGATCTCCGTGATAGAAATTCACCCGCACAAGTACATCCTGTTGGGATCACGTCAAAAAAAATAAGCTTGCTGAGAGTCACAGCTGCATCATTTTCAATAGCAAGGAACTGGAAACAACCCAAACGCCCAATGCCAGAGGCCTATCCAGGCAAACACAACTGAATATGATACGGCCTTAACACAGCAGACTGTGTCGGTCCCTGGAAATGTGGGCAGGAAATGATGTTATTCAACAAAGAAAACAAAAACAAACAAACAAAAAAGAGCATGGAATAGTGAAAGGAAGGGGAAGACCAGGAACAAATAAATTAAAAAAAAAAAAAGAACATGGAGCAAAGAAAACAGACATTTGTATATAACCATGCAAAAAACTCACTTGTGTGCCTGACAAGGTAAGACAATGATATGGTGAGAAATACCAGTGACCGCTTGGGCACTTCCTTGATGCCAAGGCCCTTCATTTAACGATCCCAGGACCCCTATTATATAAGAATTAGGCCCATTTTACAGGCAGTAGTTTGAGAATTGCTCAAGTTCACGCAGCAAGTAAGTAACAGACTCAGGTCTGCCTCTAGAGCTGCTGTATAACTGTCCCCGGACACGTAAGCAGCCAGAACCTAGTCTCTGCAGCGCTTCTCCTTCTACAGAGTTGCTGAAGATCATATAACTTCTCGGTACATATTTTGCTTCCCCGAGATGCACAGCCACAAGCCCTGGTGGGAAAAAGCCAGATGAAAAGCACCAGGCGGCAGAGGGGCACTCGGTGGGGCTGAGGCCTCTTCTGGGCTAACCCAGGCAGAGTCTGATTCAGGGACAGCGTGTCCTCCTCAGAGAACAGTCACACCAGCTAATCAATCCATCTTTCTGCCGCTGCGTGGAAGCCGCCCGGTCCCTGCGGGGCTTGGGGCTCTCTCCTTCTCTCTCCTGTCGAGGGAAGGCTACATCTGCAGCTTGGCCTTTTCTGCAGGCTGCCAACTGAGCAAGGAGCACACCTCTCCACGGAGAGGGAAATGTCACCAACTTGGCTTTTCAGAGCGTGTTGTCACCGCCTGATTGGGCAGTGGGACCACAGGAGGTGAGGAACCAGCTCGTGGCAGAAGGGGAGCTATGACACATTTGTGGGGGGTGTGCATTTGCTTCCATCAGACCCGCAGGTACAAGAAATGTCACTTTTCTTTTCTTTCTCCAAATAAACTGTAATCTGCTCCAAGCTCCTGTCCCCCTGGGTTGGCAGGGAAGTCCATCCCAGTCTGTCTGGGCTCGGCGCTCGCGAAGGTCCCAGGCTTGGGGTCTTTGGTGGCACAGTACGTCTGGGAAGGGTCCCCTGGGTGCTGCCGGACCGCTCACTGCTGTGCTGCTCTCCCTCTGAGCTCCCACGGTCCCTCGGAGGGGGAAGGGGCCTGGCCACTTCTGTGTCAGGCCTGGGTTTGGGATCTGTGCCAGGCTGGGGTGCCGCCTCTCTGGGGGCCAGCAGCCTGTCCCCCTGGATCCCCAAGCCACCAGTCTGGAAACTCTCCCTTCCCCACTAGAGCTGCCTCTTGCTACCCCTTCCAATGCTCACCCCAACCCTTCCACCTCTAGGACAGGGGCCCCCATAAGCCCATAAGATGGGCCTCAAGAAACACACATGGGCCCCTCCTTCCTGGGGTAAAGAGAGGAAGGAGGCGCTGAAGCCAGCTGGCTGTTTTTCCTGCTCATTCCCACGATCCCGTATAGATGATACACATGGGAAAATTAGTGGAGCCATCTCAGAGAGGTGAGATTTTCCTCTTGTGTTTTCTACATGCTTGTAGGGTTCGATGACAGCTTGTCCTCCAAGCGCGCAGTGTGCCCTGACCCCCTCCCAAGGCTGCTGAATCACACGACGCTGCCGGGAATCGGGAGAGAAGACCAGTTCCTCCCATTATGGAGCACCAGGCCCTGCCACCCCGGCAACAGAGCGTGAAGGAGGTGGGTGTCATGATGTCCATCATACGGGCGAAGAAAATGAGGCTCAGAGATGTTGAAGACTGCCCGCAGTCCCACAGTTAGGTAGCGACAATCAGGATTTGGGAAGCTCCCCTCTTCTGGACCTTAGGAGAGCTGAGCACCCACGTGGAGCACAGCCCTGTGTTGGGAGGGTGGGGCCCGGTGAGGCACCCAACGCTCAGTCCCAGGTCGGCGTGCCTGCCAGGCCAAAAGGGCATGTCTGGCTGCCTTGAAGGAGTGACATTTAAGCAGGGTTTGAAGGATGGGCGTGCACGTGCCCTCGATAAATAGCATCTGACTGATTGACTGATCATCTGTGCTGTTGGGCGGCCGGGAAAGAAGCTAGGAGAGAGTGCTTGAAAGCTGTGTCCTGTCTTCTACCCCGAGAACACAGCACACGGAACCACCTGACCCGGGGGACGGAGCCGTGTGGGCCAGTCGCCTTCCAGAGGCAGGGTCAAAGGCTGTTGGGTCAGCTCCCAGTCCTGGTGGGGGAGGGACGGATGGCATGTCCCAAATGTTCTCTCCTCCCCTTGTCCTGTGGGGTTCTGGAGGGAATTGGGGGTGACTTGACAGGGCATACCCTCCTTGGCCCACGGGCAGCCCTGTTTTCAGGCTACCAGCCATCACTAGTGGAACCCCCGGTCAGTCCCGGCCATCTCTTGGTCCGTCTTTACAAGCTCCAGCGTCTCCAGCTGGGGAATCCGGGCCAGCAAAAAGATAACATGCCCCAGTTCAAATAATACATAATTGCTGTTCTATTAAATCTCGACCAAGAAGAGAATAACGAGCCTTTTCCCCTTATGGGCTTGGTCTTTGTTCCAGGTTCCAATAAAGAAAATTAAGCAGGTGGTATTTTAAAAAGCCAGTGAGAGAGAGTGTGAGCCGGCCACAACATCAACCCAGTGCAAAGGGAACACTGCACAGTCGTGTCAAGGACAGCTGGGCCTGGGGGTGGCCACCAGCTTCCCTGCCAAGTGGGTTTCCACTGAGCGGAATTGCCCGGGGTGAGTGAGCGCTGGCTTCCCGGGCTTGGCTCTCTCATGCTTCCTGCAGCCTCAAACTGTGTCTGAGCGTTAAACAAACCAAGTCTAGCTTCTGGGCCTGACTCAGACGCTCCTTGCATTCCTTTTGCAAATGTACATCCCATCCCAGAACATGCACGGGGAAAGGGGGTGGCTCAGGGTATAGCCCACAGGACACAGGCTTTGGGGCAGGGGAGCGCAGAGTTTGCCATTTAGATGCAACCTTGGACTTGTTATTAACCGTCTCTGAGCTTCATTTTGTTGTCCTGAAAACGGTGGTAACAGGCAGGCTCATGTCACACTTAGGAGGGTCAAAGGAGATGATTGACGAAAGTGCTCAGCACAGTACACGGTAAGGAGCAGGCAGCAACCACAGTCCTGCACAGCTGTCTCAGTGAAGGATGCCACACGCATCAGTCATATAAGCCAAAAACCCAGAATCATCCTTGATCTTCACTCTCCCTCCTGCCCATCCAAATAATCCATCTCCAAGAACTCTAAATCTCAGTAGAACTGTTCACTCTCCTCCAACACCCTCCCTATCCATACTGCCATCTCCAGGGCCTGCACCATGGCCCCACCCCACTTTGGCCAGCCTCCTGTTGGTTCCCAGCATGGAAGCCAGCGTGATCTTTTCAAGATGCAAATCTAATCACGTCCTGTCTACCGTCCTTGCCAGCTTAAGAGCCTCCAGAGACTTCCTGTTGCCCTCTGGATGAAGACCACACCCTTCCACATGATGCATGATGCCTGCTCAGGGTAGACCTACCTTCTTGTGACCTCAGCTTGCACCCCTCTCCCCTACTCTACTGCCTCGTTCTCCATCTCAAGCCCCAGCCGTGTTGGCCTGACTTCAGCCCCTGGTCCTCAATCTGCTCTTCCTGCCACTGGACCTTGGCACGTGCTGCTCCCTCTGTCTGGGATGTACCTGATCACACGCTCTCCTTATTAGCCTATGCATCCTTCAGACCTCAGCAAAAGCAAAAGCACCGCTTCTTCACGGAAGCCTTCCCTGCCTTCTTACCCGGTTGGAGCTTCCCTAACAGGCTCTTGCCTCTTCTCCTCCACTGAGACTTACCCTCACTTGTGTGGCTGTGTAACTACGGTCGCTTCCCCTACTAGGTTGTCAACGACCAGAGGGCAGAGGCCGCGTCTGTTTCTGTTCACCTTCCTGTTTCTGGTATCTGGCATGATGAATTTTTGTGGAATAAACGAATGAACAAATGAGAGCTACTTTTAACATTTAACATTTACTTTTAACCTGAGAAGGCAAGATGTGGCCCCTCCTGGAATGTGCCAACCTGCTGGGGGGAAGAGACGCACAGAAACAGGAAACACTCACTGGGCAGCAGGGGGCAGGGGGTGCCCCGTCTGCACTGAGTGATGCTGATTGGTCAGGCGACGGGAGATCAGACAAGGAAGAGCCTCCTCTGGGGTGGGGTGTCAGGGGTGATGGGACTGCTGCCCGGTGGGCCTCACTCTCAGTGGGTGGGGGCAGGAATCCAGGCTGGGCTGGCCACAGAGGAAACGACACTGAGGGTCCTTTGCTAAGGGTGGGGGCAGAGATGTGTGCCCCGCCCTCCACGTGACCACTCCTGCCTGCCTCCCCAGGGGGGCATCCTGCAGGCTGCCTGTGTGTTCAGACTCTTTCCAAGGTCTGTGGGGTGCCCTCCTGGGCATCCTCATACCCTAGGCCACTTCAGTCACCCCAAGACTCCCCGGAACCCCGCCTCTCCATCCAACATCATCACCTTCACCTTCCCACACTGTAGGTCAGAGTCAGAGGCACGACAAGGTCTGGGAGACCACAGAGCTCGGGCACCTCACTCCCAGGCCGGCCTTCCCATCCTCACCGTGAGCCCCTGACTCATTCCACGCAGAGCCCTCACGCTCCATGGCGGAGTCCCCAAGCTGCCGCCGAGTAGAAGGGAGCAGGTGCGGTGCCCACGCGGGGGTGGGAACGAAACTGCTCGCACCCTTCCAGAGCACTTAGTACCCGGGAATCAGCCACGCCCTCCGTGACAGGCCCTGAAGGCTTCGCTGCGTCATCCATCACACAGAAAGCGGTGTTCCCGACACTCAGCCCACCAAAGAAAGACGAAATTGTGCTTAAATGTTCCATACAAGGAGGCCAGAAAAACGTACGCTGTGCTGCAGAAATGAATAATGGCGATGGTTAATTTGAAAATATTTGGTGCTTCAATTCAACAAACGTTTACTCAATACTGGATGGAAGGTGCTGTTCTAGGAATGGTGAGGATGAACAAGGCACGGCCCTTTGTCCTCAACGAGGGTTCCATCGAGCGGAGGACTTGATGAACGAGCAAAACTCATCTGGAAAAGGACTTGCCCAAGAGCTTCAAGACTGAAACTGGAAAAGGACTTGCCCAAGAGCTTCAAGACTGAAACTGGAAAAGGACTTGCCCAAGAGTTTCAAGTTTCACCGACTGGAATTTGTCAGTGAGACGGTCTCTCCTTCAGAACCAGGCAGCAATGATGCTCATGGAGTGGTCGCCCCCGACCCGCACCCCAGGAAAGCAGGGTAAAGAAATGGCTGTGTCCAGACGATCACAGCACAGCACGAACAACGTGAAGAAATCAGCCCACGAGTGTGCATTTCACGCCAGCCAGTGTGTTCCCCGTGCTAGAACTCGAATCTTCAGCAAGGAAAAAAATCCGATTGTGTTTTGGAGAAAGGTACTCGGCGATAAAAATGACGACGTAAACAGAAAGAATGAAAAAAATCACGACGGAACTGTGTATTTACTGACATGGAGCAACGTTCACAATAAATTAAGTTAAAAAAGCATGTTATAAACAGTAAGCCTAGTGTGATTCTCTACCATATAAATATGTATATGTGCCTATATCTATTTAGAAGTAGATATATGCACAGAAAAATATCTGGAAGGAGACCGGCCAAAACATAAATCGAATTGTGCTAAGTTGAAATCTATTTTAAATGGGTAAGCAGAATTCCTATTTAAAGGAAGGCTATGCTAAATGTTTTGGGAAATCACTTGCCCCGACTTCATTTTTTGACCCTATCTGGATTTTTGTGGGTCAGGATAGATTAAAGAAGCTGAAGGTATAGGCACAAACGGGAGGGAGACTGGACCTGTTGGTTGAGTGTGGCTCAAATGTAGATAGTCAGCCTTGCCTCCACCCCCCTCCACCTCCGCAGGTGGTGTCCACGGGTCACTGACCCCTCTGATCACAGGATCAGTCCTGTTCAACCCCAAGACATCAGCCAGGCTTGGAGGTGCATCACCAGCCCTGGAGGGCCAGGAGTGCAGGGGCTAGACACGGCCTCCTTGCGATAGACAGACTCAGTATCTGGAACCCAGGTTCTGATGCCAAATGACTTTCAGTACGTTAGATATTGATGTACGTATTAAAAATATTTATATACTTTAGGTGTTGATGTACATATTATAAATATTTATATACTTTCTCGAGCCCTGGTGCTACACCAGGCATCAAGGTAGGTGCTTTATGTAGAATCTCACTTAATTTTCATAACCACACTAAGAAGTGGGTATTACGGTCCCTATTTTATCAACTCAGGATCTGAGGCTTGAGGCTAAGTAACCTGACCACGAGGAGGTGGGATGTGAACCTTGTGCTCTTTGAGCCCCAGGTTTCTGCTCAGACAAGAGACTCATCCAAGCCTTCCTTCTCCACCGGCGGCTCAAATGAAGGCAGGGCTGGCTCCCTAGGCCCTGGTCCCTCCTCCAGAACACCAGACTCGGTCAAGCCTCAAGTGGGAGAGAGCACAGCCAGGGCCCTCCTCTGCTCATTAGGACACAGTCTGGGGGCCAGCAGGCCTGAGGGCATGCTGACCTGAGCCCTGACCACTGCAAATACTGAGTCACCCAAAGACGCACAGCCTTAAGAATGCCAGCCACCTGCTGCTTGGCCTGAGACAGAAGCCAGGAGGCGACCCGAGAAGAATTTCAGAAGGAAGACAAGTCTCTCTGTGCTTCCAACACGGGTGCCATGCCGGGGAAACGCCAGCCTTCCTGTGTCCCGGCTGCGGGTGGCAGGTGTACTAACCCACGCAGGGCCACTCTTCACCTCGGTCTCTGGAAGGCTGCCCCGCCTCCTCTGAGTGAGCCCTCCCCAGCTCCCCACCAGATGAGCCACTGATGCTATGTGGGGACCACCTGCAGACCCCAGCCCTGGGCAGCCCCCAGCCACCTCTCCTAGCTGAAAGGCAGCACTGCAGATTTCAGGACTAGCCTCCAAAGCACAGCCTTCCATCTCCTGCCACTCGCTACCGTGAGCTCCGCATCCTAAGCAGAGAGGAGGGTTAAAAAGGCAATGGAAGGAGCTCGAGATGAACATTCATAAGCGCATACTAAAAAGGCATGCCTAGGAGGTGGCTCTGGATCATCTCTGTGCTCGTGCCCCACTGCGTGTCTGATGGGACCTGGGGTACCTCGGGCAGGAAGAGGCTGCCAGGCTGCCGGGAGGTGGGGGCGCCGCTGGCTCCCCACCCCCACCTGCCCTTGTCACTCTTCCTGGTTCTGCTTATCCTCAGCATCACCTCTCAAAACAGAGACTCCGTGCTCGGTTTTTGCCTCTTTCCCAGGCAAACGTGGGAAGCAAAGATTTGAGCTGTCTCGACGGGCCCTGGGGGCATGCACGGTGGGTGACAGGGGGGCCGGTGGACGCACCACGGCTGCAGATGAGAGTTTGGGCAAAGGAGCGGAGACGCGTTATTCAGTCTGAAGCTGAGAGGGAGGTTTTAAAGACCAGCAAATCTAATAACGTACGATCAAAAGGGGGACCACGTGAGACACGGCCCTGGGTCTCGAGGAATTCATTCATTCCTTCAGCAGGCGGCTGTGCGGGGCACGGTGGGTACTCAGCCCCTTGGGGGGAAGAGACATGCAAACACTGGATTGCGCAGACGGAGCACTGACTCCTGGTGAGACTGAAGCGCGCCAAGGCAGAAGCACTGGGTGGAAGGGAATTATGCACAAATCATGGAAGGGATGAGGGCTGAGGGGATGGCCGGGGAGCCGGTGCGTCTCAGGCGAGGGCCAACGTCGACCCACGTCGACCCCCGAGGCTGGGGTGTGCCCCTCTGAGGGCGTGCCAGACCCTCCAGGGCCGAGGACAGGACACTTGTAGCGGGAAAAGCACATTCAACAGTATGCTCACTTTTTTCAAACATAAAATATTATTTTGAAATTTCAAATAGCATTAAAAAAGGTGGAAGGTTTCTACATTTATCTAAAGGGAGTCTGGGTTTTGAAAGGCTAAACGAAACTGCTCTGAAGTCCCGATGGGGAAGAAGGACAGGTGGGGACTCCACACTTCTCCCTCTCAACCTCTAAGGGGACCTTGGGTCTCACGGGGCCTTGTGTGGGGACAGGCGATGGCACTGACTCTCCCCCGGGGTGAATGAGGGTAGAAATCAATGGGCGTCAGACATAGAAAGCAAACTTATGGTTACGGAAGGGGAAGGGGGTGGGAAGGGATAAATTAGGAGTTTGAGATTAACAGACATACACTACTATGTATAAAACAGATAAACAACAAGGACCTACTGTATAGCACAGAGAACTCTACTTAATATCTTGTAATAACCTATAACGGAAAAGAATCTGAAAAAGAATGTATCTATATATGTTATATGCATATATAATATGTGTATATATAACTGAATCACTTTGCTGTACACCTGAAACTAACACAACATTGTAAATCAACTATACTCTAAAATAAAATTAAAATTAAAAAAAAAACCAAGGACCTATTCTATAGCACAGGGAACTATATTCGATGTCTGTAATAACCTAAATGGAAAAGAATCCGAAAAAGAATATATCTATGTATATATAGCTGAATCGCTTTGCTGTACACCTGAAACACTGTAAATAAACTATACTTCAATTAAAAAAAAAAAGTAATCAGTGAATGGTTCTATAAGGGGTTCTCGGGCGCAACCCTCCTAAAGTCTCCCAGGCCTGGAGTGCACCCTAGGGCCCCCCCGTCCCTGGGCAACCTGCCGAGGGGGAAGACTCTGGGGTAGATGGAGTTCAGCCCACGCAAGGGCTCCCTGACCCGCGCTGAGCTTTCCTGAAGCTCTGACCGTGGCCGGCTCCTCCCCACCTGGGTCCCGCCAGTCCTTCGGGGACGACTCCTGGAACCCTCACTAGCTCCTTCCAGCCCTAAAGGAAGAAACCCCTCGCTCCTGGAACTGACGGGGCCTGGGCCATGGTTGAGCTCATCAAGTCCTCTGGCCTCTCCGCCGCGGGTCCACGTGCCTCCAGCGGTCTGGCCCAGCGGTCTCCCGGGACCACCACGTCACACGGCGGCCTGCAGCTCTCCCACCCCACTCTGGCCGGGAGGGAGTCAGGGCAGAGGAGGGCCCAGGTGGTGGAGGAAGCGGGCTCACATCCTCTTGCTCCCTGCCAGGTGGTTACTTAGAGTTACAACTCATAGTAATGATAATAGTCACCGTTTACTGAGCACTTACTCCATGCCTGGCACCCAGCTCAGCGCTCAACACACGTTATCACACTTAATCTTGTTTATGTTCACAACAGCCCTGTGAGGGAGTTTTTATGATCCGAATGCCTTGGATGAGGAAGGCATCCTCATCCTCAGAGATCTTGGGTGGCTTGGCTAAGTTCACGTCACCAGGAGGTGGCAGAGCCAGGATGGGGACCCAGGTTCATAATCATAAAAAGCAAGAGCTTATATAACACGTACTGCGTTGCTGGGCACGGCAGGAGTGCTTCACACAGATTAGTCACTCAGATGACGGCACTGGGGCAGACAGCCCAGGTAACTTGTCCGGGGCCACCCAAGGAGAGTAAGTGGAGGGCCGGACTGGGGTCCCAGTCCCCATCTTGCCTCTCACCCATGCCTGCTATGACCCCCACCCTAGTTGAGAAGGATGCCAATGGGGCCAGGAAACGGATGACCTGAGAGAGAGGAAGTGGATGGGGTTCTCCAGTGGACAGTGGTGGTCTGAAGACACATGGCCGAGACAGACACTGGCCATCCCGGGAACATGAACTCAGGGAATTAAAGGCCCCAGACACAGCCAGCTCCAGCCTCCCCCAGCCAGGCCATGGTTGCATAACCAACCTCTGGTTTCCCAAAGCATTGGGCTGGGGCCTCCCACAGATAATCTCTCACCCAGAGGCGTGCCTGCCACCTGGTAGCCACCTGGCCCAGGCTCTGTTACAAGAGCACAGCCAAAGAAGAGGCTGGATCATTTTGGTTTTCTGTTCTCACAACCAGCATCCTAAAAACACCCTGCCCCTATCAGCAGCCTCCCAGCTAAGGCTACAAGTGAGCCTGGCTCCTCTGGGGCTGGCCCAAAGCCATAACTTGGAGGGAGGGCCAGGCAAGGAGACCCTGGCCAGGTGTGCCGAGCAGATCCTAGCTCCGAAATTCTATGGCTCTAGGGTGTGCGACCAGCCTGTGGGACGGACCCCCAAAGATACTGAAGTCACAGCCCTGCTTTTGGAACGCTTGAAATCTCCATGGGAAGGCCAGGTGGGGGTCTCCGGTGGACCCTCACCATTCCTCCCCTTAGAATTCGGTGGGGGAGCAACTTTAGCTGCAGGTTGGGCCAATGACGTCAACAGCATTCAGCAAACACTTCCTAAGGCCCTGCTGCTACCAGGCCCTGGACTAGGTGGAGAACACAGCGAGGCTCACAGGCTGAGGGCACAGAAGCAAGAAGACGGATGCACACATATGTGAGAGCCTTCCTCCTCGGCCCCTGCCTAACTCGCCAGCCTCACCAAGCCCACCATGCCAGCCCCAAACGCCTCACTGCCTGTTCCCAACACTCTAGGTACTTCCCTGCCTCTATGCGTTCACCCAGGCTTTGCCTCATGACTAGCGAACTCCTACGCATCCTTCAGGAACAACTCAAATGTCTCCTCCTCTGTGACTCCTTCCTTGATTTCCCCCCAGGGGAAGCACTAGTTACTCCCTCCTGTGTGCTCCCAATATGGGTCAACATCTCTAGAGGAGTGTTAACTGCATCATATTGAAATTGTCTATCCCGTGACTTTGCCCCTTCTAGAAAAAGGACATTGTTGTTCTTGTTTAAATTCCCAAGTTTAGCAGGCGTCTGGCACATAGTTGGCTAGGAAGGAAGGGAGGGGCTGACTGACAAGCATCGTGGGCTGTGGGGTTGGGATTCTGCAGACATCTGGGGGCCGATGGTGGTTTTTAAGGAGGGGAGGGGCACGATCAGATCTGAGTTTCAGAAAAATCACCTTTGCTGAAAATACAGATTCAGTCACTCCTGGTCAATTTGTCCTCTGTATTCTCAGCAGAGGCTCTTTTTCCAGAACATTCCCAGATGCCTATGGAATTCCAATCCTAGCTGGGTACGGAAGGTGAGGAAAAGGAAGGACTCTGGTTCATTCTAGAGGCTGCCAGCTGGTCAACAGGATGGACGGTGGTCATGTTAACAGAGTGGGGACGAGCGGCCGGCAAAATATTCAGCTTTGGACACATGGGTACTTGCAGTGCGAGTGGACTCCTTGGAAGAGCTGTCGCGCCGCAGGTGACACCCAGGTCCAGAGCTTGGGAGGAAGGCAGGGGACAGAGACGAGGGAGGGCCAGCACACGGCGTTGCCTGAAGCTTGGGAACGCAAGGGAAGTGAGAGGCCGTGTAGATGGGTGAACTTTCGATACTGATCTGAGTGCATCCACTGTCAGTTTCACCACCCTTAGAACAGGTGCTTCAGGAGGGGCCGAGGCTTGGCCTGACCCTGAGGTCACCCTGGAACCTGGACTGGTGCTTGGCACACTGTAGGTGCTCCATAAATGTTTGTTTAGGCTGAAGGAGATATGAGCATTTGGGCTCCGATGGAGCTGGTGGAGGGGGAGGGCATAAGGAGGGGGAGGGGCCTCCGTGGGGGTGGGGCCAGGACCTGGGGGGGCAGGAGGGGCCCCAGCGCAGAACCAGAGGGGCAGGGCTGGATGCAGACAGTCGGCCAGACAACAAATTCAAGCTGCTGGGCCAAAGAGAACAGGGTGGGGAGTGGGGAGGGCTTGGGGAGACTAGAGAAGGCCAATCCAGGGTCCACAGGAAGCCAAGTTAGCACAGGTTCCCCCCACCAGCCCAGTGTGGACATTCAGCCCTCGGCAGCCTCACCTGTCCCAGGGTCAGCACCGTCTTCTCTGACTTTCCAGGGTTATCCTAACTCTCAAAAGGTCAGTTTATGTGAAAATACCCTCTCCCTTCTCTGTGCCCACTCCAGTGCCTGGACACAGTAAATGTCCTCGAAGCCAGTAAGTACCTGTCATTGGAACTGATTTTTTTTTAATTTGAAAAATACAGCGGACTTGACAAACACCCTAGGGCTTCTTAACTTTCCAGGAGCAACAGCACTAATGATCAACTAAGGACCCTGGTGACGTGCAGGAACAGGGCTCCAGGGAGCGCGGTGACAGGTCTGGGCCAGGTGGAGTCAGGTGTGACCCTCAGGCCTCGGAACTCCCAGCCCGGTATGCAGTTTACGCTGCTAAGGTCAGCAGCCTGTGCTCAGGCGATGAACGGACTGAGGGCCCTGGATACCAAGTGGCGGCGGTTAGACTCTATTCTAGGCAGTAGAACAGAGTCGCAGTAGACTGCCACTGAAGACTTCAGCCGGAGGGAAGAAGCCACGCTTGAGCAAGACGAAGAAGCAGAGAAGCAGAGAATGAGCTGGAAAGCAGACGATACTCCACTGCAGGCAGTCAGGAGCCGGGCGGGGAGGCCCCGCAGTGGCAGGTAGGTGCTCGGGCCTCACTCCCTGGGGGGCCCAGACTACACTCCTGTCTGCGCCTGGAAACTCAGCAAAGGCAGATGTGGTTCTTGGGCAGAGGGGTCTCTGGAAGGCTTGGCAGATCATAACCCCTCTCAGCCTCAGTTTCTGCATCTGTAACCTGGGAGAGTCATCCCTCCTATGGAAGGCAGGACGACAAGGGTGAGGAAAGGGTTTGGAAGGGGAGAGCTCAAAAGTCCCCTCTGAGAAAGGCCTGGCTCCTTCCTGGTTTGGAGGGCCGGGCTCAAGGGTGCCCTGGTGAGGACCCGCCTCCCGTGCTCCCCTCCGCTCCCTCTATCCGCAAGAGCGGCATCCTGGTCTCCCCGCGGGGAAACAGAAGGACAGGCTAAATCCACCTCCAGTTAAGGTCAGTGAACAGCAAACAGCCGTGCGGGAAGCGACACAGCAGGAAAAACGGGGGCAATTTGAGAGCGATGAAGAATCGCAGGGCCTGAGAAGGGTGGCAGCTTGCGGGGCGCAGCTGGCGAGGCGAGGGCCACGTGGGCGGCGCTGGCCACAGCTCGGACTGGAAATGTCATTATCTGTTATTTACCGCAACAGAGGACAAGAGGCTGCACAAAATTACCGTTCCTGGTAACAGCCGCTAAACAGATTTGCCAACACGGCTTCCTGCTGCCGGCGGGCTCGCTACACTGACCAGACCCCGGGAGAAGAGCCACTGAGGGGGGTAGCGAGGGGCCCAACGGGGTGCCGGACGGATGGACGTCTCAGTGGGAAGCCCGGCTGGTGTCCCCAAACCCAACCCAAGCCCAAGCCTACAGACACTCTGCCCACTCAGGGAGGGGCTGGCCTCACACTGACCAGTGACTCAACAACCACAAACACCCACGTGTGTTCAGCTGCTGCTCAGCCACCTTAGGGGTGTGACAAACTCTGGGGGGCACGGTCCTGCCTCAGGGGTGCTCAGGGTGCCACACCCGACTACGGATGGGGAGTCCTAGTGTTGGGGCTACCATCCCTTCCCCAGTGTTGCGGGCACTTAGCCAATGGCCTTTGCACTCCACGGACAAGCTGGCACCAGACAACACCTTCCTTTGGGGGTCTCCTGCGTGTCTTCAGCTCTCTTTACTTCCCAAAGGGCATGTGGGCAAAGTTCTGAACCAAGAGGTAGGAGGAACTGCAAGGCCCTGGCTGTGCCACCAGGAGCAAGTTATCCCTCTGAGCCTCAGTTTCTCCATCTGGAAAATGGGTATAATCACTGCCTTCTGCCTACCGACCTCCAGGGGGCTCTGAGGGACTTATGGCATCACAGGAATATCAGGGGCAGAGGGGGCTTTCAGAAGCACATGCCGACCCCCACCCTGGCTTCCTCCTGCTGCAGACTCAATCACAGGCTGAGCCAAAGCCAATTGGGAAGCAAACCTGCCGTGGCTTTAAAATAACAACAAACCGAGCTGTGTTCCGGAGACGCAGAGAAATGAGCTTTAGCTCACAGCTGCGGCTGCTGCTGCTCCCTGATCTGTGCAGGCCCCCGGGGAGCAGGTTCTGGGGTGGTGATCCTGCAAGGACTGGGCCGACCTGAGCTTCACGGGAGGAAACTGCTGGACAGCCCAGGAGACCCTCTCCTCCAACCCCTCCAACTGCTTCCTTTCACAGGGAGCACGAGAGGCCCAGAGCGGGAAGGGATTTTAACCCGAGGTCACAGGGGGAGCCCAGGGCAGAGCTCTCCTGCACTCCTGACGCCCGGTCCACTCAGCGCAGGTGCAGGTGTAGCAGTCAGTATGAGTTTAGGCAACACTGGCCCCACCCCTATCCCACCCCACCAGCTATGTCCATCCTCTGACATACACAGGGACCCGCGCCCTCAATTGGACTTAAGACACGGGTAGGATGTGTGTATCTGGGGAGAGTGCTGAGCAAAGGAAGGCAGCAGAAGCCGAAGTGCAGAGGTCTGCGGCCCTGGGAGAGATGCAGACGAGGGGAGAGGCCAGGCCTAACAGGGAGCAGGATGAAGGGCGTCTGGAGCAAGAGAAGGTGGGCCCAGGCCCAGTGTCCCCACCCCAGTCCTGCCCCTGAAGGGCGTGTGAGCAGCCTGGAAAAGACGGAGTTACAGGGAAGGGAAGGGCGGCTGATAACTAAGCAGGGCCCGGCCCGGCGTGAGCTCTCAATCACTGGCAGCTTTTGTGATTTCTAACTCTTAACCGTCTTTGGAGTCCCCATCCTGGTTGTTCTTGCCTGAATTCAGGCCTTTATTATTGCTAATTGGATAATTCAGCATCCGACAGGCTCTCTCCAACCCACTACACGTTCCCTCCTCCAAATCCACCTCTGGACTTAGGCTCCCCAGAGACCCACCCGACAGTCATCACCTGCTTAGCACCCTTTGATGGCTCTACCGCCAACAGCCTGGCACACGGGGCCCCTTCGTGATCCTCGCTTCATTCTCTCCCTCCCTCAGCCTGCCTCTCACCATCACCCCCTCCTTCTCCCTCCCTCCCCGACATCCACCAGCTCTGCCAAACGCCCACCAGTCCCTGCACTTCCTCCTGAAATGCACCACCCCTGCCCCTGGGTATCCACCCTTCCAGGCTCAGCTCAAAGTGAGCTCCACGCTGCAGCCTCCCGTACCTCTCAGGGGCCAGCCACCCCCGCCCCTCCACTCTGGGATCACTCCATGCCATCTGCATCTACAGCACTTGTCACACCGAGCTGCATTATCTGTCACCAGGTGAGTTCCTAGAGGGCAGGGCTTGGCCAGAAGGTGAGCTAAGTGGGCAGGGTCTCCAGATGGCCAATGACCATGGCGCTGGTCTCTCTCCAAGACACTCTGGGCCTTGCCACCGGGAGCCCAGCCTGGCTCTCAGCAGCTCCTCCGCTGCCTTTGTCCTGATGACCCTGAGTTGGAGGTCCGTGTCAGATCGGGCTATCAGAAGGGCTCTGAACTGCACAAAGTGGAAAGAAAGAAGCTACTTTGGGGGAGGAAAAGCCACGGCGCAGGCACCAGGGCAGCAAGAAAGAAGGGTGCCTTGACGGAGATGTTCTGTTCGTCAAACTCCTGATGGAGGCAGATGTTCCAAGATGCTGTGTGGGGTCTGGTCCAATCCTCCCATCTCGGCAACGGCAGCCAAGTCAATTCCTGCCAAGCAGTCAGAGCGGGCCCTCGGGGCAGACGAATGAAGTGACTTTTTCCGGGAATTTAGGAAACAACGGTAGCTGAATGAAAAATCCATCTTCGTAATGAGGCACAAACACACGTCTCCTAACATCTGAATTAGGTCGAGGAGGAAAAAGGACATTGCAGGGCCAATTTGGAGGCAGCTCAGATGAAACAGCTGTTGCTCAGGAAGCTTGCTGTTTTTTGCGGCCGCACCTGAGGGACAGAGATGCTGAGCGCTGGGTCTGGAAAGGGAGCCGAGGAAGACTTTCACTGCACCTCCCATTCGGGAGGGAGGCCCTGCAAAAAACTGCCCCCTCCTAACCCTCGTGCACTGTTGGTGCGATTGTAAAACAGTGCACCCGCCAGGGAAAACCGTATGACGGGTCCTCCAAAAATTAAACAGAATTCCCCCATGATCCAGCAATTCCACTTCTGGGTATACACCCACAAGAACTGAAAGCAGAGTCTCAAAGAGATATTTGCACAGCCATATTCACAGGACCACGATTCACGAGAGCTAAAACGTGGAAGCAAACCAAGTGTCCATTGCCAGATGAATGGATCAGCAAAACGTGTTACGTACACAATATTATTATTTAGCCTTCAAAAGGAAGGACGTTCTCACACGTGCTACCACATGGATGGACCTTGAAGACATTATGCAAAGTGACAGAAGCCAGTCACAAAAAGACAGATACTGCATGAATGCTTATATGAGGTACCCAGAGTAGTCAAACACATAGAGACAGAAAGAAGTGGGGTGCCAGGGCCTGGGGTGGGTGGGGATGGGGAGTTATCATCTAATGGGTATAGAACTTCAGTTCTGCAAGATGAAAAAGTTCTGGAGATGATGGTGGTGATGGCCGCACAACAATGTGAAGGTACTTAACGCCCCTGAACTGTACACATAAAAATGATTTAAATGGTACATTTTATGTTTGTACATTTTACCACAAATTTAACAATAAATAATTTTTTAACTTGCCTCTGATTTGGGGGAATCCAAATTAATCCAAGGAGTAGGGTGGGGCAGCTGCCACCACACAGACCCAGCAAGGGCCAGGCTACGGAGATGTGAAGGGTCATCGGTGGGGCCTCCCCCTTCCCTTGCCTCCCTGGCCTCCTTTCTGGTCCTCGCTTAACGCCGTGCTCTTTCCCGCCCAGTGCCCCGTCCACGCCGCTCCCCCTGCCTGGGATGCTTTCTGCCAGATCCTGCGTTTCCTCATTCCAGTCCCAGCTCAGACGTCACCTCTTCATAGAGGCCCATGCTGCGCAGCCGAAATAAAATAGCCGCCTTCCCACGCCCTCCCCACTGGCTGTTCGATGCCCCCCCACCTTCAGTTTTTATGTTCCTGCCTCCCACTTTCTGGAGTTGTTGTATTTACTTGTCCATCTCGCCTTTCTAGCTCATAAACTCCATGGGGGAGATGTGGTATAGCGGTAATGGCCAGGATGCTCGGAACCAGACTGCCTGGGATCAAATCCTGGCTCCACGCCTGACCGGCTGAGTGATCTTGGGAAAGGTACTTAACCATTCTGAGCCTCAGTTTCCCCATCTGTAAAGGGGGGATGATAAAGGTGCTGAGCCCACTGGGTTGACGGGAGGACTGTTGGGTTGATAGGAATGAGTTAACAAGTGAAAAGGCCTTAGAACAGAGTCTGGCACAGTACTGACAAGAGAGAAGTAAGGGGTCTCATTGTGACAAGTGGTGGGTACAAGGACAAGGCCTACCTTGCTCGTCACGGTACCTGCAGGGCCTGGCATATAGTCAGTACCCTATGAAACCTTAAAGAATGAATGAATCAAAAAATTCTGCAGAGAGATAAGACCTTCACGAAATTCAATTTCATTTTCGAGGATGGGCCTATGGAGCTGAGTCAGCTCCCAAGGAGGTCAAAGTCCCCCAAGAGGGCTGCTCCATTCTCCTGCCCACACAGGCCTGGGCCCCTTGAGGTGGGCTCAACCCAGCCTCAGGTGCTTAGCTTTTGCATTGGGAACATCCTGAGAACATTCAGGCTGCTTCTGAAGGTCTTGGGAAAGTAGGTAGAAAAGCTGGTTCCCCCCAGTGGTGGTGAGGGCAGCTAGCCGGCCCCTGCTGGTATCCACGGAATACAGGGGGAGGGTGGGCTCTGGACAAGGCCATGTGGGTGCACCTGGGGTCCTCAAATCTGCCACTGCTTCACCTTAAAGTGTGTTCTTTCTTTGTTATTTGTTTGCTTATTTATTTGTCCTCCCAAATATTATTTTACCTTTCACATTTAAATGTGAAATCAAGCTGGAATTGACTTTTGTGCCTAGTGGGAGGTAAAAGTCAAGATCCATCATTTCCATATCAGTATCCGAATGACCATGCGTTATTTATCCAAAAGACCATTCTTTTCCCACTGCACATCTGTGTCTCCTTTGCCATACATTAGAATTCTTATTTTCGCTCATTTTTGCAGCAGGTGTATAGAAATACAGGCACACCTCATTTTATAGCGCTTTGCTTTACTGCACTTGGCAGATATCGCATTTTTTACAAATTGAAGGTTTGTGGCAACCCTACGTTGAGCAAGTCTATCGGCGCCATTTTCCTGACGGCATTTGCTCACTTTGTGTCTCTGCATTACCTTTTGGTGATTCTCACAATATTTCAAATTGTTTCATTGTTATTATATTTGTTACGGTGATCTGTGATCAGTGATCTTTGATGTTACCCTATTCCCTGAGACACAACAATATTGAAATTAGGCCATTTAATAACCCTCCAATGGCCTCTAGGTGTTCAACTGAAAGGAAGAGTCACATGTCTCTCTCTTTAAATCAAAAGCTAGAAATGGTTAAGCTTGGTGAGGAAGCCATGTCAAAAGCCAAGCCAGGGGACTTCCCTGGTGGCACAGTGGGTAGGACTCCGCACTCCCAATGCAGGGGGCCAGGCTTCGATCCCTGGTCACGGAACTAGATCCCACATGCATGCCGCAACTAAGAGTTTGCATGCCGCAACTAAGAGTTTGCATGCCACAACTAAGGAGCCCATGTGATGCAACTAAGGAGCTGGCAAGCTGCAGATAAGGAGCCTGTGAGCCACAACTAAGGAGACTGTGAGCCACAACTAAGGAGCCCACATGCTGCAACTAAGGAGTTGGCGCTCCGCAACTAAGGAGCCCGCCTGCCGCAACTAAGACCCAGTGCAACCAAATAAATAAATATTAAAAAAAAAAAGAAAGCCAAGCCAGACTAAAGCTAGGTCTCTTGCACCAAACAGTTAGCCAAGTTGCGAATAAAAAGCAAAAGTTCTTGAAGGAAATAAAAAGTGCTACTCCAGTGAACCCATGAATGATAAGAAAGTGAAACAGCCTTATTTTGAATATGGAAAAAGTTTGAGTGGTCTGGATAGAAGATTAGACCAGCCACAACATTCCCTTAAGGAAGGGCTTAATCCAGAGCAAGGCCCTAACTCTATTCAATTCTATGAAGGCTGAGAGAGGTGAGGAAGCTGCAGAAGTCTGAAGCTAGTTGAGGTTGGTTCATGAGGTTTAAGGAAAGAAGTCGTCTCCGTAACACAAAAGAGCAAGGTGAAGCAGCAAATGCTGATGCAGAAGCTGCAGCAAGTCATCCAGGCGATCCAGCCAAGATAACTAATGAAGGGGGCTACACTCAACAGCAGATTTTCAACACAGATGAAACAGCCCTCTACTGGAAGGCGATGCCATAGCCAGAGCGAGGAAGTCAATGCCTGGCTTCAAAGCTTCAAAGGGCAGGCTGACTCTCTTGTTAGGGGCTAATGAAGATTTAAGTTAAAGACAATGCCCATTTACCATTCTGAAATCCTTGAGCCCTTCAGAATTATGCTAAATCTACTCTGCCTGAGCTCTATAAACGGAACAACAAAGCCTGATGACAGCACATCTGTATACAACATGGTTTACTGAATATTTTAAGCCCACTGTTGAGACCTACTTCTGAGAAAAAAAGATTCTGTTCAAAATATGACTGCTCATTGACAATGCATCTGCTCACCCAAGGGCTCTGATGGAGATGTACAACGAGATTAATGCTGTTTTCATGCCTGCTAACACAACATCCATTCTGCAGCCCATGGATCAGGGAGTAATTTCGACTTTCAAATCTTATTATTTAAGAAATACATTTCATAAGGCTATAGCTGCCATTGATAGTGATTCCTCTGATGGATCTGGGCAAAGTCAATTGAAAACCTTCTGGAAAGTATTCACCATTCTAGATGCCACTAGAACATTCATGATTCATGGGAAGAGGTCAAAATATCAACATTATCAGGAATTTGGAAGTAGTTGATTCCAATCCTCATGGATGACTTTGAGGGGTTCAAGACTTCTGTGGAGGAAGTAGATGTGGTGGAAGTA
The DNA here is from genome assembly GCF_009873245.2 of Balaenoptera musculus. Classification (NCBI taxonomy): domain Eukaryota; kingdom Metazoa; phylum Chordata; class Mammalia; order Artiodactyla; family Balaenopteridae; genus Balaenoptera; species Balaenoptera musculus. The sequence goes on along the minus strand of NC_045804.1, from coordinate 46,096,723 downwards.
ACAAGAGAACTAGAATTAGAAGTGGAGCCTGAAGATGTGACTGAATTGCTGCAGTCTCATGATAAAACTTGTACAGATAAGGAGTTGTTTCTTATAGATGAGCAAAGAAAGTGGTTTCTTGAGATGGAATCTACTCCCGGGGAAGGGAGTAGATTGTTGAAGTGAAGATTGTTGAAATGACAACAAAGGATTTAGACTATCACATAAACTTAGTTGATAAAGCAGTGGCAGGGTTTGGAAGGATTGACTCCAATTTTAAAAGAAGTTCTATTATGGGTAAAATACTATCAAACAGCATCGCATACTGCAGAGAAACTGTTCATGAAAGGAAGACTCTAAAGTGTAAATATAACTTTTATATGAACTGGGAAACCAAAAAATTTGTCACTGTATTGCAATATTTGCTTTACTGCAGTGGTGTGGAACCAAACCCACAGTATCTCTGAGGTACACCTGTCTGGATTTTTTTGTATGTATATTAAACTTGTATACAACCACCTTGCTAAATTCACCAACTAATACTAACCACTTGTATTTAGAGTTTTTCAGATTTTCTAGTTATATAATCATGTTTTCATGATAATGACAGTCTTAGCTATTCTCCAATCCTTATGCTACACATTTCTTTTTCTTGTCTGATTGCAGTGGTTAGGCCTCCAGCACAATGTTGGATAGAAGTGGTGATAAAGATACATAGAACTTGTCTTATACCAGACTTTACGAGAAAAATTTTCAATAACTATTGAGTATGATGTTTCTTCTCCTGTGTTCTTTAATAAGATATCCCTGCTTCTCCAAGGAAGGGAAAGCATGAGATAATGAATGCTTTGGTCTGAAGCAATGGAGGCGCAGCATGGCACAGCAACTCACCCTGGGGGACCCAGCTCCCCACTATCTGGCCAGGTGACCTGAGCAGCCCACACCACCTCAGCTGAGCCCCTGTTCTCCATCTGTGACTCTGGAACAGCCTCAGCAACCCTGATTCCCTTATGGCTTTGCCTAAGGACCCAGAAGGATGACTTTTGTGAAAGTGCTTTATAAACTCCAAAGGACATCACAAGGTGAGACAGTGGCCTCCATGTTCACTGTTTGCAAGAGTGAGGATGGCCTGAGGGAGGATGCAGGAGACTCTAAGCTGAGGGTTTGGGGGTGTGGTGCAGGGGAGAACATGCGGAGGGCAAGGGGAGCAAGACAAGCAGAGGGAAGGCGGTCACTTGAGGTCCTTCACCACCACCCTGAGCCGGGCCTGGGGCTGGGACCTTAAAGCAGGGTTGTTGTTTTTTTTTTTTTTGGGCTATGCCATGCAGTTTGTGGGATCTTAGTTCCCCGACCAGGGATTGAACCCAGGCCCTCAGCGGTGAGCGCATGGAGTCCTAACCACTAGACCTCCAGGGAATTCCCAGAGCAGGGGTTTTCCAGCCCAAGGAGGATCAGAATCCCCAGGAGTGCTGTTTGTTAAACACACTGCCTCTGTTGGCAGAGTTCCTATTCAGTAGGTGCTATGGATGAAGTGTTTGTGTCCCCTCAAAATTTGTGTGTTGAAGTCCTAACCCTCCATGCGATGGTGTTTGGAGGTGGGGCTTTGGGAGGTGATTAGAGTTCAATGAGAGGTCATGAGGGTGCGGCCCCCGTGATGGGATTAGTGGCTCCAGGGTTACTGCCTGCTGTGGGTCTGGGATGACCTCAGCAGGATACCGCTCCTCAGAGCCTTGAGCAGGGTTGGGGACAGGGATCAGGGTCTGGCCTGGCCCCTTTCCTCCAATGGCCCCCCATCCTGGGTGGGGGATGCCTGCCCACCCCACCCCACCCCCACCCCACAAGCTGGATGTCCCCTGAAGGCTTTGAGCAAAGTGCGGGGCTGCCTCACTCTTTTTCACCAGGACTCAGCACACATTACCGAGACCATCATTTCACGGGCAGGCTCCTCTGCTCCCACACGTGGAGCACATTTTAGCTGAGACCAGAGAAAAATCTGATTGCTTCCCCCGCACAGTGACAATGCCATCCTGGGCTCAGGCGGGCTCTCCAGCAGCCCTGCCCAGCCTCCCTATTATTGGTGAAGCCAGACTCTCAATTAAAGTGCAAGCTGGCAGACTCAGATCCTAAGCAATTAGGAGGGCCAGGCCTCTCTAATTAACCAGCCAGCCCCTCTCCCTTCCCACCACAGCCTTCTGATGATGACAGCAGGCAGCCTGGGCATGCAGGCCCAATTAGAGGGGACGCTGCTCCGAGGACCAGCATCATGGGTTCCACCCGCACGCTCATTAGCTTGTGGCCGCCGAACACTGCCAGGGCTTTTGCTCGGGACACGGCCGTGTGGCCAGGAGCACCTGAGGGTCTGCCCCCCTGACATGGATCCGGATGTTTCCCATGTCAGAGATCTCCCCAGCATCCCCTCTCTGCAGCCTGCCCTTGCCCACGCACCTCCTGGGAGCCAGTGCTATAGCCATTGCAAACGGTGGGGAGGTGGAGAGGAGAGATAGAAATAAATAGGGGGGCACCCCGGAAATTGGTGAGCCCAGAGTGGAGGGCTCCTGATACCCCCAATTTGGTCACTACCTTGTTAGATCTCTCTTAGCCCCCGAGGGCTGCCTCTGAAACCCCAAACACAACTGTAATTAATTACCCATAATCATTTAACACCCACTGCCTAGAGGGCAGGCATCTGTGTGTCTTTACACTGTATCCCCAATGCCTGCACCAGTATATTGTCATATTTATAGGACAACACATATTTGTTGAAAGAGTGAATAGATGACATTGTCTACCCCTCCCAGACACCAGAGAGCCCCTGTACAAGGGCTAAAGCTTTGCAGGGGGCTGTGAGGTTAAGTCTGGGCCTCCCTCCTGATTCTCCAGAGACTTGGCTCCTAAGCGACCACCACCTGGCAGAGTGGCCCAGGGTGTCCTCCCTGTCTTCTGGGCCTGAATCCTCATAGTCAGGCACTTGCCCAGCCCATTTCCAGCTATATGCCTCTGCTGTGCTGTTCTCCCCTCCCTGGAATGCCCTTGGCTCTGCTTTCAGCCTCTCAGAAGCCTAACCAACTTTCAGGAGCCAGCTCCTCCAGGCTGCCCTCCTGATTGTTCTCAGTCCTGGAAACCCTGGTCCCAGCCATAGTCAGCATCACTCTAGAGGGTACTGTCTGCCCACCTTGACCATGAGGACCAGAGGGAAGTGGCCGTTCTGGACCCTTCTCCTTTTGGAGTCCCCTAACCCAGAATTAACTCAGAACAGGCTGAATAAGTGATTGAGTGTTAGGTTCACCTGAGGAACTTGCACAGAAATCAAGTTTGGTTTCCCTGCTTAAGACATCCAATCCTGGACAGCTACAAAGGCTTCCAGAGGCTTTTATATAGATTACAAAAAATTTGGGAATAACTGTGGGAACACCAATTTTCAGTTCAAGAAAACATGAACTGTAGGGAATTCCATGGCAGTCCAGTGGTTATGATCAGCAGTTTCATTGCCGGGGCCCAGGTTCAATCCCTGGTCGGGGAAGTAAGATCCTGGGGAGAGGGGTGGGGGGGTGGGGAGAGAGAGAGAGAGAGAGAGAGAGAGAGAGAGAGAGAGAGGGAGGGAGGGAGGGATGAAGGAAGGAAGGAAAGAAGGAAGGAAGGAAGGAAGGAAGGAAGGAAGGAAGGAAGGAAGGAAGGAAGGAGGGAAAACATGAATTCTAAAAAGGAGAACATACGTTGCTATTGGCTGAATTGTGTCCCATCAAAATTCTTGTGTTGAAGCCCTAATCCCCAATGTGACTGTATTTGGAGACAGGGTCTTTAGTAGGTAATTAAGGTTAAATGAGGTCATAAGGGAGGGGCCCTGATCCAAACGGACTAGTGTCCTTATCTGAAGTAGGAGAGAGACCAGAGCTCTCTCTCCACCATGTGTGGACACAGTGAGAAGGTGGCCGTCTGCAAGCTAGGAGGAGAGTCCTCATCAGAAACCAGATTGGCCAGCACACTGATCTTGGACTTCCCAGCCTCCAGAACTATGAGAAATCAATTTCTGTTGTTGAAGCCACCCAGTCTGTGGTCTTTTGTTATGGCAGCCTGAGCTGACTGATCCATGGGATATCACTAAACCTCTTCTGAGATGTATGTGAGGTTGGTTCTATTTTTGTAACACCTGGGCAGTCTGAACAGCCAGGACCTCGAAGCGAATTAATAATAATAGTGATAATAATGATAACAGGAATCCTTTACTGAGTGTTTGCAATGGACCCGACACTAAGGGCTTCCCTGCATTAGCTCATCTACTCCTCACACCCAACCAATGATGATGTAGTTCTATTTCCCCGTTTACAGATGAAGAAACAGAGGCCCAGAGAGGTTAAGTGACTCATACAAGGTCACTGCAGTGTGCCCAAGCTGGAGCACAACCCAGGTCTCTCTGCATGAGAACAGCACTTACTGGCAACCCAGGAGGACCTCCGTCCCCTCACTGTGCAGGACCAAGTGACCTCTAGCCCTGGCCCATTGGGAATCTAGGACCCGCTTTCCTTCCTAAGACCCTCAATCACCCCCCAACCCCTCCCTATTTGCTTAGAATACATAGAAGAGATTGATTCCCTTAGCGTATGGCCTTTGTCCCTATGTTGCCTTGTCCCTGACCTCATCATCTTCCAATGACAGCCATCGCCACCTAACTCATCTCCTGCTTTCCTTCTATGTCCCCCTGCAACGCACTTGCCAGACAGCAGCTAGGCTCTCCTCTTAAAAACACAAACCAGGTCACATTACATCCCTGCTTAAAACGCTCCACTGACATCCCATGAAACTTAGAATCACATCTCAACTCCTGACCTTGACTTACAAAGCTCTTTGTGATTGGCTATGCCCACCGCTCGCTCCCTCTGCCCCAGATGCCTTCATTAGTTCCTTGAACATGCCCAGCTCATTTCTGCCTCAGGGCCTTGGTGCTTGCTGGTCCCTCTGCCTGCAACACTCCTCCACCTGGATCCTCCTGGGGCTGTCTCCTGCTTGTGGTCAGGTCTGAGCTCACAGAGACTCAACTTGAGCACCCTGTTTTAATTCACTACAGAGCCCTAGGTCTACATAACATTATTTTATATTTGTTTTTTGTCTGTCTTCTCCTACCCCTAGAAAACAGTCTCCATGAGAGCAAGGACTTTATCTTGTTCATGGTATCGCCAGAACCTAGAACAGGGCCTGCACACAGTAGACCCTCTACTATTTGCATAATGAGTAAATGAATGACTGAATGAATGACACAGTCTTCTCAAGGATGGATGAAGATAACCCCCCCAAATGCCCATCATTCGGCTGTGGTCCTAATTGGCACACTCTCCTCCCACTCTCACCCAAGAACAAGTCCCCTCAGAAACTCAGAGGGCTCCTTATCTCACCATCCAAGCCAGGACCAAGTCTTCAGCCTGCTGTGAAATAAGAACAATTTCAAATAGAAATGTCTTCCTGAAAAGCCATGGGGTGGGGGTGGTGAGAGTATCTGGAAGAGCATTCCCCCACCCCCACATCCACTGAGGTTCTCCCCTGGGACTCCCACTGTTGCCTAGGAAACGGCTCTGCAAGGAGCAGCGGGCATTAACCCTTCAGCAACCAGGGGCAGCAGCCTGTCTCTGCGGCAGAGGCCCCAAACTTTTCCAGGGAAAGGAGACAAGGCTCTGACAGCCTCTTCATGGTCCCGCAAACCCAGACATTTATAGTAGTCATGGAGTTGAGGGGCAGAAGGAGGAAACAGGCTGTTGGGCCTCATTCTCCCAGGCAGAAGTCACATACTAGAACCCCACCTGCCCAGGTGCTGGGAGCAAGACATTCCTGAGTCCCTGTGCCCAGTACCTCGTTGGTATCTATCTAGTCTAGTCCTATGGAGGCTTGCGGAGGAGCGGCACCAAAGTGCCCACCCCCTCCCTGACCCTCAGGCCCCTCCCACACCTCCACTGTTCTTGGGACCCCGCACCAGTTAATCCACATTCCTCAGCCCAGTTCGCCACATGCGACACACAGGGGAAAAGGGACCTTAGCTGAAATCCTGGCTTTCCCACCTATTCATTTGGTACATTAACTTCTTTCCACCTTGGTTCTCTCATCCAGATTTTGAACATCACTGAAAATGCCCTTGTCAAGGCTGCCAATGGCCTCTGCTGCCAAGTCCATGTTTACTTCTTTGACGTTCCCATATTTTACAGTCCTCTCAACTCTTAACGCCCCACCCCACCCTCAGTCTTCTGTTCCCTGTTAATTCTTTCCAGAATTTATTTCTTCCTGAAATCTTATCTATTACTCTACTATTTACTATTTACTTTATTTATTTACTTTACTATTTACTATTTACTATTACTGATTATCCATTACATTACTTTTTTTTGGTTCCCTCAGGAGAGAAAGTTCTTCCTCTGCCTTGTTCACCAAAATAACTCCAGGCTTAAGATAATGACTAGCACATGGAAGTTACTTGAGAATGGGTTCTGGTAAAACTAGAGCGAAAAACAAAAAAAGAAAAAGACATGGTGTCTTGGGAACAGTGCTTCTAACCTAGGAGGGCAGTAAAGGGAGGCCCCATGATGACAGCTATGCAGTTACTACTGTAGGCTAGAGCAGGAATAAGAGTCCAGAAGAGTTTCTGGCAGGGAAAAAAAAAGTAGGCTTCACGCAATAGAGAGTAAAATTCAGATGCTAAATAACCTTGAGGACTGGAAGGCACATTATTCTTTGGTCAATGAGAAAAAAAGGCAATTAGAAACTCCAGGAAAAACAAAAAGTTATTTTAAGAAGTCTTGGACTCAATATTAATATGTGGCATAATTTAGAACAATCCGTGGAGTATAAGAAAAGGAGAAAATCCACTTGGCCTTGCTGCAAAGATCATTCTCATTGGAGTGGCCAGGGATCAAGAGAGCAGACCAATAGAATAGGAAGTATAATCTTAGCAAACTGTTTGGCCCTGAGGAAAATTGTATTTATTTAGTGACAACTAATAACATATCCTGAATACTTATATGCCAAACAAGGTTTTAAGAGCTTTGCATATAATATCTAATCCTCACAACTCTCTAAGGTACATATTATCATTATCCCTATTTTATAGATGAGGAAGGTGAGGCTTGACATAGTAAATAAGTTTTCTGAGGTCATACAGCTAGTGGAAGAGCTGAATTCACACCCAGGCCTGTGAGACCCAGAGGTCCACTCCCCAGAGCTGGCACTAGAAGCCTGGCCATTTGACCCTCAGGCCCCAATCCTTCTTGCCAAGAAGCATAGGATACCATGTGTGCACACATGTATGCACGAACGTACACACACACACACTCCTGGGAGCCAGGATGCAAAGCCACAGAGTAACAGGGCTGGTCCAGGCTGGGAAGCCAGAGCAGGGCCTTACCTTCCTGCAGTCTTTGCAGAACACCGATGAGCTGCCCAGGAAGCCCAGCACCTCCCCACAGAGCAGACACTGGGAGAGGCCATTCCCCATCACATTGCTCCTCATGGTCTCCAGCCGCTCCACCAGCCGCCTGCAGCACAGGACACAGAGTCAGATGGCATGTGCTTCCTGTCTCCAACCAGACCCCTGCCCAGGCGTGGCTGCCACGGGGCCCCAATACTATACCACTTCCTGGGGGTTGTTCCCTCACCTGGGGTACTGTTCCCTGCCCCATCCCTTCCCCTGGCTAACTCCTAATCATTCACTCACTCACCAACCATTAACTGGGCACCTACAACATGCCAGACACTGGGAATATTGTAGCAAACAAGCCAGAGATGGACACGGTCCCTGTTCTTATGGAATTTATGTTCAATAAAGGGAGAAAGTCCATAAACAAGCAAAGTGACTTCAGAGGGGGGAGTGTTATGAAATAAAATAAGTGGGGCTGGGAGGGAGCAGGGCATGTTAGGTGGTGATTAGTGAAGGCCTCTCTGAGGACATGTGAACTGAGAGGTAAAGGATGACAAGGACCAAACACGTGAAGAGCTGGGGCAGCATCCCAGGCAGAGGGAACAGCAAGTACAAAGAGCGAGGCCCTGGCGCATTAGGATGGTGAGAAGGCCAGGGGGGCTACAGTGCCTGGGATGAAGGAGGCTGGAGGGGCGAGGAGGGGCCAGATTACACGGGGTTTGTAGGTTGGATTGGTCTTTGAAGTTTGGATTGTTTTCTAAGATCAACGCGAACCCACTGAACAGTTTTAAGCAGAGGAGTGATCTGACCTCAGTGACATTTCTAAAAGCTCCCTCCAGCTGTTGTGAGAAACTGGGATTACAGGGGGAGTCCGGTGAGGAAGCCGGCAGGAGGTGGCGGGAGGTCTGGGGAAGGAGGACGGAGAGCAGGACGGGCTGTATTTCAGAGTCATCGTGGATGGATTTGGGGGAGGAGAGGTAAAAGAAAGATCCAGGATGGAGTAGAGGCTTTTGGCTTAAGCACCTGGGTGGACAGAGAAGCTAGAGGGAGAAAGAGAAAGAGGTCCTCTTTGAACCCCGCTGGGCCCTGGATAGGTGCCTTCCCTTGAGTCTCACGGCCCCTCAGCCCACCGTGACCCCTGTTTCATGACAACCTGTCATACAACACTGCCACGCCCACAACACGCGGCCACTTCTGCTTCTGTTTCGTTGGCCGCTGTGTCTCCAGTGCCCAGTGGATTCCCAGTGAACATTCTTGAATGCATGGAAGACAGGGTGTGGGTACGTTATGTCCTGTAACTCTCACAACCGCCCAGCACAGCAGATGCTGCTTCCCCCCCACTTTAAAGGTGAGAAGATTGAGGCTCCGAGATGTGAACTCACTTGCCAGCGTTGCACACTCCTCAGAGGTAGAGCCAGGGCCACACTCAGGCCGCCCCAAGTCTCATGGCAACTCCACCCTCTCCCCTGGGGTGATCAGGCCCTGCCTGGGGGCCGACGGAGGGCAGACTGGGCGCCGAGGCTGCCTCTGCCCACCTGCTGGCACTCCTGACTTCCACAGGAATCACCGTCCCTCTTCCAGGGACCTGCAGGGTTCCAGGAGCAAAGCCGAGTTCGGCCGTGGTCTGACCCACTTGTTTTTGGGGGACCCCCTCTCCGTACAGCCCTGTGACTCCCACTCATGGAAACACACAGGATGCACCTCCTCCTTCTGAGATGATTAGCTGCCTCCTGGGCCATTCCTGCCCCAGCCAAACCCAGCGCTCACAGCCAGGGCCAGACGACGTGAGCGGCACAGGGAAGGCAAAGGTGGCAGCCCAGAAGGATGAGAGGGGGGGTGCAAATGCTTCCCACAGCTGCGGGGAGCCCACGGGGGACACCCCTCACCAGCTCCCAGCATGCCCTCCTGGGGGAGCCGGAGGGGTGTGGTGCTGGCCCATCAGTCATCAGCACAGGCACCTCGGAGACCTGCAGAACCTTGCAGGACCCTCGGGCTAGGCCTGAGAGAGGGAGGGGCCCCAGCCAGGTGTGGTGGGGAGAAAAGAGCAAAAGACAGTTAGTCTGTCAGATACAAACCCTTTTTGTAATGAAATGGTAGTAATACGTCAGTGTTACGGAGGCACAGACAACAAACTGTTTGGACAGCAGTGGTCTTTGTAGTGGTGCTTTCACTTTCTAGAACTGTGCATTTCTACAATGTCTGACTTTTTTAAAATGATCATCTATTTAATAGAAAAAGATAAATAGAAAAAGAACAAGGAGACCAGAATCAAATTAATTCCTGCCAGTGCCCCTGCATTTATGTTTTCCTCCTTGTGCCTGCCTGTGTTTTTCAGATTGTCTAGGAAGTATGAATTGCTTTTGTAATTAAACAAAAAAAAAAAGACACAACAAAACTGAAGACTATGTAGTAGACAGCTCTGGATGCCGGAGGCCGGAAGAGCTTAGAATAAGCTGGAGAGCGGCTCCTGTTGGTCTTTGATGGGAGAACCCACAGTTCAGCCTCCACGTCAATCCCTCCCCTGGCTGAACCACAGGGACCCTCCTTTGTGCAGAGCTAAACAGACCTTATCGTGTTTGATGGCACTCATTCATCCTCCCCACAGCCTGGGGCCCATACATCAGCCGCTATCCCCATCTTACAGAGGGGTATACTGAGGCTTGGACAGGCTGGGTTAGGAATCTGCACACCAGGGGTGTTCAGGCAGAGCTGACTCACTCCCAGTGAAAAGCTGGAACTAGGAGCCAGGGCGCCAGATGCCCAGCCCACTGATCTGGCACTAAATGCCCTTGCTTCCCTCTCCACGGCCTCACTCCTGCCCCATCTTGGGGGCAGCCCTTACCCGATTCTCTGCTGTTCCAGGATGTCAAGCCGCTCGGCCCTCTGGATGACCTGCAGGATGGCCTCCACCTCGACTGGGCTGAGGCACTGGCTCTTCCTCTGCTTCTCTGTCTGGTAGGTGTGCACAGACCAGCCTGTCTGCAGCCTTGAGAGAGAACAACACAGAAGTGCAACCCCAGTGCAAACCGGCATCCCCGCCACATCCACAGAGGTCCCCTGAGCACAGTCTGTGTGTCAGGGGCAAGGGGTTCAGACACCAGCCTCCAAACGCTGCCTCTGCCACCCGCCAGCTCCCGGGTCCCACAAGGATAGCAGCACCCCCTTAGCACCTCGGGCGGGTTGGGGGGAGACAGGAGCATGGAATGTGCAGAAGGCCACGGCCACAGCATGAGCGGTTTCAAGGGAACAGCACAGAAGATGACCAAGAGAAGAATGAACACCCAGATCTGAGTTGTACAAGAAAGTGAGATGGAGTTTATTTACTATGGGACAGGAAAGACTGGTAATTAGGTTAAAAACAAGCGCTGAGGATAAAAGGATATTCACGCAGCATTTTGAAAACTAGAGGGATGCAGGGCAGGAGGGTACCAGCAGCACAGGAGGGGCGGTGAGGGCGGCCAGGGCGGCGAGGCAGGGCTGGGGCCCGGCCCAGAGCCCCAGGACTGAGGGGAAGAACTCCAACCCTTTCTATTTTTCTGGATGGTGAGAGTGGCAGCAGTGGACCAAGCCCCAACTCCCTGCCCTGGGGACCAGCTTCTCCCAGACTTCCTGTGCCAGGTGGTGGGAACACAGAGACGGACAAGGTGGCAAGGTCACTGCCCTCCAGAACTACAACATTCTGGGGGAGATGATGCCCGATCAGTTACAAAAATATTTATTTACTGAAAAATTCGGAGAGCGATTCATTCAATACCTATTTATTGAGCATCCACTGTGATGCCAGGCTCGCTAGGTGCTGGGACGAGCCACTGGGCAGGCCACGCGGGTGGGCGTGAGGAGGATGTACAAATAAGGGGAATTGACCCAGGTAGGGGAGCAGCTCTAGAAGGGCTCCCCTAAAGAAGCGGCAGCAGGCAAGAGATTGTGACACAGGATGCAGGGCAGGAAGATGAGGGTGTGGATGTCTTCCTGGTGGTTCCCTGAAACTGATGGACACTGGTGGTCTCACGTCACCACCCGGTCCAGCTCTTGCATCCAAGCGCTGCCGACACTGTATAAGTTAGGAGAGCTAAAAAGCACGTCCTTTCTCTGTGAGTAGAGAGAGAGCCATCCCAGGCTGGTTAAGGTGAAGGACTCAGATTCTGAAGTCCCATGGATGGTCTGATCTCATGGCTCTGTCCCTTCCCAGGTACGAGAACTTGGACAGCTGCTCATCCTTGATTTCCTGATCTGTCTCTTTAAGGGATGCCAGGAAGATGAAATAAGGAGGGTATATAAAGTGCCCTGTACATAGCAAAGGCCCAGTTGCTTAATAAGTGGCAGTTAGTGATGATTTCTGTAATGATCATGGGTGAGACCATTAGGAACAGCTTAACCAAAGAGGGGTAGCATTTGTGCTGGGTTTTGCCAGGATGAATAGGAGCTCCCCCAGTGGAAGCAGGGAGCTGGCATTCAGGCAAAGGACACTGAACGTGCAAAGGCATGAAGGCATAAAGTAATGTGCTGCATTGGAGAGATCCAGACTTCTAGACTGCCTAGTTCTCCAATTAAAAAAAAATGCCTTGGTACAAACTACTATGTACAAATAAATAAGCTACAAGGATATAGTGTACAGCACAGGGAATATAGCCAAAAATTTTTTACAGTAACTTCAAATGGAGTATAATCTATAAAATATTGAATCACTATGTTGTACACCTGAAACTAATATAATACTGTAAATTGACTATACTTCAATTTAAAAAAATACCTTGCCCTAGACTAATACTTTTTTAAGTGACCCTCACAGAGTTGGGGAAAGCAAAGAATGGGAACGGGGCAGGACTGGCGGGGACAGGAAGGGAGGCCAGGCCTTGGAGTGGGCAGGGGTACACATTCACCTGTCCTCTGTGCACTGGGCGGACTCAGGGCGTTCTGGTCTCGAAAAGGGACCCTCCCCCGCCCCACCCTTCTGGTTTTCTCCGTCTGAGCATTTCAGGGACACTGGCGGTTAGTGATTGGCCAGGGGGAGGAAAATTAAAAAACAGAGCCCCCAAGCTCAGGGGCACCCCACCTCCACCATGTGAAAAAGGCAGGCCAAGGAACACGGAGGTGGGAAGACGCCAGCACTGTTACCCGTCCTGGTGGGCACAACGCCTACACAGCCCAGGGCCGGCCCAGGGCGCTGCGGACCTCCTCCCCCTGGACCCCCGTCATCCTGCAAGGCAGGCCTCCCCATCTCTCAGAGGAGGAAAGAGGCAGGGTGCAGTTAGATGGCTTTCCAAAGGCAAGGTGGAGGTCAGCACGCTTCCTGGCCTGGGGAACTTACATCCAGCGGCTGCCGACAGCCACGCCAGGCTCTCCCAGGGCAGCCTCCGAGCCTCCTTTTCTGCCTGCCTCTCACCCACAAGTCCCGACAGTTTACATCCTCTCATTCGACCTCCTTCCCAGGCTTACTACTCCTGGCCAGTCAGGCCCTGACTCCCGCTTACGGCCACGGCTGCCACCAAGCATCTTGCCCATGGCAGGGCACCTCCACACAGCCAAAGGAGGCCGACTCAAGGCTGCCAGACGTAGACGGGGCTGCAAACCCTGAGGAAGAAACTTCAGTGGCGCCCAGAGCCCATCTGTATGTCCCCTCACACAGTGTACATCGCCATCAACTGCTCCTGCTTCCCTTGTGTTCCGGGCTGCATGTTGTCTCCAGGCCTTTGCTCAGGCTGTGCCCTCCACCCGGGGTGCCTGCCCCTCTCCCTAAACCCCCTTTCCACTGGTTCACTCCTGTTCCTTTTTAGGACATCTTTTAGATGTGATCTTTACAGGAGGTTTTTCCTAGATCCCCTCCAAGACGATTTAAGAGTCCACTCTTGGAGTTCCCTAAGGCCCGGGCAAAGCTCCACCACTAGGCTTAAACATTATTACAAGGCAAAGTGGGACCTTCTGTCTTGCCCTTTAGAATGTAAGTCCCAAGGATCAGGCCCTGCCCCATCTGGCCCCTGCCCACCTCTCCATCTTCCTTCCATGCCATTCACCCCCTCGCTCTCTGCATTCAAGCCACAGTTGCCTCCTGCCAGGTCTTCTACATGCCATGTTCCTTCTACCTCAGGACCTTTGCACCTGCTGTTCCTTCTGCCTAGATGCTCTTCCCCCATATTCCCATCTAATATTTACCCCTCCCCCAGGATTCAACATAAGCGTCACACTCTCAGGGAAGCCTCCCCCAAATCCCAGATTGTTAGCACCCCCCCTTCACCGAACTGCCTGTTTCCACTTTCAAAGCAGCTGCACAAGGGTAATTATGTGTATCATGCTCGCTCCTCCCCATCAGTGCCTTAAGACAAAGGACCATATTGGTCTTGTTTACTGCGGCACAACAGTCCTGGCACATAGTAGGGGTTTAGAAAATGTCTGATGGTGGCTGGAGGATAGGAGGACAGACCTGAGCTGGAGCCAGGGAAAGTAACCTCCCCAGGCCTCACAGAGGCACAGCGCCTGGCTGCGGGGATTTGTAACACTCTCCTTTAAGGAGCCTGGCATTACAAGGCAGCACACCCCGGGGAGGAGATAAAAGCATTTACTCTTCTAAAAGGTGCTACGGGCTTCCCTGGTGGTGCAGTGGTTAAGAATCCCCCTGCCAATGCAGGGGACACGGGTTCGAGCCCTGGTCCAGGAACATCCCACATGCCGTGGAGCAACTAAGCACGTGCGCCACAACTACTGAGCCCGTGTACCACAACTACTGAATCCCACGCACCTAGAGCCCGTCCTCTGCAACAAGAGAAGCCGCTGCAATGAAAAGCCCGCACACCACAACGAAGAATAGCCCCCCGCTCGCCGCAACTAGAGAAAGCCCACACGCAGCAACAAAGACCTAACTCAGCCAAAAATAAATAAATAAATAAAAGGTGCTACAACAGCTTCTGGCTGCTGCTGAGCGCAAGACCAGGTCATGGAGAACCAAAGGGAATGCCGGCGGGATCACCAGGGGTCACACTGGGCCCTCCTACAAGAGCACAGCTCTCGCCAGCTCCTCGCATCCAGCCACGGAGGACGCATCATCTCGCCTGGTGTCAGAGGAGAGAGGGAGAGAGGACGGTTTCACCCCTGGTCTCTCCCCGACAGGGGCCACACGGGGGCTAAAAGAGCCAAGCCATCCCAGTGAGCAGGACAAATTAACCGTGGTGCAAAGAGTCCTGCAAATCACGCAGGACTCCACTCCTCTTGGGCATTTCAGATTAATTTTTCTGTCCTCTTTTGATGTTTCAGCTCTGTCCCCTGCAGGCTCACAATGTTTAATTGCAAATTTCTTGAACTTGGTCCCACTTGGGAAATGCTGGCTCCTGTACCCAGCACGATTTGACAGATGAAGAGGCGCTCTTGGGCTTATTTGACCCCAGGGACCCCCAACTCCCTGGAGGGACAGGAAGAGACTAGAAGGCTGGAGAGGCATCTGGGAGCCCCTGGTCTCCAGCCACGGAGGGGGGCAGTGGGTGCCGATGGGCTGATGTAACTACAGCCGAGGGGTCACCAGGCTGAGAGATAACAGGAAAACTGGGGGCAAACCAGAACAAGAGAGACCCTGACACGAGCATGGCAGAGACCTGGGATGCTTCAAGGCTGGTTGTGTGTTTCAGCCCAGAGGGCAGCTCTTCATAAATTAGACAAGCCTTTGGCCTGTCAACTCAACTATGAAGTGGGCGCTCAACTATGAAGTGGGCATCCAGAGATCAAAGGCTCCCCGCTGCCAGGGACTCAGGGACTGAAGGCTCAGTGATGGGGGATTTATACTCCTAACAGAGAAGGTAAAGGAAGTGGCCTGGCTCCCTGGAGCCTACTGTGATCTAAAGGCGTGGGGTCAGATGGACCCAGGGGAGTCCCAGCCCTGCCACTCACAAGGTGGGTGAGGACCTCAGCCTCACTGTCCTCATCTGAGAAATGGGAATACATTCCATACGGCAGTTAAATGAGTGAATGGCTGTTAGGCACCCAGCTCAGCGCCAGGAGTGTGGTGTGTATTAGACGGGCACTTGTCTCCAAACTGCTCTTTCTGGGGGCCTGGGATTGAATCTTGTTAAAGAAAGGAGGGGAACTAGGAGCGGGGGAGGGAAGGGAGGGCCCGGCCAAGCCTTAGAGGTACTCACTTGGCTCGCAGGGCAAGCTGCCGATCATTGGGGCAAACCCACTGATCATTCCCACTGCCAAAGATGGTGTCAGCCATGACTTGGAACACCCAGCCAGGGTGTGGAGTCACATCTGAGGGGAGAAGAGGGAAGAAGAAAGAGCATGTCATTGGCTGGGGTACGGACGGCAGACAGGGTCCCTCAGACACCCAAAACCGGTACTTCCAACCTATCCCTGTCCATTGCCGGCCCCTGCCCCATCCCCACCCCGTCCCCGAGGATGTCTGGAATCTCACCAGCAGAATCACTCCTCCAGCTAAATGCTATTCCCTCAAAGCTCCTCTTTCAAAAGACTCGTGATTCTGGGAGGGGTAGCTAGGTGGATCACGCAGCTAAGTGACAAGGTTGGACTTGACTGGCAGGATGTCAAAGGGACAGAATCGGAAAGGAGAGAAGAGGCACACCTCAGCAGTTTTCAACTTAGCGGGCAAGCCCCAAGGGCGTTTGATCCCTGCACCCTCCAAGTACTACCCCTGCTTTACTTCACGGGGACCACAATGAAAACGGCCCCCTTGGGAATCCTGCAGGGAGGAGACCCTGCTCCAGAGCTTGCTGGTGGCTTAACTTGTGCAGCCTAGCTTAGCTGGCTTTCTCCTTGCCACCAACGATGTGCGTTGGTGGGGAGAGTAAGGAGGGGAAGAGAGAGGGATGAGTTTGAGGGAATCCCAATCCCAGAGCAAAGATGAGGGGCAGTACTGAGTTATCCACACTCCCCTGGTCTAATCCCCTCCAGACCAGTGGTTCTCAAACACAGGACTCCTTTACACTCTTAAAACAAATCACTGAGGTTGGAAATTAGTCTGGCAGTTCCTTAAATGTTACACAGAGTTACCATAAGACCCAGAAAGGACTTTGAAGTATAAACACAAGAGAACAGGAAACATATGTCCACACATGAAATTGTACATGAATATTCACAGCAGCATTATTCATAATAGCCAAAAAGTGGGAACAATTCAAATGTCCATTAACTGATGAACGGATAAAATGTGTACAGTGAAATATTGTTTGGTCATAAAAGGGAATGGAGTACTGACACAGGCTACAACATGGATGAACCTTGAAAACACGCTAAGTGAAAGAAGCCAGTTACAAAAGACCACATATTGTATGGTTCTATTTATATAAACTGTCCAGAATGGGCAGATCCATAGAGACAGAAAGTAGATTAGTGGTTGCCAGGGGCTGGGGGTGGAGGGGAGGGAGGAATGGGAGTGACTGCTAACGGGCTCAGGGTTTCTTTTTTGGATGATGGAAATGTTCTGGAATTAGATAGTGGTGATGGTTGCACAACTTTGTGAATTCACTAAAACCACTGCACTGTACCCTTTAAATGTCTGAATTTTATGGTATGTGAACTACATCTCATTAAAAAATTCTATAAAAAAATTCTTGAGAACTCCAAATGATATGGGCTATATCTATTGATATTTACCATATTAGAAATTAACACTGAGAAAAAATTTTAATTGTCAATTCATCAAAAAATAATAAACCCATGAGATGCTCACATATTTTATTTAAAAACTATATTTTCAAAACAAAAACAGTTAGTGAGAATAATGGTATTGTTTTGCATTTTTAGAAATCTATGTAATGTTTGGCTAAACAAAAGTCAGTTTCATATCTGACATTTCATTCAATCTTTTGTGATATGTAGATTTGCTAAAGTACATGAAGGACATCTGGACTCTCACAGATACATGCTATAGCTGGGAAAGGGTGGAGTATTTTAATAGCCTTCCCAGATAATTGTGGACATTCTTCTTTCATACTGTACCCAAACTCAACAGATGGTAGTTTCTTAAAGATTAGTTCCAATGTGACATTCATGCCAATGAACTTTTCACCTGTATAGTTGTGAGAGAACTTGACCAAGCGTATTATTATTATTATTAAATAGTTTTTACTTTGTGGACCCTCCAAAAGGCGTTGGGAACCCCCAGAGATCCCTGGACCGTGGTTTGAGAACTGTTGTTCTAGACCAATGTCACCTATTTCTGTGATGACCAGCAGGGGGCAGCGTGCAGACTGCAGCTAACTGACCCACTCAGGGACCAAGCCCACTACCTTGACCGCAGTGGGCTCTCTATTCCACTCGGCTGATCCAGGCACCCACTCCCCATTGTCAGCCACCTTGAGAGCGAGACCTGAGTTAACCCAGGCCCCAAAGAGTTGCGTGTGGAGTCCCCATGGCCAGGCCCAGTGCTGGGAGGGCTGCTGGTGCCCCCGTCACCAAAGGCCTCCTCACATTTAAAGTCTTGACCTTCTCCCAAAGGAGACTCACATCCAGTCCAGGAAAACACAGGTGGGCTCAAAAATGACACGCTCATCAAACAACTTTAAACCAGTCCCATTTCAGCTATGATTTGTTTTGCTGTTTTTTTTTAATAAGTTCTGTTATCTTGTGAATAGCGCAGTCACACTGCTGCACGGGTGTGAAAAGCGTTACTCTGTTCCAAGTAAACATTTAAAACACACTCATCTCAGTAGCCCTGTTTCCTTATTATTTTTAAAAAATATTCTGGGAGCTTCAAGAAATGGAAGTGATGGGGTGTCCCTAACGGGGACAGGCTGTGCCCAGGGTTAACTAGGTGTCCATCGCCTCATAGGCACTGCCATTCCTGCCGTGGCCTGCAGGGGGCACCGTGTCTCGGACCACTGCTCCCAGCGCTAGAAGGCCCTGAGCCTTCCTGCCCACCCTGCTGCAGCTG
Source organism: Balaenoptera musculus (assembly GCF_009873245.2). Classification (NCBI taxonomy): domain Eukaryota; kingdom Metazoa; phylum Chordata; class Mammalia; order Artiodactyla; family Balaenopteridae; genus Balaenoptera; species Balaenoptera musculus. The sequence goes on along the minus strand of NC_045804.1, from coordinate 46,078,478 downwards.
GGTGCAGTGAGTATGCAGGTGGCCCCTCTGCTCTGCCAGGCACCCTCACAAAAGCAGGGATGCACCAGTGGTGACCCAAAGGGAGGGGCAAGCCGGGGAATCTCAGCGTGGGAATTCCATCGTTTGCAGAAGCTTCTGAACCAAAAGGGAGTGGAGCTGAGCCAGGGGAGGAGGTGGGAAGAAAGAAGGGACCCTGTGCTCTCATGCTCGAACCTTCACCTCCTTTACAGCGGGACAGGTAGGGACGTCCAGGAGACAGCAGCAAACACAGGTGGAGAGGCACAGCACCTCACTGCCCCAAACACATCACTCCCAGATGAACCTCTAAAGAATGAACTTCTTTTGTCCCCTTTGGGTCACTTCTTTTTTTTTTTTCTTTTTTGATGTGGACCATTTTAGAAGTCTTTATTGAATTTGTTACAATATTGCTTCTGTTTTATGTTTTGGTTTTTGGCCGCAAGGTATGTGGGATTTTAGCTCCCTGACCAGGGTTCAAAACCATACCCCCTGCATTGGAAAGCGAAGTCTTAAACACTGGACCGCCAGGGAAGTCCCTGGGTCACTTCTTAGGGGGCCAGAGTTTTGGGATCAGTGACAAGAGAACCCCTAAACTTATATTTATCTGTCCTCTGACCCATCTGAGGTCTATTCCTTTTCTTTGCTTTGTTTTTTTAACTCGAGCCAAAATGACTCTGCAACCACCCACAGGATCTGTTCTGTTCTTCATCAATCTAATTATTTTTTGTTGGGCAGAAGAGAAGAGAATGAGGATGAGAGACTGAGAAAAGGTCACACCTATGTGGGTCTGCTAACCCTTAACCAATACTACTTTTTCTGCATCGGGTCACCTTGCGCCGTAAGTATGAAGGGAAAGGTTTCGTGGCAGTGAGGATGACTCAACTAGGAGAGAAAAGACCTGGAAAGTCTGGCTTTTATGCAAACTTACTGGAAGACCAGGAACAATCAGTTATTTTCCCTGGGCCTCAGTTTTCCCATCGGTACCCGACGGAGCTGAGACAGACAGGCTGGAGGGATTGCCCTGGGCAATTCCAACAGATTCCCACCCGCCGAGTTGCAGGAGGGAGGCAGGGATAGCAGGCGGGGGACTGGAGAAGGATCCTGGGGTGGGAGGTTGGTCGCTGCTCCAACCCGGTGGGGGGATCTGAGTCCCCACCCCAGCCTGGTCCCCGGGGCAGGGAGGAGGAGGCATCCTGGGTCCCCCACCCTTCTCGCTTCTGGAGCTTTGAGGAAGATGAGCCCACGGAGCCAAACACCTCAGAGAGGTCCAGGGAGATGAGAGATGTCCCCTCCCGGGGCCTGGGGCCTTGGGCACTGGTGGCAGGGTCTTCGACGATGGTAAGCTCGCGGCAGAGCATGTCCACAGCAGTGGCTCCGAGCAAGAACTCAGGCCCCGTCCAGGGACTGCGGTGCCTGCCCCAGGCTGTGGCTGGCACCTCAGAAGGCACAGCTGTCCCTCGCCCACACGGAGCAATCTCGGGACAGGTGGTGGGAGGGGAAGGGCAGCTTGGGGAAACATGTCTTAGGAAACTGCCAACAGAGTCAGCTTAGGTTCCCCAAACCTCTGCAGTCTGAGCTGGCTGCCAGCTCCTCGCCCGCCAGTTGGCCCCTGTCCCCGGCTTCCCACACCCCGCCTTCTGCCAAGCTGTGTGCTCACTACCACCCAACACACCTTCTGGGCTCTGCTCCGCCTCCAGCGGGGACCTCGAGGAGGAGCAGGGCAGGAGGTGCCCTTCCCAAGGTCCAGGCCCTCTTAAGAGCTGGGTCCTTCAAACTTCCAAAGAGCGGTCCATGTGAGCTGAATACGGACCGCACCCTTGTATTGACACACTTCGATCTGTCCTGGACAAAAATCAGATGATGAGGTGACTTCCCTGGTGGCACAGTGGTTAAGACTCCACACTCCCAATGCAGGGGCCCCAGGTTCAATCCCTGGTCAGGGAACTAGATCCCACATGCATGCTGCAAATAAGAGTTCGCATGCCACAACAGAGGAGCTGGCAAGCCGCAACTAAGACCCGGAGCAACCAAATAAAGAAATTAAAAAAAAAAAAAAAAAAAAGAATGGGATTTTTGCATAAGAGAGGTATAGATCCAATTTGGGAAAAAAAAAAAAAATCAAATGATGAGGGACCAAAACAGGGGCTTAAAGAAGGTAAGTAAAAATCAGGAAGGCGAACCCACACATTTACAAGTGGAAATGGCCCGGAGCCTGGAGGGGGGCAGAGGCAGCAGGGTCTGCAGGCGGAGGGCTGCATGGGGGCTCTGGCTTTGCTCTAAATGAAGCGGCACCTGGGGCCCGGCCTGTCTCGGAGCTCCTTCCAGCTGTGAGAGGGAAGAGCCCGAAGGATGGGGGTGTGTGTGTGCGCACGCACGTGTTTGTGGGCTCCCTGGGGGGCCTGCATCCTCTCTCCATCCCTGCACAGGGCCGGCTACAAAGTAGGTGTTTAGTGAATAAACTGCAGTGGAGCTGATTTCATCAGACAAATGGCCTTTCCCAGACAAGCAGGAACTCAGACAACACGCCAGACACGCTCGGAGCAGGGCTGGGCTCTCACTGTGTTCTGTGGCGTGTTCACCCCCAGGCAGTCTGTTCCTCAGGATTCCCCACGTGGTAGTTAGCGCCCAGGTGCTCCGGCTGAGCCACCTCCCTGCAGAGGGGCCCACCAGGGCCTCTGGGTGCCGCCTGCACCCCGCTGGGCAAGACAAGCTGAGCAGCACTCTCCCCAGCACTTCTAAACCCTGCAGCACAAGGGCTCAGGGGACCCTTGGGGGGACAGAATCACAAGTTGCCTGGTGCTGGTTTCCTGAGAAAATTCCTAGGGGGTAGGGGTTTGTGAGCCCCAGGAAACTTTCAAGGCAGATCTATGAAAGCGAACATTCTTACAGGGAGATCAACTCTCCTCTCCTTAAACTCAAAAGCATGTCACCCTGGCATTAGTTGCTGCAGGCAAATGATGGAGTCACAGCCGACTCCACTGGGCAACAGTCAAAATGCAAGCTCCTGTGGTCTCTCCCGGGCACTGCTGAATATGCACCCTAAACGCACTCAGCACCCACCCCCAGATGAAGACTCACCATCTTCGTGTAAGATCTTCCCATGTTTTCCTAGGTGCCTCATACAGATTTTAAATAAAATTGGGTTCTTACTACACACGCTGTTTGCTCTGCTCTCTTATCATACTGCACATTCTCACCTTATTGAAAGTCCTCAAAAACATGATTCTTAATTGTAACTTAGTATTCTGGATATATTTTATCACTTTCCTCCTGGGGGAGGCACACAGATTGTTTCCAATTTTGTTCTATTATATTCAGCCCTAAAATGGATATCCTAGGACATAAATCTTTGTGCCCACTTCTGATTATTTCCTTAGGATAAATTCCCCAAAGGGAAAGGAAATGTATTTTTTTTTGAAATGCACCTCCAAAGCGCGTCTAGAATCATTCACTACAAAAAGTTCTGCTGCAGGCAGCTGTGTCCCATCGGCCTCATGTGGACTTTTGTATTTTCAAACTCAGAACTCAGAGATGGAAGAATCTGTCTGTAAATCTCCAACAAGTTGCTTTTAATAATGTGTACAGTCCTAATCACTAAAAAAAAAAAAAAAAAAAAGACCTCTTCTCTACAAACATTCAAGTCTACTTAAAAGAAGGCTTCTCCCTCTTAATGCACTTTGTGGGCTTAGAATCTGGTGAAGCCACACCGGCCTGAGAGCCTGGTGACCCGGTGGTCAGGTAACACCTCGCCAGCCGAGTTCTCTCTACAGAGGGCTGGGGTCTCCACCTCCACACAGGCCCGCAGAGAAGATGAAATGAAAACACAAGCCTATAACCTCCAAAGAACAGCTCCCATCATTACTAACCCAGGAAAACACTGCCGTTTGACCCAACCTTCCAAATCTTACAGTCTCTTTAACACAGCCTGGAAAATGTTTCTAGCCTGCAGCTGTCTCTGAGATGTATCAGATTCTGAAAAAGATACCGGAGGGCAAAACAACCTGCCCCTCGAGAGGCTCACACCCACGCACAGAGGCTCTGCCCTGCCTACAGGACCACAGGGACAAAGGCAACTACCAAGCAAGGAGAGCTCCTCATGGCCCGCACCTCCTCCGGGTGGGGCTCTCTTTCCACCTTCAGACCCTGGTGTTTTCACCTCCTTGGTTTTATTTCAGGGAAACTTTCACTGGTACATACAACTGAGCCATGTCTGACGCCCCAGGCTGGGATGTGAATGGAAGAGCTTTCATGGAGCTGTAGGGTCTGACCTTGTGGCAAGAGCAGAGATGATACAGGGAGAACAGCGAGAAAGAGGCAGGGGGGATGGAAGGGCTGCAAGGAGCCGCAGGGTCTAGGAGGGGACACCGCGTGCAAAGGCAAACACAAGTCACCAACAAGTGCAGGACGCCGGGTCCAAACAGCCACTGAGAGAGAACAAAAGTGCATCTTTCCACACAGGTGCAGGTGGGTCTTCTGGGAGCGGATGAACCAGGATGAAGGAGACATGAGGCCCAGCCAAGAGCAGCAGCCATCCCACAGACTCAGAAACAATAAAGAAATGTTGTAAACCACCCAGTTAGGGAATGGATGTCACGTGGCATTACCATGGCAATAGGTAACTGGTACAAATGGCATTTGGTAGACAAAATCCCAACCCTGACCTCAATATCCTGCTGAGTCGAAGCACCCAGAGCTGTTTGGAGTTTGATCTGCAAACTGTGAGCAGTGGAAAAGCCAAAAGGCCAGATGAGAGAGGCAAAACAGGAGACACAAGAAGCAAGTAAAACCCATTCTGTGATCCTTTAGTCATGCCTGCCCTGGGTGTGCGAGGGGAGGGTGGCTGCCCGTTCACTGCTGCTGCTGGATTTGTCATGCGGACGACTAACTGTGCCTGGGCAGGGGCGGCGGGGGGGCGTGGTGGTGGTCAGGGGGAGGAAATGAGGGTCTAAAGGAGGGAGAAAAAGCAGGGACGAATATAAAAGCATACTGGCCACCCAGCCCGTGCTTCCCGAGGCCTCAACGACACCGTCTAAGAGCCTGCAGTTCTACACCAATGGTATTAATATTCCAGGGAACCCTTAGCAACAGGCCCTGACATCTGCTCTGCTACTATGATTCGGGAAACATGATAAGAGCAGCAAGATACGGTGAGCAGAGATATCAATGTTTCCTCCACCTGTCACACTGCACTCGGAGGATGAAAGATTCAGACAGGAAGCCTCAAAGGCCTGTCTGAAACCCGAGGGAACCTCTCTTGGGCTAATTATGCACGAGGCAAGGCTGGAGAGCATTCAGGAGATGAGACAGGAGTCCCGGGGAAGCTACTGCCTGACAAACGTCCCTAGGAGTCACCCTATCAGCGGGCACCGTGCCTGATTTGCTTCCTTGGGTGACTTCTCTCCCCCTCCCCGTTCGATTCTCCCCCTATCTCTGCCTGGACTCTGGCAAAGCCTTCCCAGTTGGCCTTTGGACCTCCTGGGGCTCACCTCATCCCCTTCACTTGTAGCCAGAGAGATCATCCTTAAAGTGTAGGTCAGACCATGCAATTCCCTTGCTCTAAAACCTTCAATGGCTCCTCAGTGCCAAAGGGAAAAACCCAAGCTGCACTAAGGCCATCCATGATCTGGCCCAAACTATCCCTCCAGTCTCACCTGCCACCACATCCCTCCGCAAGGTCCACGCTCTCGTCACTGGGAGCCTGGATGTGTTCTGGCTGCTCAGCTTTGTTTCTGGAAGTTCTCCCGTGACCCGCCTTCCCTGTACACTGTCTACCTGCAGAGGCCCAGCACCAACCCTCTGGGGATTCTCCTCCCCACCGAACCCCAACTCGTAATTGACCCCCTTTGTCTCCCCTCAGCATTTCACTCCACTCTGTGTCCTGGAGCGGGTGGGTCTTTACTTCTGTTAACCCCACGAAGAATGCAGCTCTCAGGACACAGGACACAGGTCCACCTTTACAGAATGAATACTGACCTTTGAGAGTTTACCACAGCCCATGGAATAAAGCCCAGCATCCCTAGCCTAGAATTAAAGGCTGGGCACTGTGACCTCCCCCCGCCCCTTAACCTTCCTCCCAGCCACACGCAGGCCCCTGCACTGAGCAGGTCTCACCTATCCTGCCTCAGGCCCACTCTGCAAAGCAGTTTATACCAACTAAAACTGTGGGATGGACTTCCCTGGTGGTCCAGTGGGTAAGACTCCGCACTCCCAATGCAGGGGGCCCGGGTTCGATCCCTGCTCAGGGACTTAAGATCCTGCATGCATGCCGCAACTAAAGATCCTGCGTGCGGCAACTAAGACCCGACACAGCCAAATAAATAAATAAATATTAAAAAAAAAAAAAAAAGTTGGAAATCCCCAAAGGGCTCTAACTCTTGAATGGTCAACAGTAGCCCATCCGGCACAATGTCACAGTCAATGTTAAAAATGACAAATGACCTGGAAAAGGGTTTACAGCAAGAGTAAGTGCCAGACGTGTAGACCACATCATAGACACATTGACAGCACAATATAACAGTCATGGGCCCACAAGGAAAATGCAGAGTTCGTGTGTCAGAGAGTAGGGTTTGGGATTACAGGTGAATTTACTTCTGGAGCATTTTTCTAAGGATGACTTAGGAAGAGTCAAACAAATGAGGGCACCCTACCTGTCCTCATGGCCCACTCAGGTTCCTCCTCTCAGGTGGGGCTCTCTAAGACCCCTCAGCCCTAGCTCAGATTCCTGCAGCCTTTCCTGTCTGTGCCCTGCAAAAAAGCAGTCCATCCTAGACACCCCAGGGCACATCCCCACTGAGGCACAGGGCTGAGTGTGCTGCTGGCCTCAGAAAGACAAGTGGCACTGCTTCTGTCTTCGTTGCCCTCATTCATTCATTCAACAAACAAGCTCTGAGTGTTGACTCTGCGCCAGGCACGTGCCACATCTCAGCTGGCTGCAGGGCGAGCCGGGGCAGCTCCCTGTACCCCTAGAAGGCCTCACAAGGTGCACAGGTAGAGCCCCACTTACCGCTGCAGGGTCTCCTCCCCGGGGAAGTAAATCCTCACCCCAAACGCCCACTCCAGTGGACCCAAATCCCTGCCCGTCTCTTTGTCTCGCTGAAACTGTTTTCTCACTTCCAGGCCGCAGCAGTACTTGCAGCCTCCAGCCGAAGTGAGATGCAAAGCATCCCACTTCGTACCCCTCTCGCTTCAGGTGCCAGCCCTCCGATTTTACCAGCCACAAGCTCTGCCTACGTGTCCCCAGAGGCACAGCTCACCTCTGTCATTTCTAAAAGGCCTGAAACAGAGCAGGTGGAGGTCCCAGATCAAGACGATCACAGAGTTGATGGCGGCCGACTCCAGGGCAACCAGGCTCCTCAGGCAGGACTCACCCTTGAACACACGGGAAGGAGGGGAGTCTCGCAGGCTGGCTGCCGGGCCCAAAGCAGTGGTCCAGTCCCCGTTGGACCATGTGGTATTAGTCTCCGACAGCCGCTGTAACAGGTACCACGAGCTGGGAGGCTTACAACAGTCCTAGAGCCTGGAAGTCCAAAACCGAGATGTGGGCAAGGCCAAGCTCTCTCTGCAGGATCCAGAGAAGAATCTGTCTAGAGAAGCCTCTCCCTTAGCTTCTGCTGTTTGCTGGCAATGCTGGGTGTTCCTTGGCTCGTGGCTGCTTTGCGCCACTCTCTGTCTTCATCTTCACATGGCATTCTTCCCTCTGTGTCTCCATGTGGCCGTCTCCCTGTGTTTCTATCATGTTGGATTAAGACCAAAGGAGATTCCAATATGACCTCATCTTAACTAATTACATCGGCAACGCCCCTATTTCCAAATAAGGTCACATTCTGAGGTTTTCGGGGCATTAGGACTTCAACATGTCCCCTTGGGGGACACAGCTCAACCCATAATACATGGGGAAAAGAGAACCCAGAGCCCTACTTTGGGGGTGGGGACAGCAGACATGGTGGGCCCTTTCTGTATGCATAGATGTTTAAGCTGGTCTAAAATGCCCCCTGGAGTTCCTGGGTCCTCAGGACCAGGAGAGGGGTTTACATCTAAGACAGGGAGTTGTCATGGTTGATGCAAAAAGTGGATTCAGGAAAACAATCTCCTTTGGTCATTGCTTGTCTTGCGAGTTCTTAACAAGGGAGCCATGAACTTGGATGGGAACAAACTGTATCTTCATTTTCATTAACCTGTAACTGAAATTACCTATTTCCTTTCATTATGAATATAGGCAACACACCAGAGTCATTCTAAAAGTACCTGGGTCTTAGTCATTGGTAGAATCACAGATATTTTCATACCACAATACTGAGCTGCAGATACCTCGAAATATTATTTATGCTCACAACTACTTTAAAATTACAATAGTTATTAGACCTACTGCAAGGCTGTTTACTTAATGATTCAAAAAAGAAGCACAGGGACTTCCCTGGTGGTCCAGTGGGTAAGGCTCCACGTTCCCAATCAAGGGGCCTGGGTTCAATCCCTGGTCAGGGAACTAGATCCCGCATGCATGCTGCAACTAAGAGTCCTCATGCCACAACTCAGAAGTCCGCATGCCACAACTATGAGCCTGCATGTTGCCACTAAAAGATCCCGCACGCCACAACTAAGAACTGGTGCAGCCAAAATAAATAAATAAATAAAATAAATTTAAAAAAAAAAGAAGTACATAGGTTACTGTATCAAAAGCTTGTTTTTTAAAAAAGTATTCTGATAATGATAAGTCAATATAATTGGCATGCTCTGTAATCCTGTTTGTGCATTTAGAGCCATTATTTTGAGAAACATTCCATAGGATTCACCAGACTGTCAAAAAAGAAGTCTATGGCGGGCTTCCCTGGTGGTGCAATGGTTAAGAATCCGCCTGCCAATTCAGGGAACATGGGTTTGAGCCCTGGTCCTGGAAGATCCCACATGCCGTGGAACAACAAAGCCCATGCGCCACAACTACTGAGCCCACGTGCCAGAACTACTGAAGCCCACGCTCCTAGAGCCCCTGCTCCACAACAAGAGAAGCCACCGCGATGAGAAGCCCGCGCACCGCAACAAAGAATAGCCCCCGCTCGCCGCAACTAGAGAAAGCCTGAGTGCAGCAACGAAGACCCAATGCAGCCAAAGATAAATAAATAAATTTTTTTAATTAAAAAAAACAAAAAAGAAGTCGATGGCACAAAAAATAAAGAACAGGAGATGGAACTGAAACTCAGCTCAAAGGTTACCAGAATAAAACCAAGCCTTCACTGTAAGCAGGTGTCCGTGGCTCGGGGGACTCTGCTCAGAAAATGCCCAAGTCGCCCATCCCAGGGGCTGCCAGGCACCTGGCTTGGGGTGCACACTGAGGGGTGTGAAGGCTATTTGTCTTTTCACGCAGAAATATAAGCCTGTTTCCATCTTAGCAATTTGTGTGGAAAGTCCCAGCAAACAGAATTTTTGCAAAGGAAATCTGATTTCAGCTCACACCTGAGAGCTGCTTATTGGAGGAGCCCAAGAGAAACCTCTCCATGAAGCAGAGAAGCCTCTGGAAGGAAGAGAGGCCCACCCCTTCTCACCCAAGCCTCAGGTGTGACGACAGGGTAGTCCTCCGTGTGCTCAGGTCCCGGGAGCGGCGGCCTCTGACAGCCCTGCCAGGATACCAGCTCTAGGCGGCTCTTCTCAGGCTCTGCCAGGTCCTTCAGCCCACTTCTTCCGCCTGCTTCCCCACAGCCGGGGCGGGGACCCTGGCCCTGGCTGTTTGCATACAGCCAGGAGGCAAGGCAAACCCTGCTGACCTTGCTGCTATCTGTGGCCAGCTGTCCTCTCTCGTTCATGGAAACACAAACAGACGGTTCCCTGTTCCAGCTCCAAGGTTAAGTACGTGCTGCACAGGTGCCAGCTGTCAACTTCTCTGCACATGCCCTGTTCCTCTGGCAGAGGCTAAGACCCCAAAGAACTGGGGGTGCCCATCACGAACGACCATGGTGAGGACTGCCAAAGACTCAAGCCAGGCAGAGGGCCATCTGAGAGTGAGAGAGGGGACCACCCCCAGAATGTGGCTTGGGACAGAGAAGGTGAGTGGGGAAAAGGCCAAACAGGACCACCGGCATTTTGCAGGTAGTTTTGGAGGCTTTTAGAAGGAGCCCGCACATGCGCTGCACATGCGCAGCCTGGCCCTGAGCTGCCTAACTGGGAAGGGAAGGCAGCCGACTTTACAGGGCACTGCCTACCTGCCAGGTGCTGGCCACAGGCTGACCAAGTGAAACTCATCACAATCCCAAGGGGATGGCACGCCGTCATCCCCTTCCAGAGAAGAGGCTCGAGACCTGATGCTTGAGAGGTGCAGCCACTCGCTCAAGGCCATGCAGCTGGCTCCTGGCACTTTCTGTCACCCTCTCTGCCCCCAAGGAGCCCCGGCTGCAGCGTGTGACACCTAATGAAAGCAATAAGCCAGGGCGCATTCTCCAAGCCTCTCCCACGCTCCCAGCGCTCAGGAATGTGCCAGGAATTCACAGAAACCGAGACCTGCAGGAACTGGACGAAGAGGAGTTCTGAGAAGGCTCAGAGTTACCTGCGCTGGAGCAGAGCTGGACGTACCGCAGAGGGTGCAGGCTGGCGTGGGTTTCCCAGAGCAGGCAGCCAGTGGCTGGGGTTAGAGGTGTGAGGCCCGGGAGATGGGCAGCAGGTGCTCAAGCGCTGCTGTGCCCCACCTATGCCCACAGGGCAGAGCGGCTTGAAGCCACAGGTCTCTGACAGCCCCTTGTTCCCCACCATTCCCACTGCCTGACCCAGGAGCTCACCCAGAGCTCAGTCACCCTACGATCCTAAGTGGTTCCCCTGCATCCTGGCTCCCCGCCCCCCACCGACCCAGCCTTCCCCGCCACCAGAGGGGCCCTGCAAAGGCCCCGCTCTGCTCAGACACTTCCAAGTCAAGCCCAATGTCCTCACTTGGGAGTGCGTGGCCATCCACAGGCTCTACGCCACCTTGCCAAATTTATCTCCAGACAAACAGAAACACTGGGCATCATATCCTGTGACTAAGCCCAGGCCTCCTCCAGGCAGCCCCCCTGCTGCTCCCCAGGCCACACCCATTGCCCCAGCCTGAAGCGATGACTCCCTCCTCGGCACCTCCACAAACACTTTTTACCTCTTCCCAGCACTTCCCAGTTTTGGGTGGTTTATGAAAGCATCTGACCTCGCCTTCTGGACCAAACACTCCCTGAGAGCAGGACAAACCTCGTGCCCAGATGACACTCAAAACACGTGCACCAGAATAGAATTGAGAGTCCAGAAATAAACCCATACATCTGTGATCAACTGATTTTTCAACAAGAGTGTCAAGACCACTCAAGGCAGAAAGAAGAGTCTTTTCAACAAATGGTGCTATGAAAACTGGGCAGCCACATGCAAAAGAATGAAGTGGGACCCTTACATCACACCATTTAAAAAACGGACTCTAAATGGATCAAAGAGCTAGTAAGAGCTAAAACTATTAAGTAAGAGCTAAAACTATAATGTAAGAGCTAAAACTATAAAGCGCTTAGAAGTTAATAGAGGGGCAAATCTTCACGACCTCAGATTTGGCAGTGGGTTCTTAGATATGAGAATGCAAACCTAAACCACAATGAGATACCCCCCTTCACACACCAAAAGCATAAGCAACAAAAGAAAAAAAATAAAGTGGATGTCATCGACATTCAAAAATGTTGTGCACCAAAGAACCAATGCTAATCCTAAATGTTTTCCTGAACATACGTCTATTTCAATATTTTCATGGTATATTTATAGAAAAATATTAAAAGAACAAAGGCTCACCATATACACCTTTTATTAAATTTCATAAACAGCAGAATTATTATTGCTTTCCATCTCTTACTTCCTATAACTTCCCTACTTCTGTAAACCTGATTCAAATTATTGTCCTGATTTTTATAACTCAGGTCTATCTCGGGTGTTCGAGAGAAAAATACAAATGTCTATTAATAAACGCTGCCTTTCAAGATTTTGAACAAATTGGGTGGCTTCGTTGCCTGTACCTTGCTACCCAGGCCCATACAGCCAGCACAACCCACCTTTTTCTCATGGGTGTGAATCTTTAAAGTTGAGTATGTGACTATGTAACCCTGGAAGGTAAGGATGCTACAAAAGCTGCCACTCCGGTCTTGGAAATGTTTTCACCCCTCAAAATGTGTTCACTTGTGCAACAAAAGAGAGGTATAAGTATGTTTGTAGTTAAATTGTCTTTAATGCACCCAAACAGGAATAGTTTCAAATGGCCATGTAGAGTGCAATAGAAATGATTCCTAAAATGGAAAAAAAGGTGAAAAGATAACTCACAGAACGGAAAAAAAATATTTGCAAATCATATATCTGATAAAGGGCTAGTATCCAGAAAATATAAAGAACTCCTACAACTCAACAATAAAAAGACAACTCAATTAAAAAATGGGTAAAGGGGCTTCCCTGGTGGCGCAGTGGTTCAGAATCTGCCTGCCAATGCAGGGGACACGGGTTCGAGCCCTGGTCTGGGAAGATCCCACATGCCGCGGAGCAACTGGGCCTGTGAGCCACGATTACTGAGCCTGCGCGTCTGGAGCCTGTGCTCCGCAACAAGAGAGGCCCGCGCACCGCGATGAAGAGTAGCCCCCACTTGCCGCAACTGGAGAAAGCCCTCGCACAGAAACGAAGACCCAACACAGCCATAAATAAATAAATAAACAAATTTTAAAAATAATCTGTTTAAAAAAAAAAATGGGTAAAGGACTTGAATAGACATTTCTCCAAGGGAGATGATACACGTGCCTAAAAGCACATGAAAAGATGCTCCTCATCATTAGCCATCAGGGAAACGCAAACCCAAACCACAGTGAGATACCACTTCACATCCACTAGGACGGCTATACTTTTAAGAATGGAAAATAACATGTGTTAGCAAGGATGTAGAGAAATGGGAACCCTCATTCATTGCTGGCGTGAACGTAAAGTGGTGCCGCCACTGGGGAAAACAGTTTGACAGTTCCTCAAAAAGTTAAATATAGAATTACAACATGACCCAGCAATTCTAATCATAGGTATATACCCAAAAGAACTGAAAACAGGTTTTCAAACAAAAACTTGTACACAGATGTTCATAGCAGCACTATTCACACTAGCCAAAAGGTAGAAACAACCCAAATGTCCATCAACTGGTGAACAGATAAACAAAATGTGGTGTAACCAACAATGGAATATTATTTGGCCATAAAAAAACCAAGTGCTGATTCATGCTACAACATCTATGAAGCTCAAAAACATTACACTAAAAGAAGCTGGCTGCAAAAGACAACACAGCATATGACTCCATTTATATGAAATGTCTAGAATAGGCAAATCTATAGAGACAGAAAATAGATTAGTAGTTGCCTAGGGCTTAACGGGAAGGAGGACACGTAATAGCTAAAGGATATGGGGTTTCTCTTTGTGGAGATGAAAATGTTCTAAAACTGGCTGTGGTGATGGCTGTTCCCGCCTGCGAATATACCCAAAACCACCAAATTGTATACTTTACATGGGTGACCTCTGTGGTATGTGAATTACATCTCAATAAAGCTGTTAAAAAACAAAGCGTGGGGCACAGTGAAGAATGAATCGGGGGTCTGGACAAGGCAATCAGCTACACAGTCTCCAGGGGACAAGGAACTGGCCACTTACATTTTACTGTCACCCTCTGGTGGCCTGGGGACAGATTAACTGCAAATTAACCTCAATAATAAAAAACAACAGATGGTGCATTTGTGAAAACACTGCGGGAGAGGGGCAGGGGAGAGAGAGAGAGAGAAAGCAAATATGGTCAAATGCTAAGAATGACTGAATCTAGGTAGAGGGATTTCTTTATACTGTTTGTCCAGCTTTTCTGTTAGGGTTGAAAACTTTCACAGTAAAACTTCCATAATGAGCTCTCAAAGGCTAAAGCTGGAACACTTTGCACAACAAAAAAATAACAGTAGTATTGGATTATAACCCATAAGATAAAATAAATATCTGTGAGTCTTTATGATATAAATAATTGAATAAATATATAAATTAATAGGGAAAGGGGGCAACTCTCTCTTACAGAAGGGCACCAATTAATAAATACAGGCACACCTCGTTTCGTTGCACTTCACTTTATTGCGCTTTGCAGATACCGTGTTTCTTAACAAATTGAAGGTTTGTGGCAACCCTGCATCTAGCAAGTCTATTGGGGCCATTTTTCCAACAGCATTTGCTCACTTTGTGTCTCTGTGCTACATTTTGGTGATTCTCACAATATTTCAAACTGTTTCATTATTATTATATTTGTTATGGTGATCTGTGATCAGTGATCTTTGATGTTACTACTGCAAAAAGATTACAACTTGCTGAAGGCTTGGATGATAGTTTGCATCTTTTAGCAATAAAGTATTTTTTAATTGAGGTAGGAACATTGTTTTTTTTTAAGACAAAATGCTATTGCACACTTAATAGACTACAGTATCATGTAAACATAACTTTTATATGTACTGGGAAACCAAAAAATTTGTGACTCACTTTATTTCGACATTTGCTTTATCCCAGTGGTCTGGAACTGAACCTGCAATATATCTGTAGTCTGTCTTGTACAGAAGGAATGAAGGGACAGAAGAATCAGCATTAAAACACACCAGTAATAACTGTTGCAGGTCAGATCCATGGATGGACCCTAAAATTAGTAAGCAAAAGTTTGGGGAGAAACAGGACACTTACATAGTCTCAAGGTATCTCCCCTGGATAGTTATTAATTACAAAATAAAAAAGCAGTAACTTTACAGGGGAGAAAGCTGGCAGACACAACCTTAACCAAGTGATCAAGACTAATATCACCAGTGATAAGACATACGGACGTCACATCCCTCCTGAAACGATGTACTGAGAAAGACATAACATCGTTTGGGTGGTATTCTTGCCCGAAATGCTAACTGCAATCTAGTCATGAGAAAATACCAGACGAATCCAATCAGAGGGACATACTATAAAACAACTGACCAGGACTCTACAGAAACATGAAGGTCATAAACGATAAGGAAAAATTGAGAACGGTCATATTCTTATATGAGATGTTAACAGGGCAAGCAGGGTGAGGGGTATGCAGGAACTCTCTGAACCATTCTTGCAACATTCATGGAAGCCTAAAATAATTCCAAAATAAAAAGCTTTAATAAGTTTTCATAATTAAAAAGCAGCAGTTTTGATGAAAGGTGTCTGTTGTTTGGAATCATATATACCAAGCAATACATGATGTGCTGTGGCCTCGTAGGACGGTGCCGACTGGGGTAACATCCCCTCCCTGCCCAAAGCAGTAGCTGAGGCCCACCCGGGGAAGGTGAGAGGGGACTGAACGGGTGACCGTGAGGGCCCCCACTTCCCTGCATGGGATCTGGGCTGGAGGGGGCAGGAGTTAGTGGAGGAAGGGGTGAGAGTATCTGCCAAGGTCTTTGCTTATTTCTGAGACAAAGGATGACTCCACAAAAGGGCAAGAGGACGTCATCTAGAATTTCCCACAAGTGGCCTTCTTTGTGTCTGACAATTTGTATGACTTTTATTGTTTGAAACTGTTGCACTTGTAGTATTTGTATACTTTCAGATGGCCTGGATTAAATACTAGATGACATTTTTAACTAAGTAACTTTCCAATCTACTTAGTAACTTGTTTTCACTAGTTTTGCTTTAACAGTGGTCACCCACGACCCTTTACCTCCCCCATTAACCTGGTTAATGAAGACCATGTTGTCTGATTACCACTGTCTATGTTATGAATGTGTTCTCCTCGTGGAGAATTTACAGTGTGTTCACTGACCCACCAGCCAGAGACGACACTGAACTGGGGTCCAGACAAGGGAAACAGAAGTGCGATAAAATGTTAATAGTAGAATCTAAAGTGGTGGGCATATAGGTGTACACTGCAAACTTCTTTCAACTTTGTTTTATATTTTAAATTTTTCATAATAAACCAGTGTTTAAAAAAAAGTAAAATTACAAATGAGTATTTTGGGCAAACAAACTGTAAACCCAGATTCACAGCCTCAGCGGGAGAACGCGCCTAGGAGGCTCCATTTGCAGAAAAACACGTGCACACCTGTCCCTTCTCCCCGCAGGTGTCTGCAGGCGACAGGGCTGTGTCTGAAGGAAGGAGAAGCAGTGGGACGTCACCGTCATGGCCAAGGCTGGACGCCTGTAGACACAGTCTCCACATAAATACATTCAGCTCCTTGGGTTCAAACCAAGTCAGAAAATGGGTAGCAGCCACAGGTTTTGTTAGCTCCGAATGAATTTGGCAGTGGATGCCCGGGCTGACCAAGCAGGTCCCAACCTGGTCACGTACCCTAGGTGGCCCTGCCAATGGCTGATGAATTCTCTTCTTCTGCCAAAAAATAAAGGGCGGTGGTTCCTTCTGAGTCTGTGCTTTGGGGCAGGTATCTGGGATCTACATTCTCGCCCTGTGTGAATTATCAGCTCAGTGACCTTGGGCGGCTTCCTTCATTTCTCTAAGCCTCGGTTGCCTCACCTGTAAAATGAGTAGCAGCCTCCCGGCCTGTTGGGAAGAATAAATTAGATCAATGGTTCTGGAACAGGGTGATTCTGTTCCCCCACGAGACATGTGGCAGTGTCTGGAGACATCTCGGGGGCAGGGGTGCCACTGGCTACAACCCAGTGGGTAGAGGCCAGGATGCTGCTAAACATCCTACAATGCGCAGCATAGCACCCAACAGCGTAAAATTATCCAGCTGAAAATGTCAAAGCGCCAAGTTAGAAAAACCCTGATTTAAATGGTACAGGTAACCCACCTAGCATAGGACCTGTAACACTGTGCGCTCTCAGTGCGGGGCTGCAATCATCGTCATCATCATCATCATCATCACCACCACCATCACCATCATCACTATCACCATCATCACTGTTATCATCACCATCACCACCAGCACCACCACTATCACCATCATCATCACCATCACTATCATCACCACCACCACCACCATCACCATCATCACTATCACCATCATCACTGTTATCATCATCACCACCAGCACCACCACTATCACCATCATCATCACCATCACTATCATCATCATCACCACCACCATCACCATCATCACTATCACCATCATCACTGTTATCATCATCACCACCACCAGCACCACCACTATCACCATCATCACTGTTATCATCATCATCACCACCACCACCACTGTTATCATCATCATCACCATCACTATCACCACCACCACCACCACCATCACCATCATCACTATCACCATCATCACTGTTATCATCATCACCACCACCACCACCACTATCACCATCATCATCACCATCACTATCATCATCATCACCACCACCATCACCATCAGTATTATTAGCCTGGAACTCCCAGTACCCAGAAGAGCACAGGTAGGGAGCATCAATGACAGCGTTTTACTAAACTGAACAAACAGGTCATTCCTTTGAGTTAAGGACATTCCAAAATGTCCCTTCAATCCCCTAAGCCAGTGGTCCCCAGCCTTTTTGGCACCAGGGACTGGTTTCATGGAAGACAATTTTTCCATGGACCGGGGGTGGGGTGATGGTTTCAGGATGATTCAAGCACATTATATTTATTGTGCAGTTTATTTCTATTATTAATTACATCAGCTCCACCTCAGATCATCAGGCATTAGATCCTGGAGGTTGGGGACCCCTGCCCTAAGCTCACCTGAGGGAACTGAAGCATGTAGGAGCTGTGAGACGGGTAAGGGGAGTGGGAGTGGGGGTGCCCTGGGGAAAGGGTCCGAGCAGGTGATGGCAATACCAGCCGACATCCTTATTTAACACCGAATGTGTGTGAGTTCTGTTCTAAGCATTTGACGTGTATTAATTCATTTTACTCTCTCAGTGACCAAGGAGGTCAGTTCATAACAGAATAACATATTCTAATAATATTCTATTATTACTCTCCACTATGATCATAACCACTGAACTGCTGTTTCCCTGATGGAAGAGAGCAGTGGCTTTGCAGAATTCACCCTCTGCCTGTGTCCAGCCCCGCCGCTTGCCTGACTGCTCTGCAAAGAACCTTAGAAGGCACGGTCCTGTCTCCCAGCAGCCTGCAGGGAATGTGGACGGTTTCTGGGCCTTCCATTCAGTACTGTAGGAAATGCCCAGACAAGGTCATTTCTGGGCAGGGCAGATGCCTGGTGAGCAGAATGCATGTCGACTGGGAAGAGAAGCCAGCATGAGGGGAAAGGCCATGTGGCTTTCCGGAGAGGGGTGGGGGGACATGTTGGTGAGGCCACCTCAGAAATCAACCCCAAGGCCCATCTCTAAAGGAGCCAGGAGCCGGCCAGTCTAGAGCCACTGCTGGGAGGACCCCACCAACCTGGTCATTTTCCTGCCTCTCTGCCTCTTCCTCACTGCCACCAGCAGGATCTCTACTGGGCCTAGGGTTCATCCGCAGAGAAGTCAAAATGGGTAGTAGCTGGGGTGCCTACACTTATAGCCAGGCTTGGAGACACAGGAGCCCAGGGGACATGGTGGATAGAAGGAGTGACCAAGAAGAGATGAGTGGAACACATCTGGGGCTCCCGACAGGGAAATGAGAGGAGGCTGGGGAAGGGCTGAGGCGGAGCAGTGGGTACCTGCTGGGACGTGGCAGGCTCCCCACATGCACACACACCCCAACTGCTCACTGTTCACTTTAAGCACAAATGGAATTCTAGTGGGTTCCGGGGTCTCAAAGACTAGGACACAAGGGAAACCCAAAATGTCACATAGGAGAAGCAAAAAGTATGTCTGCTAATTATCTATGAGAAGACCCACCATTTACTGAGCGTTTACTATTTGTCAAGCTTGGTGCCAAGTGCTTTATAGAATCACCTTTATTTTTCACAGTAGGTTTTAACAACTCCATTTTACAGGGGAGCAAACTGAGGCTCAGAGAGGTGAATGATGTACCCAAAGCCATAGGAATTGAGTTAGTAGGTGACAATGCCCAGGATTTGAACTCCAAGCTCAAGCTCTTAATTTCAAGGGTATCCCAACTTCTTGGCACTAAACAGAACTATGTGTGTTTTGGGGCCTTATCCCATGCCAATCACCCCCACTTACCCACACAATCTTTCCTTATCCTTTCAGCTAAGTCAGAGACAACGAATAAGATTCTAAATAGGGAAAACACTATTTTTCAAAAAATAAGAAAACAAACAACCCAGTTAAAAATGGGCAAGAGACCTGAACAGAGACCTCACCAAAGAAGATATACAGATGGCAAATAAGCATAAAGATGCTCAATGTCATATGTCATTAAGGAACTGCAAATTAAGATAGCAATGAAATACCACTACAAACCTATTACACGGCCAAAATCCAGAACACTGACAACACCAAATGCTGACAAGGATGCGGAGCAACAGGAACTCTAATTCATCGCAAAATGGTCCAGGCTGCTTTGGAAGGCAGTATCTTACAAAACTAAACATACTCTTACCATATGATCCAGCAATTACATTCCTTGGTGTTTACCCAGAGAACTGAAAACCTACATACACACACACACACCACAAAATGGCACACTAATATTTATACCAGTTTTATTCATTATTGCCAAAACTTGGAAGCGACCAAGATGTCCTTCAATAGGTGATTGGATAAATAAACTGTGGTATATCCAGACAATGGAATAAAATTCAGCAATAAAACTCAGCCACCAAAAAGAAAAAAAAAATTTAATAAATAAAAAAATGAAAATGAGCTACCAAACCATGAAAAGACATGGAAGAACCTTAAATGCATATTGCTAAATGAAGGAAGCCAATCCAAAAGGCTACATACTGTATGACATTCTAAAAAAGACAAAATTATGGCGGCAGTAAAAAGATGAGAGGTTCGGGGGAGAGAGGGAAGGATGAATAGGTGGGGCACAGGGGATTTTTAGGGCAGTGAAACGATTATTCTGTATGATGCTGTCATGGTGGATACATGTCATTATACATTTGTCAAAACCCATAGAATGTACAACACCAATAGTGACCCCCTTACTGAAATCTATGGGCTTTAGTTAATAATAATGTATCACTATCAGCTCATCACCTGTAACAAATGTGCCACACCAATGCAAGATGTTAATAATGAGAAATTGGGGTAAGTAGGGGGTACATGGGAACTCTGTACATTTCAATTTTTTTCTGTAAACGTAAAACTTTTTTTTTTAAATCAAATGTTACCAATACAATGGGAAAAAATTTTTTTTAATTTTCTTCTACAGAGAAAAAAAAATATTGCCCTAATCTTCATCAATGGGAAAGAATCTTGAGATATTAATATTATTACAGTTAGATTTGTATAACGTGTCATACCTTTCAAATTGTTTTTGTGTTGATTAACAATTTGATCTCATCCCATCTGCAAACAAGGAAAGTGCATGCTGTTCGGGCCTTTAGTCCACAAACGTCTTGTCTGTCCACACCACGTGGCCCTCATGGGTGGGGGACACAGCCTAGTGCTGAAGATGGATAGGTCTTCATTGCATGTATCACAATTTGAATGTGTGCATTTATTTCTGTTTACTTGTTAATCTCTGGAGAGGGGCCACCTCTGTTTTGTTGGCTGTGAATACCCAGTGTGGACTATACATGAGCGAGATGAATTCTGAATGAATCAGACAATGGCTCTAATAGATGCTGGGACTCTGCACAAAGGACAGTGGGAGCAAAGAGCAGTCTCAGCTATGACTTCTCTCTGTGGCAATCCCAGAGGGCTTCCAAGTGGAGGAGAGTCTGGCAGAGAGCTGAAAGGAAAAAGTAAGGCCTTGGCAGGCGTTAGGCAGGCATTCCAGGAAGAGAGACATCCTGGTAGAACTGCTGGAAAGGAAGAAGCCTGTCTGAATGTTAGAGCTGGAAACTAACTCAGAGAATGGCTAGTTAAGGTCAGAGGCAATTAGGACACAGCTTTTGGGCACTAATTTAGGGCAGGTGAGATCACAGACCTGGGGCCTCCTTGGAGCCAGGGGAAACAACGAGGTGCACCTTTATTCTCAAGCTTTCACCTAAGTCAGGCTAACAACAGAGGAAAGAGAACACAGATTTCCCCTCCTCTCTACACGCACATCCCCCGTCATCCAGGGACGGGGAGTGTGGCCAGAAACAGGCAGGCCAAAGGCACAATGTCTCCAAGGTCAAATTTTCCCATTCTAAGCCATATGTATTAATTATTTTAAAATCAAAACAACGCTTCTCCCCCACCCTAAGTGATAGCCTCCTAAAAATGTCTCCCAGTAAAACAGATGTTCCGGATTGCAACTCTAGTTTTCTGTCTCACAGCAGTAAGAGCAGCTAACGCTGACACAGCACCTTAGCTATATCATAACTCATGCAATCCCTGCAGCAACACTGGGGGGGTGGCCAGCACCCCTATTTTACAGACACACCCCAGCACACTGCATGGAGCAGCTCCACACCAGACAGGGGAGCAGAGACAGTGAATTCTTTCTCCCAGGTGGCATATCTGGTCCACAGTCTCATTCCTACAATGACACAAGTGTGTGTTTGGAATCAGGCGCTGCAGTGAACTGACTGTATAATTTGGGACAAGTCCTATTTCCCCACACCCTGCTTCATTCTCTGTACAATGCAGGTTTTGTCCAGGGTGAACACAGTAAAAGTTCCAAACACAGGGCCTGGCACACAGTAGGCCTTCAAAGGGAAGAAAAACAAAAACAACCCTGATTTTTAAACCAAGCCTGTCTCTGAACTCCTGGGGAAATTCTCTGCACTAGAAGGAAAAAAAATGGGAGAATTAAACAAACAACAACCACAATCTGTAACCCAGATGACCGCGGGTCCAGCTGATGAATGAAATCTTGGCCCAGGGCTGCCTGGGCCTAACTGTAGGGCAGGAATCAGCGCTCTGACCCAGAGAGGAGCTTCCTTCGGCCGACCCCACCCGCTTCCCCCAGAACATTCCACACTCAGCCAGGAGCCCCCAGGAACAGGCCACTGGGCCCAGCCGGGAGAGGCAGGCACCTCCCTTCCAGGCCTCTGTGCACAACCTCTGAGCCGCACCCCTGCCCGGCTCCCACTGCTTCCCTACAGAGAGACCCAGAGCTGGCTCCTCTGCCCCAGACCTGCCTCTCTCCCGCGTCTCTAGGCAGCCAGCCAGAGCCAGCAGGAGACAGGCCGGGGGGCTGAGCCGCTGGTCCTCAGCCATGGCTCTAGTTCGGCCGCTTACGCTCTCTTTCCTTAGGCCCCTACCTGGTCTTCCTGCCTCCAGTCCTGGTACCCACTACAAATAAATGAGTCTCTTCAGATAGTCATGAAGCACTCCCCGCCTCAAGCACCTTCAATGGCTCCCACTGTTCCCTGAATTAAGTTTGGAGTCTGTATCCTGGGATTCGAGACCCTCCACGATACAGTCCAAACCCACCCTCCAGTCCCGACACGACTCATACATCGCAACTAAAATGGATTATACCAAGATTTGCACACACACATTTGCACACTTGCCAGTTCAGATGCACCCTCTCCCGCCTCCACCTCGCTGGGTCCTACCCCTCCCCCACCCCAGCTTACTCTTCCAGGAGCCCTTTCCTTCCCGAGCCTCTGAATTTCTCCAGCACGCTCTTCCCAAACCTCAGGCGTTCCCATGCCACCTGCCATCAGTACTACTCTTTACTTAATATTTTCCTTTAAATCAACACACTCTTTTACTTAAATTTATTTTCAAAGGAAACTTTATATCTCCACCATAAATAGAAAACCGTATCATTTGCTATAAATAGAAGGGAACTTTAAAAAGTTACGTTCTAATGCACATGAAAATACATAGTCATTAAAATGTTTTAAGTGCTCATCTGTGGAATATACTTAATAGTAATGTATAATATACTTAAAAATCCTCTCACACTCTAAGAAACGCCGCCTTGGCATGTCTTTATTTTTGCCTCCTTCCGGCCCTTGGTTTTTCTGGTCCTGTCCCACAGTTATCTGAGGACTTGTTACAATCTTATCCTGGTTGACCCCAAACAGCACTTGGGGGGCTGCAGCCCCTCTTCCAGTGCCTACACACAGCGTGACGTGCAATAAAAATATTTAACGAAAGTTCCATTTGCTTAGCTATAGTAACATGGCCCCTTTCTCCACCTGGCCCTGGGCCCATCTGCCTCTCAACTTTCCAAAATACACATCCTCTCCTCCAGCCACCCCTGAACCCACCCCTGTCCACTGGGGTCTCTCAGAGGATGGTACAGCGAGTGTGGCAACTGTCAGGGAGGTGCTGGGGGGCTCCCCCCATTCTCCGACCCCTGCCACCTCTTCCTGGGAAGCAGCAGGCCCTGGGGTAACCCGGAAAAAGCAAGTCAACCATTAACGACACTCTCCCAGCACAGATACACCCTTCCCGGGTGTTAGCAAAGTTCTGGGAAAACTCCTGGCTCCAGAAAATACAAAATCTTCCCGTCACCTCGTTGCCAAAGACCCCAAAACACCTACCAGGAACCGAGGGGGCCTGGCCTGGGCCTGGACCTGCTGGCACCCCAGGCAGAGGAGGTCCCGCTCCCGCCTACCATGTGTTGTCAGGGGCGACCCTGATGAAGATGAATCACTGGGACTTAAGTCAATAAGCGGCAGCTGCGGGAAGGCCCAGCTGGAGCCAAACCAAGGCCTGGATTCTCCTTGGTGGACGGTGGATGGAAGCCCAGCTGAAGCCCGCCCACAGCCAATCGTGGGTGACCAAGTCCCCCTAACGACATCTTCTAAAACTGAACAGATAAGGGACACTTTCTATTAGAGGGAGGCCTCCCTTGGGAACGTTTGCATTCTTTTTGGTTTTTTTTTCTTTTTTTAAAGTCTTGCCACTTTTACAAGTTTCAAGGATTTTGTTGTTATTTAATTAATTAATTTATTTATTTATTTTTTGGTTATCCATTTTATTTTATTTTATTTCTTGTTGTTGTTTCTAAAAAGGGCACATTTTATGGAAAGGTATCAAAACCATTCATTCCAGGCAGTGGTCATACGTGGGGTGTCAGCATCTCGTGACTTCCTGAAACTTCCACTGCTGGGGGCGAGGCATCCATCTGGGTGTAGCTCCCCAGGAAGAAGGTTTACCGAGGCCCAGACAACGTGACCAATGCCGCAAATGGAGTGGCCTCCCGCATGCAGCTCGAGGAGGACAAGGGTCAGGAAGGGACAGCCTGACACCTGCCTGCAGGGAGAAGGAAGGTGACAAGGATCCCCTTCTTGCCCTTTTCATAGTGCGAACAAGCTAATGACAGAAAAAAATGTGGTGGTGAGAAGAAAAACACCACATCTAGCAACTATCCCTCATGGGGGACAAAATCAGGTGCTACAGAGAGGGATGGATGGACATAATCATGAAGAGGTTCTCAAACTGGGCTCCAAGGAGCCTTAGGGGGGGTGCCATGAACCTCTCTGGGGCTGCTGATGTGGAATGAGGGGGAGGTGGATAAAGGGGATGTATCCCAACCTAGCCCAGGGCAAAGCTGCTCTTGTCAGCTTCCTCTACTGGATTTTCAGGGAAGACAGCCTTTGAAGAAAAGATTCTGTAGCTAAAAATGTTGAGAAGTGCTAATGTGTGATCCCGGTTGTATCACGTAGGAGAATGTGATGTGAGTCTCTCTGAGTCTGTGGAAAGCAGTCGCCACATACCCAGGTGTGCCGGGAACCCGCTGGTCCTTCATCCTGAGTGGGTGCTCTGTCTGACTTTAGGAGAAGTGACAGGTCCAGCCTGGCCACTCTGCCCTTCTCCTGGCAGGACCACAGGCTGGAAACTGCAGGCACGATCAGGCCAAGCCTTGAGCTGAGTCAAACGTCCAGATAAGAGACTCCATAGGGACGGGGGCCAAATGCAGACCCCCTGTGGGGCACACAATCTGCCCCACAAATAGAGGCAGATTTGTGGATCCAGGGACCAAAGGCCAAAGAGAAGTGAAAAGTGGTGTCAGTGACTGGAGGCGGCCTCTGGGACAGACACGGCGGAGAGAGGTTGGTTTCCACGTGCTCCCAGCAGCTTGCTGCACAGAAAGGCCGACTCTGTTTGAAGGTCCAGGATGGACCAGACCTGAGGATGCGAAGAGGCCCGAGTGTACATGCTCCACTCAACAGAGAACAGCGGGTGCGCTGCTGTCCTGCTGTGCAGTTGGCGCCCTGAAAGCTGCCTCCAGACGGCCGGGGCCTCTGCCAGCCTTTCACAATGGACGTACATTCTGTCTGCCCAGCCTCCCTCTCTTTGAGAATGACTCCTCCTCAGGGCCAAGGAAATCATGCCCAGTTCTTCTGGGTGGGAGAAACAGGCCCTTCCTTCCTCTTCCTCAGGGTGAATGTGACTGGGGCCGGCTGATTAGAATATCCCCACCCACTGGGCACAGTGACTGACCGAGGCCCAGCTTCCCTGGCTCTCACCAGAGTTACTGACAAGTACCCTCTTTCTCTGTGACAGCAAGCTGTGAGAGCAATGTTGGCCTGAGATGGCCAATGGCCATCTTGCTGCCACTTGGAAACAGCCTGAGAATAAAGCCAAGCAGAGCTGAGAGATGGAGGGAGATAATCAACTGCTGGATCCAGCCATGCCTGAACCGCTCTTTTGGTTCCCAACTTGCCAGGTCCACAGAGTCCCCTTTTTGCTTAAACTAGTTGAGCTGGGTCTTTGTCATTTGCAATCAAGGGTATGTCACCTATCCAGGAGCGGGAAGGGGTAAGAATGCACCACATGTACTAACCTGAGTGAGCCTGATGTCTTAACAGAAATGACAGGAGCCCTGGAAGTAGTAAGCTTCCTGCTCCCATGCCAACTACCCCTTTGGAGCCTGTGCCAGCAGCTGCCTGGCTCAGGGATGTCAGGGCGGCAGTTGCTTTCCTCTGAAGCACCCAGTGCTCATTCCTAGGCTTACTTTGGTTTCTCTGCAGCAGTCACGTGGTCCACAGGGAGCCCCTCCACTGGGGGCTTCTTCCACGGTCCCTAGATGATGTGGCAGCCTCCCCTGTCTCAGCATCCGCCCAGACCACTGCAGGAAGTTGACGCACTTGTTCACACCCCCAGGGACACATGAAGCTGCCCCGGGTCATCCCAGACCCTTGGCTCATCTCCCAGGTTCCAAGTTCAGGCTCCATTGTCCACCCCTGGCCACCCCAGGTCAGCCGGTCTTCCGGGCTAACGCAACCAGAACGAACGTGGAAAGGAGGCCTCACATGCTGGCTCGAGAACCTTCAGCACTAACACGTGAGCAGCGTGTGCATCCATTAGCATCTCTCCACCCTGCATCATCCTAGGATCCAGGGTCACAAGCAGCAAGGTCCCATTGCCATTGCGTCTCCTCACTCTCCAGTCAAAGCCTCACTAGGTGGGCCTGAACAGTGAAAGTAGGCGCCAAACTGCTTAACAAATCCACACATAAGATGTGCAAGAAGGAGGCCAAAAGGAATAAACTGAATGACCCATATGTGAAATGGAGTAATCTGATAATTAATATAAATAGTAAATAAAAGTTCCCTAGGTAAGCGACAGAAAACACACCTTAAAGAGTTCAAGAGGAAGGAAATTAGGAAAGCAAAGCTCTATCTGGAATATCAAAGACTATGCTCAAGATAACATGCTAGGACTTCCCTGGTGGCACAGTGGTTAAGAATCCACCTGCCAGTGCAAGGGACACGGGTTCGAGCCCTGGTCCGGGAAGATCCCACATGCCGCAGAGCAACTAAGCTCGTGTGCCACTACTACTGAGCCTGCGCTCTAGAGCCTGCGAGCCACAACTACTGAGCCCTCGTGCCACAACTACTGAAGCCTGCGCACCTAGAGCCCGTGCTCCGTGACAAGAGAAGCCACTGCAATGAGAAGCCCGCGCACTGCAACGAAGAGTAGCCCCCGCTTGCCGCAACTAGAGAAAGCCCAGCGCGCAGCAGCGAAGACCCAACGCAGTCAAAAATAAATTAATTAATTAAAAAAAAAAGATAATATGCTACATGTGATCAATGCACATTCTGTTTAAAATTAGAAATATGTTGGCCACAGGGCTATTGGGTAAATCAGCTACACAGAACCCCCTAGAGAGCTGGGCCAGGCTGGGGGCAGGGGAGGGCAGAGCATGGCTGGGGCTGAGTCCTGGGGCCAGAACCTGCAGAGGGTGGTCCCCAAGGGTCAACAGGCACAGAAGAGGAAGGAAGTAAACAAAGTCCAGGGAGCCCAGGCACTGCCTCCACCACCCCCAGGCCAAACTGGGGCCTCCCTGATTTCCCCAGCTCTCCCACCAGCCTGCCCCTGCCTGCCTGGGGCCCCTCCCACTCCATCCCTGCTCCACTCACAAATCTACTACCCAAATCAAGCCGGTGGGCAAAGCTCCAGCAGCTGGCTCAGACTCACCTTTCCTGGTGTCGCTGCTCCTGCTGCCTGCCACTGCCCTGAAAGCACCCCAAAGTCATTCTGGCTCTTCTCTCCTCCAGATCCACCTCTCTGCCTCGGCTCCTGCTGCCCCCAGGGCCCCAGATGTCCCTCCCTCCACCTCATCCTTCCAGACCCAGCAAAGGGTCCTGCTACACCATGAAGCCTGCCTTGCTTTCCCCTTCCCTCTGGTAGCAACCTCTCCTCCCCTGAAGTCCCTTAGCTCCTTGCCTGTCCCCTCCCTGTAGCACTGAGCATTTGACAACTTATACTTATGTTCTGTCTTCTACTGGGCAGTCTGCAACCGCTTCACCTCTGCACTCTCTTTATTCTTTCATTCATTCATTCCACAAATATGTATTGAGCACCTACCATGTGCTGGACCCTGTGCTAGGGCTGGGGATACCATGATGAACAAGACAGACACTGTCCCTGCCACCTTGGAACTCACATCTCAGTGGGGGAAACACTAAACAAACAAACGTAAATAAATATATCCGCATGTGCTGTGATACGGGCCATGAGAGAAAGGCGCAAGGGGGCATGATTTGTGAGCTCTGATGTAGAGAAGAGTCAGGAAGGCATCTCTGAAAAAGTGATGTGAAACTGGGATGAGGCCGGTGTGCACAGTGGGTCAGGCACTCTTTCTAGGCGCATAATAGGTGTTTTCTAAATATCTGTGGAACAAGTAAATGACTGTAATGAGTCAGAAATTCCTAGTATGTCCCCTGTGTCCCTCCAGACGCACTTACGACCCGTCATCACCCTGACGGGTCCCTCCAACTGGCACCTAGAGGCGGTTTACAGCAAACACACCTTCTATGGACAACAAGACATGGTGTCCACTCATGTCACCCCTGCAGAGGTGCTTGCCACGGCTTCCTGTGGCTCTCCACTCAGAATTCCCTCATGACTCCCGATACCACCGTCACCCCCAGAGCTGGAATAGCAAGCAAGTGGTTTTGTCCTGTACGCCGACTCCACATCGTTGGTAATAGCCGCCTGGGACACCGTGCTTGAAGGACTGCAAGGCTCTCTCTGGCCTCAGTGGGAAAGGACCGTGATTGATTAGTGATGTCTAGCGTGGGAGGAGGAACAGAGAGCAGGGGCACATGTGCCACGTATTTCCCTTGCCCCTCAGGGTCTCGTGGATGACCACCCAGGCAAGAAATTCCCTTCAGATCTAATTGCCTGGAAAAGCACTCAGCGTCTGGTCTCCGGCTCCTTATGGACCCCATGAACTGCGTAAATAATACATTTTTTTTCCTGCTTTGATCACTCATTAGCTCAGAGCTAAATCTGTGGTTCAACCATAGTAAACTGGGCATAGCTCTATGGCCTGAATATATGTCTTAACTCTCTTCCTGGTTGTGACCTTCTAGTTAATCTATGTTTTTTCTGATCTTATTTTCATGGGTTTCTATTTAATTACATACACACACATATACAAGCATATCTAAAAAATATCTATACATAGCTCTGGCATTAAGTATCTACTTTATACCTTTTTATTATAAATACACGTTTCTCTAATTTCTTATATAGTCAAGATATATAGAGAAATATATGTTCTTGTTAGTATCTCAATCCCTTTATAGAACAAGACGGAGGCATAAATGGAGGGATGGATGGATGACAGACAGGAAAACCCGGAAGAATAAGCTACAGTCTGTGCCTGAGAGAATTCCGAAGATCGTTCCACTCTGTTGTGAACAGAGTCCGGGATCCAAAATCAGAAGGCAGGCTTTTAGTCCCAGCTCTGACCAGCTGTGTGGCTGTGAAGGGTAAACAATTACTCACACACCCCCTCCATCCCATGCCCAGGCAACCTGAGGGTTTATCAGCTATTAAATGCATATAAAACAATCTGCCCTACTTCCTTCACTAGGTTATAACAGAAATTAAATGCACAGGTTTGCGGCTGCTACTCAGAGGTGAGGCACGAGCTGCGCGCCACCAGCGTCATTATTAGCACTGGAAACAACATTCCAGGCAGCCAGCACACGGCTGTAAAGAAGAAGACGCCAAACCGCTCAGCCTCCTATAAATGCTGCAGGAATTCAAAGAGAAACGGGCCTTTGGAACTCACATCTGCATGCAGTGTCCTTCCTTGTCCCCCACTCTCTGACGTCTGAGAGAGTATCTGACTAAAGGACTTCAATTCCCTGCTTCTCACAGCGAGAGAAAAAGCCCCGTCCAGGATCAATCCCCCTCCTTACCACTGGAAATGGCTGTCCCGGGGTGAAGGGCCTGGGGCTCCCAGGGTCTCCCCGCCCCCAGTGGTCTCCCTTCCACAGCATTCCCTGCACAAAGGGCGGGCGGCACAGCACGCGTTACCGGCAGGCCTGCTGAAACCAATGAGCTGAGGCTGGAAACGGTGGGGCTGGGGACGTGATTGGCGGCTGACCCTCACACATGCCTCCCACTGGACCTCACAGACACTTCCTGTCCCCTCCTGTCCCCAATCAGAGGCCCATTTATTCCGCAACCACCAGGGCTTCCAGGCATCCGACTCAGCGCCACTTGAGTTTCAAACAGCAGGTGAAGATGAGACAATGACAGTAACTGGGGTCCTTTTCAACAAGCTTTTCAGCAGGACATGAGCTGGACCTTGCTTTTCTGGGAGAATGGACAGAATTCACAAAGGCAGTAAGACTAATTCTAAATTCTGGAATGTTCCCTGCCCAGTTAAGGGCTGAAAGTGGAGGCCCAAAGGGGAGGGGAGATGGATAGTCAGAGGGCTGTTTACAAGCCAGTTCAAGTGATAAAATAAGGTCTCGTGTGGTTTATCCCTAGGGACAGACCCATCTTAGGCAGTGAGTTCTCCAAAGTGGGGGGGAGGGACCCTTGACACAAGGTCGCTTGCATCCCATTGGATGCCCCTTCTTCTCCCTGGTCTTACCAGCTGCCCAGCTGCCTTTAGGCGTGGGTTCCAGAAGCCTCAAGTTTACACTGGGACCAGCCTCCTCAGGCCCAGCTGACTCTCCCAGGGGTGCACTCAGCCCAAGCTGGCATATTGAGGTCCCTTCCTTGAGAATCTAGGAAATGGGCTAAGAGACTTCAGTTTTAACTCAACTGCTCTCTGGAATAATAAGATGCAAATTTAGGAGCTGATGGAGGGGCCATTTTCCCCAGGTGGGAACGCCCAGGGAAGAGAAAGTGGTCTCCGGTGAGAGAAAAGGGAGAAGAGCCGAAATAGAGGATGAGCAGACACAAGGCAGAGGGAGGGCTCCTGGGTTTTCCTCTGGCCCATGTGCTTGATCCAAACCCTTCCAGGGGCCTGGGCTTCTGTGACATGCTCCAGTGTCCTGGCAATAAATCCCCATTTCTACTGTTTAATGTCTACTGTTTGCAGCGAGCCCGGCCCTAGTTAGCCACAAATCCTACTTAGCCTGCTTAATATGATGTCCATTTCCCTCCCCCTCTCTCATTAAGCACAGAGATCTCAGCCGCTCTCTGGGCTGATTAGGAATACCTGGGAGGATGCAAATCAGTGGCCTGTGGAGAGCAGAGGTTGCGTTGCCAGAGGGACCCAGGTCTGGCTCCATCTAGTGCGGTGACCTTGAACAATAACCTCCCTGACAGGTAGGTTCCTCTCTCACCTGGGCTACCGCAGACGCCTCCCCAAGTCCACTCCTGGCCCTTTCCAATCTGTTCACCAGGGCTTCGCTGGTGGTGCAGTGGTTGCGAATCCACCTGCCAATGCAGAGAACACAGGTTCGATCCCTGTTCCGGGAAGATCCCACATGCCACGGAGCAACTAAGCCCGTGAGCCACAACTACTGAGCCCGTGTGCCGCAACTACTGAAGCCCGCGTGCCTAGAGCCTGTGCTCCCCAACAAGAGAAGCCACGGCAGTGAGAAGCCTGCGCACTGCAACGAAGAGTAGCCCCCACTCGCCGCAACTAAAGCCCGCGCACAGCAGCAAAGACCCAATGCAGCCAAAAATAAATAAATAAAATAAATAAATTTATTAAAAAAAAAAGTCACAATGAGCTCTTCAAAATGCCAGCCCTGCAACGGAGCCACCTACAGAAATCCTCCAGTGACTTTCTACCGCTCTAATGATAAAACCAAGGGCATCCCACCCCACCCCACCCCAGCCCAGCCCATCTGGGGCCTCTGTAACACACCACACTCTTTCCCCTTGGGGCCTGCAGACACCCTGATACTCCTCTCTGGGGAATGCTTCCCCTAACTCTACTCCTCCCAACCTCCTTTGCCTAGTTACCCACTTTGATTTTTTTTTAATTAACACCATTATTGAGATTTAATTTAGGTACTATAAAATTCACCCTATTAAAATGTACAATTCAGTGGTTTTAGTATATTCACAGTTATGCAGCCATCACCACTCCCTCATTCCAGAACATTTTCATCTCCCCAAAAAGAAACCCTGTACCCATTAGCAGCCACTCCCCATTCCCCCCTCTCCCCAGCCCCCAGAAACCAGTAATCTTTCTGTTTCTATGGATTTGCATATTCTGGACATTTCATATAAATGGAATCACACAATCGGTGGTCTTTTCTATTCTTCTCCCTTTTTGTGCTCTAATCTTTATTACTTCTTTCCTTCTGCTTGCTTTGGATTTAGTTTGCTCTTCTTTTTCTAGTCTAAGGTGGAAGAAGGCTATTGATTTGAAGTCTCCTTTTTTAATATAGGCATTTACAGCTATAAATTTCCCCCTGAGCACTGCTTCAGCTGCATCCCATAAGTTTTGGTATGTTGTATTTTCTTTTTCATACATCTCAAAGTATTTTCTAATTTCTCTTATGATTTCTTCTCTGACCCACTGGTTATTTAGGAATGTTTTTACTTTCCACATATTTGTGAATTTCCCAAATTTCCTTTTCGTTACTGGTTTCTAATTCCACTCCACTGTAGTCAAAGAACATACTCTGTATGATTTCAATCCTTTTAAATGTACTGAGGCTTGTTTTATGACACAATATATGTTCTCTCATGTGCACATAAAAAGAATGTGTATTCTGCTGTTGTTAGGTGGAGTGTTGTATAAATATCTGTTAGGTCTACTTGGTTTATAGTGTTCTTCAGGTCTTCTATTTCCCTATTGCTCCTCTGCCTACCAGTTCTGTCCATTATTGACAGTGGAATCTTGAAGTCTCCAACTATCATTATTTCTCCCTTCATTTCTCTTAGTTTGTGCCTCATGTATTTTGGGGGCCTGTTGTTAGGTGCATCATGTTTATAACTGGTATGTTTTCCTGATAAATTGACTCTTTTATCATTACAAAATATCCTTGTTTGTCTGTAGTAAATCTATTTTGTCTAATATGAGTGTGGCCACTTCAGGTTTCTATTAGTTACTGCTTGCATGGTATATCTTTATCTTTTTACTTTCCACCAATGTGTATCTTTGAATCTAAAGTGTTTTGTAGATAGCACAGACTGGGGTTTTTGTTTTTGTTTTTTTTTTTTTTAAGATTTTTACAAATTTCATGTAATGTCTGAAACATTTATATTAACATATTTCCATACAAATAACCCAATGAAAGTTTAGTATTAGTTGTTTTGTTTGTTTTTTTATACTGCAGGTTCTTATTAGGCATCAATTTTATACACATCACTGTTTACATGTCAATCCCAATCGCCCAATTCAGCACACCACCATCCCCACCCCACCGCAGTTTTCCCCCCTTGGTGTCCATATGTCCATTCTCTACATCTGTGTCTCAACTTCTGCCCTGCAAACTGGCTCGTCTGTACCATTTTTCTAGGTTCCACATACATGCATTAATATACGATATTTGTTTTTCTCTTTCTGACTTACTTCACTCTGTATGACAGTCTCTAGATCCATCCACGTCTCAACAAATGACTCAATTTCGTTCCTTTTTATGGCTGAGTAATATTCCACTGTATATATGTACCACAACTTCTTTATCCATTCGTTTGTTGATGGGCATTTAGGTTGCTTCCATGACCTGGCTATTGTAAATAGTGCTGCAATGAACATTCGGGTGCATGTGTCTTTTTGAATTACGGTTTTCTCTGGGTATATGCCCAGTAGTGGGATTGCTGGATCATATGGTAATTCTATTTTTAGTTTTTTAAGGAACCTCCATATTGTTCTCCATAGTGGCTGTATCAATTTACATTCCCACCAACAGTGCAAGAGGGTTCCCTTTTCTCCACACCCTCTCCAGCATTTGTTGTTTGTAGATTTTCTGATGATGCCCATTCTAACAGGAGTGAGGTGATACCTCATTGTAGTTTTGATTTGCATTTCTCTAATAATTAGTGATGTTGAGCATCTTTTCATCTGCTTCGTGGCCGTCTGTATGTCTTCTTTGGAGAAATGTCTATTTAGGTCTTCTGCCCATTTTTGGATTGGGGTGTTTGTTTCTTTAATATTGAGCTGAATGAGCTGTTTATATATTTTGGAGATTAATCCTTTGTCCGTTGATTCATTTGCAAATATTTTCTCCCATTCTGAGGGTTGTCTTTTGTTCTTGTTTATGGTTTCCTTTGCTGTGCAAAAGCTTTGAAGTTTCATTAGGTCCCACTTGTTTATTTTTGTTTTTATTTCCATTACTCTAGGAGGTGGATCAAAAAAAATCTTGCTGTGATTTATGTCAAAGAGTGTTCTTCCTATGTTTTCCTCTAAGAGTTTTATAGTGTCCAGTCTTATATTTAGGTCTCTAATCCATTTTGAGTTTATTTTTGTGTATGGTGTTCGGGAGTATTCTAATTTCATTCTTTTACATGTAGCTGTCCAGTTTTCCCAGCACCACTTATTGAAGAGACTGTCTTTTCTCCATTGTATATCTTTGCCTCCTTTTTCATAGATTAGTTGACCATAGGTGCGTGGGTTAATCTCTGGGCTTTCTATCTTGTTCCATTGATCTATGTTTCTGTTTTTGTGCCACTACCATATTGTCTTGATTACTGTAGCTTTGTAGTATAGTCTGAAGTCAGGGAGTCTGATTCCTCCAGCTCCATTTTTTTCCCTCAAGACTGCTTTGGCTATTCGGGGTCTTTTGTGTCTCCATACAAATTTTAAGATGATTTGTTCTAGCTCCGTAAAAAATGCCATTGGTAATTTGATAGGGATTGCATTGAATCTGTAGATTGCTTTGGGTAGTATACTCATTTTCACAATGTTGATTCTTCCAATCCAAGAACATGGTATATCTCTCCATCTGTTGGTATCATCTTTAATTTCTTTCATCAGTGTCTTATAGTTTTCTGCATACAGGTCTTTTGTCTCCCTAGGTAGGTTTATTCCTAGGTATTTTATACTTTTTGTTGCAATGGTAAATGGGAGTGTTTCCTTAATTTCTCTTTCAGATTTTTCATCATTAGTGTATAGGAATGCAAGAGATTTCTGTGCATTAATTTTGTATCCTGCAACTTTACCATATTCATTGATTAGCTCTAGCAGTTTTCTGGTGGCAGTTTTAGGATTCTCTATGTATAGTATCATGTCATCCGCAAACAGTGACAGTTTTACTTCCTCTTTTCCAATTTGTATTCCTTTTATTTCTTTTTCTTCTCTGATTGCCGTGGCTAGGACTTCCAGAACTATGTTGAATAATAGTGGTGAGAGTGGACATCCTTGTCTCGTTCCTGATCTTAGAGGAAATGCTTTCAGTTTTTCACCATTGAGAATGATGTTTGCTGTGGGTTTGTCATATATGGCCTTTATTATGTTGAGGTAGGTTCCCTCTATGCCCACTTTCTGGAGAGTTTTTATCAGAAATGGGTGTTGAATTTTGTCAAAAGCTTTTTCTGCATCTATTGAGATGATCATATGGTTTTTATTCTTCAATTTGTTAATATGGTGTATCACATTGATTGATTTGCGTATATTGAAGAATCCTTGCATCCCTGGGATAAATCCCACTTGATCGTGGTGTATGATCCTTTTAAAGTGTTGTTGGATTCTGTTTGCTAGTATATTGTTGAGGATTTTTGCATCTATATTCATCAGTGATATTGGTCTGTAATTTTCTTTTTTTGTAGTGTCTTTGTCTGGTTTTGGTATCAGGGTGATGGTGGCCTCATAGAATGAGTTTGGGAGTGTTCCTTCCTCTGCAATTTTTTGGAAGAGTTTGAGAAGGATGGGTGTTAGCTCTTCTCTAAATGTTTGATAGAATTCACCTGTGAAGCCATCTGGTCCTGGACTTTTGTTTGTTGGAAGATTTTTAATCACAGTTTCAATTTCATTACTTGTGATTGGTCTGTTCATATTTTCTGTTTCTTCCTGGTTCAGTCTTGGAAGGTTATACCTTTCTAAGAATTTGTCCATTTCTTCCAGGTTGTCCATTTTATTGGCATAAAGTTGCTTGTAGTAGTCTCTTAGGATGCTTTGTATTTCTGCGGTGTCTGTTGTAACTTCTCCTTTTTCATTTCTGATTTTATTGATTTGAGTCCTCTCCCTCTTTTTCTTGATGAGTCTGGCTAATGGCTTATCAATTTTGTTTATCTTCTCAAAGAACCAACTTTTAGTTTTATTGATCTTTGCTATTGTTTTCTTTGTTTGTATTTCATTTATTTCTGCTCTGATCTTTATGATTTCTTTCCTTCTGCTAACTTTGGGTTTTGTTTGTTCTTCTTTCTCTAGTTTCCTTAGGTGTAAGGTTAGATTGTTTACTTGAGATTTTTCTTGTTTCTTTAGGTAGGCTTGTATAGCTATAAACTTCCCTCTTAGAACTGCTTTTGCTGCATCCCATAGGTTTTGGGTCGTCGTGTTTTCATTGTCATTTGTCTCTAGGTATTTTTTTATTTCCTCTTTGATTTCTTCAGTGATCTCTTGGTTATTTAGTAACGTATTGTTTAGCCGCCATGTGTTTGTCTTTTTTACGTTTTTTTCCCTGTAATTCATTTCTAATCTCATAGCGTTGTGGTCAGAAAAGATGCTTGATATGATTTCAATTTTCTTAAATTTACTGAGGCTTGATTTGTGACCCAAGATGTGATCTATCCTGGAGAATGTTCCGTGCGCACTTGAGAAGAACGTGTAATCTGCTGTTTTTGGGTGGAATGTCCTATATATATCAATTAAATCTATCTGGTCTATTGTGTCATTTAAAGCTTGTGTTTCCTTATTTATTTTCATTTTGGATGATCTGTCCATTGGTGTAAGTGAGGTGTTAAAGTCCCCCACTATTACTGTGTTACTGTCGATTTCCTCTTTTATAGCTGTTAGCAGTTGCCTTATGTATTGAGGTGCTCCTATGTTGGGTGCATATATATTTATAATTGTTATATCTTCTTCTTGGATTGATCCCTGGATCATTATGTAGTGTCCTTCCTTGTCTCTTGTAACATTCTTTATTTTAAAGTCTATTTTATCTGATATGAGTATAGCTACTCCAGCTTTCTTTTGATTTCCATTTGCATGGAATATCTTTTTCCATCCCCTCATTTTCAGTCTGTATGTGTCCCTAGGTCTAAAGTGGGTCTCTTGTAGACAGCATATATATGGGTCTTGTTTTTGTATCCATTCAGCCAGTCTATGTCTTTTGGTTGGGGCATTTAATCCATTCACGTTTAAGGTAATTATCGATATGTATGTTCCTATGACCATTTTCTTAATTGTTTTGGGTTTGTTTTTGTAGGTCCTTTTCTTCTCTTGTGTTTCCCACTTAGCGAAGTTCCTTTAGCATTTGTTGTAGAGCTGGTTTGGTGGTGCTGAATTCTCTTAGCTTTTGCTTGTCTGTAAAGCTTTTGATTTCTCCATCAAATCTAAATGAGATCCTTGCCGGGTAGAGTAATCTTGGTTGTAGGTTCTTCCCTTTCATCACTTTAAGTATATCATGCCACTCCCTTCTGGCTTGCAGAGTTTCTGCTGAGAAATCAGCTGTTAACCTTATGGGAGTTCCCTTGTATGTTATTTGTCGTTTTTCCCTTGCTGGTTTCAATAATTTTTCTTTGTCTTTAATTTTTGCCACTTTGATTACTATGTGTCTCGGCGTGTTTCTCCTTGGGTTTATTCTGTATGGGACTCTCTGCGCTTCCTGGACTTGGGTGGCTATTTCCTTTCCCATGTTAGGGAAGTTTTCGACTATAATCTCTTCAAATATTTTCTCTGGTCCTTTCTCTCTCTCTTCTCCTTCTGGGACCCCTATAATGCAAATGTTGTTGCGTTTAATGTTGTCCCAGAGGTCTCTTAGGCTGTCTTCATTTCTTTTCATTCTTTTTTCTTTAGTCTGTTCCGCAGCAGTGAATTCCACCATTCTGTCTTCCAGGTCACTTATCCGTTCTTCTGCCTCAGTTATTCTGCTATTGATTCCTTCTAGTGTAGTTTTCATTTCAGTTATTGTATTGGTCATCTCTGTTTGTCTGTTCTTTAATTCTTCTAGGTCTTTGTTAATCATTTCTTGCATCTTCTCAATCTTTGCCTC
Source organism: Balaenoptera musculus (assembly GCF_009873245.2). Taxonomy (NCBI): domain Eukaryota; kingdom Metazoa; phylum Chordata; class Mammalia; order Artiodactyla; family Balaenopteridae; genus Balaenoptera; species Balaenoptera musculus. The sequence goes on along the minus strand of NC_045804.1, from coordinate 46,040,733 downwards.
CATTCTTATTCCGAGGTCCTGGATCATCTTCACTATCATTATTCTGAATTCTTTTTCTGGAAGGTTGCCTATCTCCACTTCATTTAGTTGTTTTTCTGGGGTTTTTTCTTGTTCCTTCATCTGGTACATAGCCCTCTGCCTTTTCATCTTCTCTATCTTTCTGTAACTGTGGTTTTTGTTCCACAGGCTGCAGGATTGTAGTTTTTCTTGCTTCTGCTGTCTGCCCTCCAGACTGGGGTTTTTAACTTATTCTGTCAATCTCTTTTTATTGGAGTGTTTATTCCATTTGCATTTAATATAATTACTGATAAGATAGGATTTATGTCATTTTGCTATTTGTTTTCTATACAGTCTTATGTCTTTTTGTTCCTATACTCTTCCCTTATTGCCTTCTTTCCTGTTAAGTAGGTATTTTCTAGCATACCATTTTAATTCTTTTTTTAAAAAAACTTAATTTTATTTATTTATTTTTGGTTGCATTGAGTCTTTGTTGCTGTGCGCGGGCTTTCTTTAGTTGTGGTGAGTGGGGGCTACTCATTGCGGTGGCTTGTGGCTCACGGGCTTCAGTAGTTGTGGCACACGGGCTTTGTTGCTCTGCGGCACGTGGGATCTTCCTGCAGGGCTCAAACCCGTGTCCCCTGTGTTGGCAGGCAGATTCTTAACCACTGCGCCACCAGGGAAGCCCTTAATTCTCTTTTATTACATATTTTTTAGTTATTTTCTTAACAGTTGCCCTGGAGATTACAACTAACATTTTAACTTAAAAAAATCTAGCTCTGATTAATTCCAACCTAATTTCAATATATACAAAAACTTTGCTCTAATATAGCTGTTTCTTCCCCCTTCTTTTATGCTATTATTATTATACGAATTACATCTTTGTACATTATAAGTCTGTCAACACAGTTTCATAATTATTGCTTTACGCAGATAGGAGAAGAGTTACAACAAAATACATTTACACCTTTAAAGATGCTCCTTATTTCTTCTTGTGAATTTGAGTCACAGTCTAGTGTCCTTTCATTTCAGCCTGAAGGGCTCTCTATAGTATTTCTTGTAGGGCAGGTCTGATAGCAACAAATTCAGGTTTATTTATACAGGATGCCTTGATTTCTCCTTCATTTTTTTTAACATCTTTACTGGAGTATAATTGCTTTACAATGTTGTGTTACTTTTTGCTGTATAACAAAGTGAATCAGCTATATGTATACATATATCCCCATATCCCCTCCCTCTTGTATCTTCCTCCCACCTTCCCTATCCCACCCTTCTAGGTGGTCACAAAGCACCAAGCTGATCTCCCTGTGCTATGCAGCTGCTTCCCACTAGCTATCTGTTTTACATTTGGTAGTGTATATATGTCAATGCTACTCTCTCACTTCATCCCAGCTTACCCTTCCCCCTCCCCGTGTCCTCAAGTCCATTCTCTACATCTGCATCTTTATTCCTGTCCTGCCCCCAGGTTCATCAGAAACTTTTTTTTAGATTCCATATATATGTGTTAGCATACGGTATTTGTTTTTCTCTTTCTGACTTACTTCACTCTGTATGACAGACTCTAGGTCCATCCACCTCACTACAAATACTTCAATTTCATTTCTTTTCATGGCTGAGTAATATTCCATTGTATATATGTGCCACATCTTCTTTATCCATTCATCTGTTGATGGACACTTAGGTTGCTTCCATGTCCTGGCTATTGTAAATAGTGCTGCAATGAACATTGTGGTACATGTCTCTTTTTGAATTACGGTTTTCTCTGGGTATATGCCCAGTAGTGGGATTGCTGGGTCATATGGTAGTTCTAGTTTTAGTTTTTTAAGGAACCTCCATACTGTTCTCCATAGTGGCTGTATCAATTTACATTCCCACCAACAGTGCAAGAGGGTTCCCTTTTCTCCATACCCTCTCCAGCATTTATTGTTTGTAGATTTTTTGATGATGGCCATTCTGACTGGTGTGAGGTGATACCTCACTGTAGTTTTTTTTTTTTTTGGGGGGGGGGTTATTTATTTATTTATTTATGGCTGTGTTGGGTCTTCGTTTCTGTGCGAGGGCTTTCTCTAGTTGCGGCAAGCGGGGGCCACTCTTCATCGTGGTGCGCGGGCCTCTCACTATTGCAGCCTCTCTTGTTGTGGAGCACAGGCTCCAGACGCGCAGGCTCAGTAGTTGTGGCACACGGGCTTAGTTGCTCCACGGCATGTGGGATCTTCCCAGACCGGGGCTCGAACCCATGTCCCCTGCACTGGCAGGCAGATTCTCAACCACTGCGCCACCAGGGAAGCCCCCTCACTGTAGTTTTGATTTGCATTTCTCTAATGATTAGTGATGTTGAGCATCCTTTCATGTGTTTGTTGGCAATCTGTGTATCTTCTTTGGTCTTCTGCCCATTTTTGGATTGGGTTGTTTGTTTTTTTGATATTGAGCTGCATGAGCTGCTTGTATATTTTGGAGATTAATGCTTTGTCAGTTGCTTCGTTTACAAATATTTTCTCCCATTCTGAGGGTTGTCTTTTCATCTTGTTTATGGTTTCCTTTGCTGTGCAAAAGCTTTTAAGTTTCATTAGGTCCCATTTGTTTATTTTTGTTTTTATTTCCATTTCTCTAGGAGGTGGGTCAAAAAGGATCTTGCTGTGATTTATGTCATAGAGTGTTCTGCCTATGTTTTCCTCTAAGAGTTTTATAGTGTCTGGCCTTACATTTAGGTCTTTAATCCATTTTGAGTTTATTTTTGTATACAGTGTTAGGGAGTGTTCTAATTTTATTCTTTTACATGTAGCTGTCCAGTTTTCCCAGCACCACTTACTGAAGAGGCTGTCTTTTCTCCATTGTATATTCTTGTATCCTTTATCAAAGATAAGGTGACCATATGTGCGTGGGTTTATCTCTGGGCTTTCTATCCTGTTCCATTGATCTATATTTCTATTTTTGTGCCAGTACCATACTGTCTTGATTACTGTAGCTTTGTAGTATAGTCTGAAGTCAGGGAGCCTGTCTCCTTCATTTTTAAAGGATTTTTTTTCCAGATATAGACTTGGTTGATGGTCTTTTTGTCTCAGCACTTTGACTTTCATTCCATTGCCTTCTGGCTTCCACGGTTTCAGGTGAGAAGTCAATTGTTAATCTTATTAAGGATCCTTTGCCTAATTAGTCTTACCCTTCAATTCTGAGCTCAACCACCTCTTCCTCCCTGGACTAGGTCAGGCCCTTTGGTACATGCCCAGTGCTCTGTACTTGTCCCCTGTAGAGATGATCACAACTGTAGTTAAATAATTAATGATAGAAGTAGCTCTCCAGTTTGTTTCTATCACTAGACTGTAAGTTCTGTAAGGCACGGACCAAGCTTGCGTTTTTCACCACTCTATCCCCAGAGGCAACACAGTACCAGTCATACTGTAGCCTTTCAAAAAAACATTTACTGAGCGAGTAAATGAATACTTTACTCATCCTAAAGTAGGCTGAATTATTGATGCCAATTCTTCTCTCTGTAAGAGTATGAGATAGCCACACTCTGCCATGGCTCAATGGTAGGCAGGGTGATTCCCTGCCCCTTGGCTTGAGATTGGCCATGTGACTTGCTTTGGCCAAATGATGTCAGTGGTGATGATGTAAGCAGAGGCTTGAAATGTGCTTGTGCAACTGAGCTTGCACGTTTGCACTCCTGCCTGTGACTATGACACAAACATGCCTTGGTGGTCATTGGTCCAAGTGGGATAAGAGACACATGAAACAGGCCTAAACCCAACTCACAGCTTAAAGCCAACCAAGTCCCACTGAGAGCAGCCTAGGTCAGCCAAACCCCACCCAACCCACAGATACATGAGGGATGAATAAATACCTATTGCCAAATGCCAGTGGGTTTGGGGTTGGTTTGTTACACAGCAATATTGTGGCAAAAGATGACTGAGACATATGCCCTGGCAAGTCTGAAGAGTGGGAGGAAGTCCTGGGGAAGGTCTCGCACCTGACCCTTCACATGGCCCACAGTTGGGTCTGGGTTGACTCTACAATCGGATGCACATCCCGTCTCTAACTTACAGACTAAACTTCCCCAAATTCTACAGTCCCACAGTGGGGATACTCATCTACCAGCCTCCTGGAGCAGCCCAAAGTGTATTAAGCACCTACACAGTGACAGGTGAAGAGTGGGTACTTGATAAGAGTTAGTCTTCGTCCTCCTCCACCTCCTCCACCTTCTCACCCATTCCACCCCTGGGCCTGAGAGTGCACCTTCACAGCCAGAATATCTGCAGCCTCTTCTCTGCTGTGCACCCTAACCTGTCCCAGGGGCTGGCCCTTCTTATTGCCAACTGATCCCCCAGACTCAGGTAAGACGAGGAGACAGGGATGTGGCAGGTAGAGCATACCTCCTTACACTGTAACTCTGATTCCATGTATGATCTAAAATTATATTTATTCATTGGAAATTTATAACTGCCTATTTCAAGGAGGGCTTGAGGCAGCTTAGGGGCTGAACACAATAAAAAATAAATTACTTGAGGATCAAAGAGAACAGAGGCCAGGCAGAGAGCAGAAAGAGGAGGTGGCACCAGAAATCTGATGCAATACATCGGACTCTGAGATTTCCAGCAGCTGTAGAAACAAGACAAGCAAGCGGGCTAGAAAATTCAATATAATGAAAGCAGCAGCCCTCAAGCCTGGGTGTGAACCCCATTCGCAGGCAACTCTGAGGCCAAAGGACATGCATCAGGCCAAATTGGGGAGACCTCAATACTAACAATAATAACTACCATCCATGCACCAAACACTGTTCGAAGTGCTTTGTACGTGACTTCTCACGGAGTCCTCTGAACAATGAGACAGATACTATTATTATCTCCATTTTACAGATGAGCAAACAGAGGCAAAGCAACTTCTCAAGGGCACAGGGTGAGGGAGTGGCAGAGCCAGTATGAACGCCTGCAAGTCTGAGCCCAGAACCCTTAACCACTAAGCAAGTCAGCTTCTGCTTTGCTCACGCTGGGCCCAGCCACAACCCGGAGACCCTGATCACTGGGCCTCTGGCTCTGAGTTGGCTGTAGGCCGACCTCCTTCCCTGTTGAGGCCTTATTCCCACGCTTCTGAAGATCTGTCGCTAGCCTAGCCTGTTTGTCAGGACCCCATTACCTCCTGATAAGACCCTGTAGATGGCCTGCCTTGGTTCCCACCTGCCACCCTCTGGAGATGTGCCTTATCTCCCTCCCCACCTAAACCTGCACTCCCAGAACATACCCCTTGCCACCCAGCCCTCCCCAAAGTGTATCAACTTCCAGCTCCTCTGACCTGCCTCAATTTGCTATCCATCCACATGCCTGTCCCAGATTCCAACACAAACTCTAAGAGTCCATGTTCTACATCTGTCAGCAGAGCCCACCATTGAGAGTGATGTACAGTGAACGTCCTCTAAGGCCATGACCCCTGGAGTGCAAGCCTTCAGCCCCTGACTAGCTACCGTGTGAGCCCACGCTCCGGACACCAGGTCTGCACCAAGAGAGGCCAGCCCACAGTTCGGTCCTGCCTGCCCCCTGGGCCTGTCCTCTCTGCCCTGACCTCAGAGTGTCCTGGATGCAAAGTCTCAATTCTGTAAAGGCATTTTAGATTCCAAACAGGGAACTCTCACTCCTGAGTTACTCCCTTTGCTAAATTATCCCCCTTCACCCTGTCAGGGGTGACCCAGTTCACCACACGACACCCAAACCTGCAGATGGGTTTGGGGAAATCTGAGGCCATCCCAGCCCACGAGGCCCTTTTACGTGAAGTGAGAAGAGGTGACCCTTGGTGGAGGTGTGTCTCTTCCACCTGTTGGAAAATCTCTGTCATAAACTGATAATGCTAAAACAAGATGCTTCACCGCCATGTGTGAGAAAATCGCCATCATAAACCACAATGGAAAGCCTCTTCCATGCAGTGCCCTCGTATGGCTCCCAACCCGCAAAAATGACTTTGGCAGACCTGCTGCGTCCACAGCCATGGTAGCTCTGGCCAAGCAAGATACTCAAAGCAGCTAGTTTCCTGCTCCACAGAACCCTGCAGACGCGGAGACCACGTGGTCAAGAATCACGCCCACTTTCTGCTGTGCTCACGTTAAAAGTGGAAGGTCCTAACAAGCCCCAGGAATGGGAGAAAGGTCTTCGTGTCCAGGCTGGGGTCATCGGCCCCCCAAGCAGTGCCTTCTGCAAATGAGGAAAACCGCCAGCAGGATTAGAACTGGCGGGTAGAGAAGGTCACCACAGGAACAGGCTCTCAAGAAAAGCCAAGGAATGAGACCTGGGAAACACGGAAGGCAGCTCCGTGGCTGCTCCGAGACACGGCCTGGGCTGATCACTACCATTTGGGGTTAGAAAGAGTTTCACGTTCATCTCTGACCTTCTCTTGGCAAGCCTCACCCATGGCACCGACCCCCGATCAAATACCTGCCCCGACGCTGACATTAATGAGGACAACCACTGACAATGCTGAGACCAGTTGAAATTGGGTCGTTTCCTGTCACTAACCCGTGTGATCCAATGACATTAAAAAAGAAACCAGAAGAGAATTCATTTCTTTTTTTACTTGTAAATGAGGCCCCACTTAGAGCAGACCAATTTCAACGTTGAGCCTTCTGAGGCAAAGGGTCCCTGAGGGATGGCGTGAAAGAACTTGGGGCCTAGCCCTTGTTTTCTGATCATGGCACCAAACACCCCCTCATCCAACCCCCCCTGTGCTCTACATTGAAGAGAAATAAACCTGGTTTCCAAAAATGAAGTCTGGAAAATAATACAGACTCCTACATTTCACCTTCTAAATTAAGCCAGTTACTTAAGCTATTAACTTTCCACTGGGGACTGAGAGAAAATTGTTTCAAAACTGGGAACTAAATATAAAGTTAGGCGGAATGGGACTTTGCTGGTGGTGCAGTGGTTAAGAATCCGCCTGCCAATGCAGGGGACGTGGGCTCGAGCCCTGGTCCAGGAAGATCCCACATGCCGCAGAGCAACTAATCCCATGCGCCACAACTACTGAGCCTGCACTGTAGAGCCTGCGAGCCACAACTACTGAGCCCGTGTGCCACAACTACTGAAGCCCACGCACCTAGAGTCGTGCTCCACAACAACAGAAGTCACCACAATGAGAAGCCCGTGCACCACAATGAAGAGTCCCTGCTTGCCGCAACTAGAGATAGCCCGCGTGCAGCAACAAAGACCCAACGCAGCCAAAATAAATAAATAAATAAATAAATAAATTTATATTAAAAAAAAATAAGGTCATGTAAAAATTCAAGGATTAGCTAGACGCAGCTTCTACTCTGGGTTTTTAGCAATAGGAGGGGCACGCTCCACCAAAGTTTTGGTGCTAGCAATTGGGCACACTGTATCCAAAAGGATTCTTCGATTGCAAGCAACAGAAACCAGGTCTGGCTGACTTAAGCAGAAAGGGATTTACTGGCAGGATACCTGGACGCTCAGAATTGATGGGAAGGCTGAAGGTCCTGATGTGGAAGAACACAGGAACCACGGCAGCTGCAGAGTCTGGGCCTCAAGGTCTCATCAGCTGCCACCGTGGGAATAAGTGGCTCCAATACCCTTTCCCTTCCTGCTTCACTCTGCTTAGATTTCACATCTCACAAAGAATGGCCCAGCGGAGTAGCCCAGCTTGGGCCAACATCCCACCCCTTGACCTGGGTGATGGCTACGTGGCTGTGTTTACTTTGTAAAAATTAGACAAGCAGTACATTTAGAATTTATGCCGTTTTCTGAATGGATCTTACGCGTCAGTAAAACCAAAGATAAACCTAATCAGTAATTCCACTCCTAAAAGAAGTCAAACACGGAAGAGAAATAATACACATAAGAGAATGAAAACATATGTCAACAAGAAGACTTATGGCCACTCCATTTATAATAGCCCAAAACTTACCATATGACCAGCAATTCCATTCTAAAGTATACATCCAAGAGAAGTGAAAACATATGACCACATAGAAACTTGTATATGAATGTTCATAGCAACATTTTTTATAATAGCCCAAAGTGGAAATAATCCAAATTGTCCATCAACAGATGAATGGATAAACAAAATGTGGCATAACCATACAATGGTATATTAGTTAGCCATAAAAAGGAATGAACCTTGAAAACATTACAAGTGAAAGTTAGGGAAAACCACATATTGTATTATTCTACTTATATGAAATGTCTAGAATAAGCAAATCCATAGAGACAGAAAATAGATTAGTGGTTTCCTAGGGCTGAGGAGGTTGTTGGGAGAATAAGGGGAGTGAATGCAAAGATACAGGCTTCTTTTTCGGGTGATGAAAATGTTCTGGGACTAGTTCGTGGTAATGGTTGTACAATCTTGTGAATATACTAAAAACCATTGAATTATATACTTAGAAATGGTGAAGTTTATAGTAAATAAACTATTGAATAAAAACAGGGACTTCCTGGTGGTCCAGTCATAAAGAATCCGCCTTCCAATGCAGGGGACGTGGGTTCGTAGGGGAACTAACATCCCACGTGCTGCGGGGCAACTAAGCCCCTGCGCCTCAACTAGAGAGGCCGAGTGCCGCAAACTACAGAGCCCACGTGCTCTGGAGCCCATGTGCCACAACTAGAGAGAAGCCCACACACCACAACAAAGATCTCATGTGCCACAACTAAGTCCCAACACAGCCAAAAAAAAAAACATAAACGCAAATGCATCTATTAAAAAATGGAATACAGTGTGACTCCGTTTATAAAAGTTCAAAAGTATACAAAATTTTAAAACGTATTGTTTAAAGACATAAACCTACATGATAAAGTTATAGAGAACAGCAGGCTAATAATGATAACAGAATTCAGGTTAGTGTATCCCCTGGGGATGAGGAGAGAGGAAAACCCACCTAAGGAGAGGCATAAAAACAATTTCTAAAGGGCTGTTGATACTCTGTTTCTTCATTTGGCTGGGCATATGTCTGCTTTATTACTCTTCTTTAAACTGCACATATTTGTTTTATATGCATATATATCTCACAATAATTTTTTAATCAAATACTTTCTTATATTCCAACAATATCCAGTTAAAGATAAGACTGGGGGGAAAAATGATCCTATTCCCTAGCAACAAAAAACATAAAACAGGGGCTTCCCTCGTGGCGCAGTGGTTGAGAATCTGCCTGCCAATGCAGGGGACACGGGTTCGAGCCCTGGTCTGGGAAGATCCCACATGCCACGGAGCAACTAGGCCCGTGAGCCACAATTACTGAGCCTGCGCGTCTGGAGTCTGTGCTCCGCAACAGGAAAGACCGCGATAGTGAGAGGCCCGCGCACCGCGATGAAGAGTGGCCTCCACTTGCCACAACTAGAGAAAGCCCTCGCACAGAAACGAAGACCCAACACAACCATAAATAAATTTAAAAACAAAACAAAACAAAACATAAAACACCTAGGAACAAACAAGAAATGTTCACAACCCCCATCAAGAAATCTATGAAACTTAAGTGGGTGCTATAAAAAAAGAGAATGACAGGAAGGAAGACACGAATCAGTAAGAGACAGACCATATTTCTAGAGAGGAAAACTCAATATCGTTATTATTTTAGAAATTTATTGTCATTCCAAATTAGATTCTAATGATATGTGCAGAAGAGCTATAAAATGATTATAAATATCACAGAGAAGAACGACTAAATGGGCAAGCATAACCAAAGAAAAGCTGAGAAAGAATCTGCATGGCCAGGAGTTAAATTTAAAGTCATAATTTTAAAAATGTGATAGTGGAAGAAAAAGAGGTCAGTTAATGAAAAAAGAGAAAACCTGGAAGCTCATATGTTTGTGCACGATAATAAAGCTAACATTTAGAGTCAGTCGGGGGAAGGGTGAAGGAAATCTAGTCCAAGACCAAAATCTATTAACCTAGTAACACAGGTTACTGGACCTGGGAGGCTAAGGGAGAGGGGGGAGGGAGACTCTCATGTTTTGCCTTTTTGAATTTTGAGCAACATGGTTGTAATGTACAGTTGACCCTAAACATGGTGGAGGAGGGTCAAGGGCATCAACCCCCTTGTAATTGAAAACTCCCGTATAACTTTACAGTCAGCGCTCCATATCCGCAGTTCCACATCCTCAGATTCAACTAACAACAGATTGTGTAGACCTGTAGTACTTATTTAGTGAAAAAAATCCATGTATAAGTAGACCCACAGAGTTCAAACCCGTGTTGTTCAAGGGTCAACTGAATAGTCCAAAAAAATTAAATTTCAATTTCAAATGTAGTTGGTAGGAAAAGAAACTGAACTAAAAGAACTGGTGGACAATTTGAGAAGAAATAAAATCAGGCTCTAATCTTATACCATAAACCAAAATAAATTTGATAGGATTAGAGTTGAATGTAAAAGAGAGAGCTGAGTGGAAAAGCTAACACCAAATAAAGAACAAGAAGAAAATATAGGTGAATATTTATCTGAACTTGGGGTGGGGAAGACCTTTCAAACCCAAAAGCAAAGGAAGAAATCACAAAATGAAAGGACTGATAGACTTAACCACATGGATCAGTCTGCTGGGGCTGCGAAAACAAAATACCATAGACTGGGAGGCTTAAAAAACAGAAATTTATTCCTCTCAGTTCTGGAGGCTGGAAGTTCAAGATCAAGGTGTCAGTCAATTCAGTTCCTGGTGAGGGCTCTCTTCCTGGCTTGTAGACAGCAGCCTTCTTGCTGTGTGTCCACATGGCCTTTCCTCAGTGCATGTGTGAGGACGGAAAGAGAAAGAGAGAGAGAGAGAGCTCTCGGCCATCTCTTCTTATAAGGGCACTAATCCCATCATGCGGGCCCCACCCTCAGGGCCTCATCTAACCCCAAATACCTCCCAAACATTCCATCTCCAAATATTATCCAACTCCTGGAATTAGGGCTTCAACATATGCATTCAGGAGAACACAAATATTCAGTCCACAACACCACATAAACATTAGAAACTTCTCTATGTTTAATAATAATAATAGAAAAACAAACACTGAACTGAGAAAAAATGTATTACATATATGTCAGTCACTATTCTTATGGATAAATAAATGTTAAATAAAATATGGGTTATAAAATCATTCAGGGACTTCCCTGGAGGACCAGTAGTTAAGACTTCACCTTCCAGTGCAGGGGGTGCAGGTTTGATCCCTGGTCAGAGGGCTAAGATCCCACATGTCTTGTGACCAAAAAAACCCCAAAACATAAAACAGAAGCAGTATTGTAACAAATTCAATAAATTTTTACTTTAAAAAAATAAAAAATAAAATCATTCATATAGAACGATCTCAATTTTTAAACATTAAACATGGTTATCTCTGGAGGCTGAGAATCACAGATATTTAATTTCTCCTTTGTGTTTTTGTGTATTTTCTAAATTTTCCCTAATGAATATGAATTACTTTTAAGATTTAAAAAAATTACCATTATTTTTAAAAAGTGTTATGTCATGTTCAAGCAACATCGGGGGCATAGGGTCCAGTTCTGCAAAACTTTAGGAGGATGTTTGATGGGCCAGGTGCCCAGCACGGCCTGGAGTGTGATCCATATCACCCTGTAGACTCTACAAGGAACCCCTGAAAGAGGCAAGTCCTTCTCCCTGGAGGAGGCAGGCATGATGGGGATCTTGCACCAGTGAAAATCCTGCCCCATGGAAAATAGACTTATTTGAGATGGCTCCAAAGGGACAGACCCAGAAGCGAAGTGACAAAGAGACAGATCTCAAGACCTCAGCTCAAAAGAGGGAATAATTTCTACCTCTATGAGCTGCCCCTAAATGCAAAACACCATACAGTGAGCTTTGTGTCACGGTCCATCCATGACTCAGGCGTAGATGGAAGAAGGCTTCTTGTATGAGGAAGGGGGATAAATTAGACATTAATTTTTAATTGTGTAATTACTTTTCCTTTTAAAAATTTAAAACAGATTGTATACTTTAAATGAATGACTTCTTTGAGGTATATAAATTATACATCAATGAAATTATTTTTAAAAGTTTAAATATCACAGAGAAGGCTAAATTTCTCTTTGATTCCCCCCACCACACACACACACAATCCTGATGCCCTTCCCCCTTCCCCGGAGATAATAGCTATTGTAAGTTTGGAATGCCTTTTTCTAGACCTTTTTATATTCTTTTACAAGTAGGTATGTGTTACTTATATTTGTATTTATATAAAGTATGAAGGACTATGTGAAAACGTTTCTATGAAAGGCATCATAATGTATTCAACACTTGGCAACTTGCTTTCTTCACCTTATAATCTGAGAGATTCATCATTATTGTTATAGAGAGATCCAACTAATTCTTTCTCAAAGCTGCATAGGACTCCCAGGTATGAAAATGTGAGCTGATGTAGCGGGTGCTATTCCACCACCAGCAGACATTCAAACTGTGTAGAGTTTTTCACCATGGACTGCAAACTGCCACAAACGCTGTCTCAGAACTTTCCACCTGTGCACACGTGCCAGGTTTCCTTTAGGGCAGACCCTGGGAAGTAGAATCCTTATGATGTAGGGCAGATGCTTTTTTTTTTTTTTTTTTAAATGTTAAAGTAAGCTCTGTTTTTTTTTTTTAATTGATTGATTAATTGATTGATTGACTGATTGATTGCTATGTTGGGTCTTTGTTTCTGTGCTAGGGCTTTCTCTAGTTGCGGCAAGTGGGGGCCAATCTTCATCGCAGTGCGCGGGCCTCTCACTATCGTGGCCTCTCTTGTTGTGGAGCACAGGCTCCAGACGCGCAGGCTCAGTAGTTGTGGCTCACGGGCCCAGTTGCTCCGCGGCATGTGGGATCTTCCCAGACCAGGGCTCGAACCCGTGTCCCCTGCATTAGCAGGCAGACTCTCAACCACTGCACCACCAGGGAAGCCCCTAGGGCAGATGCTTTTTAATTTGACAGGTCCTGCCAAATTGCTGTCCTAGCCTCAGATCCCATGGCTTTAAAAACCTGATCCCTGTGAAATGTCTTCTTGTCAGTTTCAGCTCAGCGTTTCAGCCTACCTGGCATATTCTGCACCTTGGTTTTGTTCCATTGCTCTCCATAACTATTCAAATCATCCTCCAACCATGAGATGGGCTGCCCTGGTCACTGGCAGCACTCAAGCCAATGGCCACCCATGGAGGGGACCTCTTGAATGGGGAGGAGGCCCTTCTAAGCTTCTGTGAATCAGAAGATGCTCTGCCAGTAAATGAGAAGGGGATGAGGGCTGAGCAAGAAGAAACTGTACAAACCCCGGCATCAACTCAACTGCTTGGATGGGCTGGGCCTAAAGAGGAAAATGCAATCAACACATTGGAAAAAAAAAAAAAAAAGCATCAACACGTAAATTAGGTGTGAGCGCAGCCGACTGAGTCAGGCAGGCCTGGATATTGACGATCGTTCACCCTCCTCACCAGGCAAGCCAACCACCAACTCTGTGATGATGCCCACCAAGGTCACCGAAACACCTGACCGATTAATTGTCTGCGCTATACTAAGTGCTTTTACATAAGGTGCTAACTACGTAACTGTGGTCTTACATAAGGTGCTCCAGTATTTTTAGCAGCATATAACTGCCATGTGAAGGGAGGAGCTGATCCCCCGGTGAATGCCGCTCACTTTCCAGGCGGGCGCGGTCCTAGAAATGCTGATGTTTTGCAGGCAGCCAGCCCACTGCCGTCGGAGGGGTGAGGACGTCTGCACAGAGGGTGGCAGCAGCAGCCATATTCCGCAGCTTCTCCAGGCCAACCCGACACCCCGCTGACCAGCAGACGGCGACCCACGTCACCTCCTTACCCCAGGCCTCACGGCAGGGAGAAAAGGGCTGCTTCATGGGCAGAACCCAACCAGCCACCTCCGAGCTTAGCAAGCTCTCCCCAAACCCAGCGGAGCAGATGGGGACGGGAGAAAAGCAGAGCTGCCCCTGGCCCTGCTCCCACATCCCCAGAGCCGTCTGCCCCAGAACCTGGGTGCCTACCCTCATGTCACCTCCCACCTCTCACAAGAAATCTAAGATTCCGGGTATAGTGTCAAGTGTGTGGCCCCTATAAGGGAGTGGAGAATCAGTATTCATGTCCTGGGTTGAGGGTCGCTGCTGCCTTTTTCTCTGTTTCAGTACATTTTATTGAAGTATCACACACACACAAGTACACATACTAAAATTGGTGAACGTCGAAAATATGAGCACACGTATGTGACCAACACCCAGATAGAGAAACCGACCATCACCAGCCTCCCAGAAGACTTCCTTGTGCCCCTGGGAACTACTACTCCGACTGCAAACACCTTATACTCATTCTGCCTTTTTTGCACGTTATATAAATGGAATCCTACGGTACATGCTCTTTTCCGTCTGGCTCCTTTGCTCAACAGCGTCTGCATGATTCCTCCATGACGTTCCATGTGGCTGCGGACTGTTCTGTGGTACAGTGTTCTATTGTATGCATTCACCCCACTGTATTCGTCCATTCTACTGCCAAAGGATGCTGGGTGATTTTCAGTTTTGTGGCTATTAAAAATAGTGCTGCTGTGAACACTCTAGTACATGCCTTTTCACTGCAGCCTTTTGCCTCTCATAAGATATAAAAAGTTGAAAACAACTGCTTTAAATCAAATCTTGAGAAAGCCAACCTGCTCTATTTCTCCAATTCACCCTCTCATTCTTTTTTTCTAATAAATTTATTTATTTATTTTTATTTATTTTTGGCTGTGTTGGGTCTTCGTTTCTGTGCGAGGGCTTTCTCCAGTTGCGGCGAGCGGGGTCCACTCTTCATCGCGGTGCGCGGGCCTCTCACTGTCGCGGCCTCTCTTGTTGCGGAGCACAGGCTCCAGACGCACAGGCTCAGTAGTTGTGGGTCACAGGCTTAGTCGCTCCGCGGCATGTGGGATCTTCCCAGACCAGGGCTCGAACCCGTGTCCCCTGCATTGGCAGGCAGATTCTCAACCACTGCGCCACCAGGGAAGCCCCACCCTCACATTCTTTAAACGCAGTCTTTCCACAATCTACGTGGTACCAAGTAAAGAGCATGGGCCACAGGAGTCAGACTTCCTAGTACTAAAGCCCAACTCTACCACCTACTTGCTCTGTGTCCTTGGGCAAGCACTTAACCTCTCTGTGCATCATTTTTCTTTACCTGTAAAATGGGGAAAACAATAGTATTTCTACCTTCATTTGGTTGAGGATTAAATAAAGGAATAAGGGCTGCACAAAATAAGCACCCATCAAAGTTAGTAGCTATGATTATGGCCAAAGGCACCCTTGTCTCTCTCACCCCTGAGGCACCCTGTTCTGGGTGGCCTCTGCCAGGATAGCTGAGCAAGGCTCTCACACAGGAAGAGACAGCAACTAAAGACAAACAATTTCACCACCTCCAACTGGAACGAAGCTGTACCAAAAAGCCCTCCCTAATTCCCTGGCGGTCCAGTGGTTAGGACTCCATGCTTCCACTGCAGGGGGCACAGGTTCGATCCCTGGTTGGGGAACTAAGATCCCACATGCCGTGTGGTGCAGCCAAAAAAAAAAAAAAAAAAAAAAACTGTTCTAAAAAGCCTTTTTTTTTTTTTTTCTGTTCTCTGTTCTCGGGGTTCTCTGTTACACCAGACCATGCTCTTTCCCTCTGTCTTTCCAGCCATCAAGGCTGCGTGGAGGCCACAGTTACTGTCCTTTTACCCACAGGGCACTGGATCTCATTCAAAATGTGACCTAAACCAGCGGCACCATTCGGGGTCATTATTAATGGTGTGCCAGCAGCCTGGTGACAAGCTGCTGGGGTGTTAACAGTGACGAGAAATCGCTGCCTGAAAAAAAGAAATGTTTTAAATGTCCCCGCAAAAGGAGAGTCAAATGGAGTATTTCATTTTTTTAGGCAACAAAGATGGAAAAAGCCCCTAGAAGCATACGGTGCAGAGACCTAGGAGCAAGACTCCAGGCCTCGCATTACTGGTTGCCGTGGCAACTATATTTCACATCAGGAACTCATTTTCATATGATAGTGACCTGTGGAGGGAAAGGAAGGATAGCTCCTAAGGAAACTTAGTTGAAGGTGGTACTGTTTGGGGATAGGGTTGATTTTGTTTACAAAAAAAAGCATTTAAAAGTGTCCTAAGGGGGACTTGCCTGGTGGCACAGTGGTTAAGAATCTGCCTTCCAATGCAGGGGACGTGGGTTCAATCCCTGGTCAGGAAACTAGATCTCACGTGCATGCCTCTACTGAAAGTTTGCATGCCACAACTAAGGAGCCGGTGAGCCACAACTAAGGAGCCTGCCTGCCACAACTAAGACCCGGTACAGGGGCTTCCCTGGTGGCACAGTGGTTAAGAATCCACCTGCCAATGCAGGGGACACGGGTTCGAGCCCTGGTCTGGGAAGATCCCATATGCCGTGGAACAACTAAGCCCGTGCACCACAACTACTGAGCCTGGGCTCTAGATCCCGTGAGCCACAACTACTGAGCCCATGAGCCACAACTACTGAAGACCGCATGCCACAACTACTGAAGCCCACGTGCCACAACTACTGAAGCCCACGTGCCTAGAGCCCATGCTCCACAACAAGAGAAGCCACTGCGATGAGAAGCCCATGCACCGTAACGAGGAGTAGCCCCCGCTCGCCACAACTAGAGAAAGCCTGCACGCAGCAACGAAGACCCAATGCAGCCAAAAATAAAATAAATAAAAATAAATAAATTTATTTAAAAAAAAGACTCGGTGCAACCAAAAATAAAATAAATAAAATAAATAAAATAAATAAAAAATTTAAAAACACTTACTAAAAAAAAAAAAAAAAAGTATCCTAAGGGACAGAAATGACCTGAGGGCTCCTCGGGGTTCTATGTTCCACAACTCTTACTTAAGACACATACACATGGCCTGTTTTCGAAGGCCTCTGGGGCAGCTGTCACAGCCTCCTCTAGTCACTGGTCCCACCATTAAGCATCTGTTCTGTTACAAAGTCCTTTCCTGGAGTCCAGTGGGGTCCCAAGCAACCAGATGATGACACCACCAGGACAGCCTGCACATCTGGGCCAGGTGCTAAGAGGACCTGTAACACACTCCCTGGACTGAAGCGTATGCTTTCCTGGACAAATAGCAACCCCTACTATCAAAAAACAGTCTCAGGAGTCAGACAGACTTGAGTTTCAACCTCTGTTCCACCCACCTACAAGCTGTGTGGTTTAGGAAGGTCCCTGGACCTCACGGGGTTTGTGTCCTCATGGGGAGAATGAAAACAAGAATCCTAGCTCCTACCCCTCTGGGGGCTGCGCGAATAACACACACAAGGGATTACTTGGAAAGATCAGCACACGCCCAGCACATACCGACCACTCAATAAACAGCTGCTATGATTAAGAACCGGAAAAGCATCTCTCATACCCATGATACAAATGGAGGCTAATAGCAGAGAACAAAGTATTAAGTTGGGTGGCACAAACGGTAATGAATCCATCCATGAGCCCAGAAGTGCAGGCCAGTGGGAATCTGGGACTCGAACAGTCCAAGAGGGAGGTGGGATTTGAACAAGACTCTGAAGGATGGCCAGAGGTGTTCCTGGAGGTTAAGGGGAGGAATTCCTTTACTGAGAGCCAACAGGATATCCAGTCCTGGAGATCCGGGAGGAAAGGAAGAGGCTTCAAGGACACAAAGGCGCCTGCAGCCAGACAGCCGTGGTCCTGAGGGCACGGTGGAGTGGGAAGGCCAGGAAAGAGGCCCCCAGGGCAGCTGGGAGAGGCAAAGCTTTCCCAGGGAGACAGCTCTGAGCTGGGTCTCTAAGACTAAGGCCGAGAGGGCCGACCATGGTAGGGAGGGAAGAAATCTCGGGACTGGAAAGTGGCTCTGGAGGGTGAGGCCACACGACTGAGGAGCTACAGGAGCTGAGCTCTGTGCAGGAGGAGACCAGGAGCCTCTGAAGATTTCCTAGGGGAGAGGGCTCAGCAACAGGGTAAAAGCAGTAGTCATCCAGAGGCCACTGGTCTAGAGGTGACATGCCAGATGGACTGCGGGAGCTGGAAGGGATTCTGGCATCAGGCCAGCGAAGGGGCCTCTGACCTCCTGCTTGAGACATTCAAGGCCTGGAACAGTAGCCTGGTCACAGAGGGGCAGGGAGAGGCGAGATGCTTCAGGGAAAAGTGTGTGACAGAAGGGAATGAAACCCACTGCTGGGGAGTAAGGAGGACATGGTGAGTTTGGGATGTCACTGGGCATCCAAGGAGCCAGGACTAGAGCTAGAATGGGGGGGGGTGAGTTCCGTGAGGGATCCCTAAGCAAGTTCTCTGAGAACATAAACACC
Organism: Balaenoptera musculus; assembly: GCF_009873245.2. Taxonomy (NCBI): domain Eukaryota; kingdom Metazoa; phylum Chordata; class Mammalia; order Artiodactyla; family Balaenopteridae; genus Balaenoptera; species Balaenoptera musculus. The sequence continues at coordinate 46,022,487 of NC_045804.1, read as the reverse complement.
GGGCCTCACAAAACATCCCAGAAAAGAGGGAAGGGGCGTCAGAAGAGGAGAAGGAATGATGGAGAAACAAGAACAAAATGAGGAGAGAAATCACAGCAGAGAAGGCTGCAAAGAGGGGCCTGCTTCCCAGGCAGAAGGACTTGGCAGCAGGATGAGGCCGACAAAAAAAATCGGTGTTTGGAAACAAGTTGACTTTCAGGGAAGCAGTTTCAGCAACGTGGTGGGGACAGCAGCCCAGGCTGCGCAGGAGTAAGAGGGGAGGCATGGAGCCAAGAGGCAGGCAGCAGGTGCAGAGCCCTTGCCGGGAAAATGTGACAGGGAGAGAAAAGAGGAAACGAAGCTTTCTGCTCCAGTGCATGGGTTTTTCCCCCCAAGAGATGGGAGGCCAAGTGGACGTCAGAGGCAGGAGGATGGAGGGGCACCCGGAGACCGGCACAATCTCTCAAGGTGTGTGTGGGGGGAGGGGCAGAGACTAGACTGCAGCCGCGGCTCGGCCAATGCTATTACCAGGGTGTCCCGAGACACTCTGACTCCCCCAGACCTCCAAATGCTGGGGGATCAAAAGTTCTCACGCCGCTGCACAGATGGAGCCTGATCACCCCCCCAGCCCTGAACTCACGGAGGATGGGTGCCCACCTCCTGCATCACATCTCTCCCCAGGGCCACCTCCAGCGGTGGGCATGTCACAGACCACGCAGATAGGAAAATCAGGTCCTCAGCCTTCTGAGCCCCAAGCAGGGGACAAAATTCCCAGACTTCCCAGCAGAACCCTCGCTGCAGCCCAAGAAAGGGGGCTTCCACACCCACAGCGCAGGTGTCACAGGCACCACTGTGAGCCCAGAGCCTTCATCCTGAAGGCAGGGAGCCCCCCCCCTGGATGGATCTCTACACTTCCTCCAAACCTTCGGCTGAGAAAAACAGAGCTTGGCCCGACTGCTGGGAGCAGGGTTTTGGGAAGACTGGAAAACAAACCCGGGGCAGGATTCTCAGGCTGAAAGAGGTGCTCAGGGTGAGGAATCCTGTCCGGCCATTGAGAGCTACCTCCATGCCGCCCTCCTCACACCCTCCTGGGCACCAAGTGCTATTCGACTCCCACTCCTGACCACCTAACTGGGGGAGGAAGCCCTGATGGCCACGGCCGAGGCCCACCATCTGGAGCGCGGGATCCTCACCGAAGGCGAGGCCGAGCGCGGAGAGGTGGTGCACGCCGTCCCCGCGGGCCCCCCCCCACCCCGCGCACGTGCGCGCCCCGCGGGTGGTCGGTAAACACCGTGCTTGTTGACGCGCTCGCCCGGAGCGCTCTCCCCAGCGCCGCCCGCGGTCCGCCGCCGGTCTCGGCCGCCCACTCGCTCCCCGCGGCCCCCCAACGCGGGCGCACGACGCCCCCCACCCCCCGAGGGCCCCAGACAGGCTAAGGGCCGGACGCTGAGCACCAGGCGCTCCGGGGGCCGGGCCCAGGCGCTGCCCCGAGCCTCTCGAGGCCAGCCCCGGGCTCCAGGCCAGGCGGGCGGCGGGCACGGCGGGAGGGAACGCGGCTCGGGCCCTGCGCGGCCCGTGGCCCCCAGGCTCGTCCCCACCCCGCGCGCAACAGCTCCCCGGACCCACCCGCCGCTCCAGAGCCGCCCCACACGCCCCCGCGGTCCCCGCCACCGAGCCGAACACACGCCCCGGCGCTCGCAGACCGGGCCCCGAAAGGGGGGCCGCCCCCGGGACGCCAGACTCACCCGGGGTCCGGCCGGCGTCCAGCACGCTCCCTGGCTGCCCTCTGGCGGCGGCCGCGGGAACCCGGCGCTCGACCCGCCCCGCCCCGCCCCGCCCCGCCCGGCCCGGGACCTGAGGCCTCCGGCGGAGGACCGGCCTGAGGTCACGCTGTAGGCCAAGGCCCTTCTGGGTGACTGTCCTCGCCGCCGAACCAGTCTCAACGACCCCTTCGTTTCTCGGTAACGAACATCCCTGTCTGTTCCCTAAGCAGCTCCAAGTCCCCAACCCCCCAAATGAGCCATTCTAACCGCCCAAGGTGCAAAAGGAGGGCAGGTATGACTTCTGGGGCCTGAAACAGCACCTGGCACCTGCTGCAGCTCAACGTGTGTTTGTTGAATGAATGAACGCTCCACTGACGGACGCCGGACAAGCTGTGGCAACTTGGCTCAGTCACTAAAGGAAACAGCCACAAAAAAGACCCATCAGCCCTGTGTCTCGGCTCCCCCGTTTCAAGAACATCTGCCGCATTCTCCACTTCCACCCACCCGGAGCCCCGGTGCCTGGCTTTGTATGCAGGTGGGGTGGGAGCGAGAAGCTTGGAGGGGCAGTGCAAGAGCCCTGTTACCCTTCATTCTCTATCAGGAAAACGATTCAACCCAAAACCTGTTTATGAACTGATTTCCTGAGATAACTCCAGCATCAGTTGCTGAGTGATGACCAGATCTGGAAGTCCTGGTTTCCAGACTCACACAGCAGCCTCCACCAGTACCTGGGTCAGACCTCCGTTTGGGTTCTGGATCTTGCCCGTGGGAGAGGTGATCTTGGGTAAGTGAGCACATCTCTCTAAGCTACCACTGTCCAGTAAACTTTCTGCCATTATGGAAATGTCATACTGCCATGCTGTCCCCTAGCCACCGGTCACATGGGATGAACTTTTTAATTTCATTTAATTTTACTTCGTTTAAATTTTACTTCGCCAGGGGCTTCCCTGGTGGCGCAGTGGTTGAGAATCCGCCTGCCAATGCAGGGGACACGGGTTCGAGCCCTGGTCCGGGAGGATCCTGTGTGCCGCGGAGCAACTGGGCCCGTGAGCCACAACTACTGAGCCTGCGCTCTGCAACAAGAGAGGCCGCGATAGTGAGAGGCCCGCGCACCGCGATGAAGAGTGGCCCCCACTTGCCGCAACTAGAGAAAGCCCTCGCACAGAAACGAAGACCCAACACAGCCAAAAATAAATAAATAAATAAATAAATAAATAAATTTTACTTCGCCAGTGTAGCTAGTGGCTGAGCCTCAGTTTCTTTATGTGCAAAAGGGACATGATAGTCCCATTGGGAGGGTTGAGTGAGATCATGGAGAAGCCCCCGATTCTAGGCCTGGCTCACTGGAGGGGCTGTCGAGTCATTAGCATCATCTTCACCACCGTCATCACCTCACTCAGCCTGAAACCTCAAGGCTGTAGGGATTCTACAGGCTCTAGGCCACCTACCCACCCCGCAACCGCCCCTGCAGGCAGGAGTCGCTCACACCGCTGCTTGCACAGCCCGTGACACGGCGCTCACCACCTCTGGGGGCACCTAGCCTCTCTTTGGACTGCTGACCATGGGAGAAAGACTTCTACGCTGACCTGAAGTGGCATCCCTGTAGCACCTCTTCCTGGCTGAAGTTGTTCCTCTTTGGGGCTCAGAAAAAGTGAACCCCGCTAGCCTTCATCCCTTCAGTGTCAAAGCTTTCAGCAAAGCACTGCTTGTCCTCTGCTCTGTGCCAGGCTCTGGCTAGACTGGGGATTCGCACTCATTTCACTGAACTGTTGTTTCCCCAGGCCTCACCACATTGTCCCAGTGACAGTAACAAAACAGCATTTGTCTGGCTCTGCCCCATGCCCCGGGGGTGACTCACCGGGGACAGCAGACACAGCCTCCCAGCTCGCTTAAAAAGCCACTTCCTGCTCTCCTGGCCCAGGGTTTATTCCCTTGGCCCTCAAGTTAGTACATTGGTCTCGGCCCATTCCTCCCCCGACGCCCTCCACCATAACCTCCTCATCCTCTTGGTGTTGGGTCCGTCCTGCTCACTGCAGAGGGACACACGCTTCCACACATGCGCACACACCGGCACACACAGGTACGTACCGCCCTGGAGCAGCCCCGAGCTGCTGCACAGCCTCTCACTGCAGTGTCCTGGCGAGAGTCTGCTGCTGAGGCCCTTTCTTTTGACCAACTCCTCTTCCCATAGCTTGGGGAAGAGCACCCTGCCCGCACCACCTCCGCAGCCAAATTCAGAATGGCCTCCTCTCCTCTCTTTTTGCGACTTGGTCCAAATAAGCTCACGTCTCCTCTTTCTTCAGATGGATTTACGGGATGATGGAACAACAAAAACAGAAAACCCCTTCAAGAAATCAAGGGTGCCTATGAGAGGGGCATCTCGCTCCCCAGGAGGATGCTGGCTGAGCTGGTGACTCTCTGTAGCCCAGGAGCAGAGTACGGTGAGAGAAGAAGTTTAGGGGAGTTGACTCTGCCTCCTGGACTTTGGGGGCCAACGTGAACCTAGAAGAGGGTCACTCAACCGTAGCTCTATTGACATTTGGGCCAGTTAATCCTATGCTGTTGGCCGGGGGTGCTGTCCTGTGCCTCGTGGGATATGTAGTGGCATCCTTAGGCACCCACTCCCCAGTCATGACAAACAAAAATGCCTCCAGACCTTGTCAGTTATCCCCGGGTGGGGGGGTCCACCCTCCTATCTTCCACCCCCCATCATTGAGAACCATTGATCCAGAGCCTGGTGTATCTTTTTAGCCTAAAGAATTATGGAGGGGAGGGCAGGAAACTGCTCTGTGCTTACAGTAGTGGGACAAACAGGATAGGGCAGGCAGGCCTGCATTTCCACTATTAGGCCAGGGGAGAAGCCAAGAGGAAACTGTGGAAAAGAGCTGTGTTTGGTCTTGAAGAAGTTCCTGTCCAAGAAAGTGGCTGGTGGGACAAGGGAACCCTAGCTGTCAGAGGCTGCAGGATGTTGCTTGGGAGGCAGGTGCTTAGAGGGAAGCAAGAGAATGCATCACATAGGGGCTCCTGGAGAAACCTTCAAATGCCTAATCCGGAGGAGATCAAAGCAGGAAAAAGATAAGGGAGGGAAAGAAGAGAGCTCTCCTCCTTCCTCCCTTGAGAAAAACAAGGCTATTTCCTGGATTGACATCATCAAGTTGAATTTGTTCAACAAATTCATTACACAATCAAATAAGAATATTTTTACCCAGACTTCTGCTTCATTCAAGATGGAGTAACAGGGACCAGAGTTAGCTTCAGGCCTGAAACCACTAAAATATCAGACAAAATATATGAAACAACAACACTCAAGACATTGGACATCAGGCAACAAAGCAAAGTGATTCCTGGGAAAGAGGAAACAGCAAGGTGAACCCTACACTACTCAGCTTACTGCCTGGAGAGTTTCCAGACCATGGTTCAGAGAAGGAGGAACCTACCTGAATGGAAGAGACAGAGTTGGATTCTGGGGAAATGAAACCAGTTAGAATTCTCAGGGCAGAGGACTAGAGAGGAGAGAGATACACAGAGAGAGAGAAATCTAGAGATCTGCAGAAGTTCCCCCTCAAGTACTCAGTGAGTACTGCTCAGCACAGGCGTGTGAGAAAATTATGCGAGGCTAGGGGATGAACCACCCAAAAGGATTAGTGGGAACAATGCCTGGTGCTCACACAAGGCTGGAATAGTGCCTGTTCCCAAGAGCCAAAGTGGAAAACATCACAGTTCAGGGGCCACTAGTTAGAGTACTAAGAAAGGTCTTGCTTTGAGGCTAGAGAAAAATTAACCTTAGACTAAATCCAGAAATCCAGTTCTGGTCCCACTTAAGAAAGCTTAAATTCAAGATCGGAAAGGATAAAACTCTTTCCCAGTAAGTTAACTGCCACAACCAAGTTCAAGAATGTTTATAGGAATTCAGAAATATTCTGTACCCAACAAGGTAAAATTCACAGTGTCTGACATCCAACAAAAAATTACCAGAACACAAAAAAGAAGGAAAACACAACTCATAAAGAGGAACAAACTCAATTAATTGAAACTGACTCAGACATGACACAGATGATAGAATCAGTAGGCAAAGGCATTGAAACAGTTACATGTTCCAGAAGCTAGAGGAAGGCTTGAATATATTAGGTACAGATATGGAAGGGTTTTTTTAAAAAAAAAGACCCAAATTGAACTTCTGGACATGAAAACTACAATGTCTGAAATGAAAAATACACTGAATAGGATTAACGGCGGATTAGACATTGCAGAAGAAAAAATGGGCAGCTCCCCTACAAAACCCTCAGTGAAGTCTGCTTAACTCGCTCACACTTTTGTGTGAGTTGATTTTGGTGGACAACTCAAAGAAAGTGTTGAGTTTTTTAAAGAAAGTGTCCTTGCACAACAGCAAGGACAGGGCCCAAGGCAGGGAGCCTTAAGACAGTAAGTGCTTCACATTAGGGACGGGTCCTGCTTTGATTTCAAAGCAGGCTTAGAGGAGCCCCAGCTGACATCCTAGTTATTAAGAGTTCTTTCCCAAATTTTCTTTGGTTGCTTCTGCAAATTCTGCCCCCGCCCCCATGCTGCCAAAAAGGCCCAGTGTTCCTGCGACCACAGCAGGTGTGTGACTTGGAGGAGCATTGAAATCTGCTACGTGAGGAAGATGGGTAAAATACTAGGTCTTCAAGAACCTCATAGTTCAATTGGGAAAACAGAAACATAAAGAAATCATCTCTGGGTCTTCCCTGGTGGCGCAGTGGTTAAGAATCTGCCTGCCAATGCAAGGGACATGGGTTCAAGCCCTGGTCCGGGGAAGATCCCACATGCCGTGGAGCAACTAAGCCTGTGCGCCACAACTACTGAGCCTGTGCTCTGGAGCCCACGTGCCACAACTACTGAAGCCCGCACGCCTAGAGCCCATGCTCCACAGCAAGAAAAGCCACTGCAATGAGAAGCCCACACACCGCAACGAAGAGTAGCCCCCGCTCGTTGCAACTAGAGAAAGCCTGCGCACAGCAATGAAGACCCAACGTGGTCAAAAATAAATAAATAAAATAAATAAATTTTTTTAAAAAAGAAATCATCTCTGGACAATGGCGTGCAGGCTGTAACATGCTGCCTATTGTGTACTGATCTCATGGTAGACAGATGCCATGGAAGTAGGACATTATTTATCTCCATTTTACTGCTATGATAGTTGAGACATAAACACCTTAAAGAATTTTCCCAAGGTCATACAGCAGGTAATAGCAGGGCCATTATGCTACCTTACCCCTGTGGCTACATAAGATAAAAAGAAACAGAGGAGTGAACTACAGTGTGGCAGGGCTCAGATCCGGCTTTTCAGAGGAAACCCTTGTTCAGCCTCCCAAAGGAGTAGGAGTTTGCCAGGTGGGCCAGATAGGGAAGGACATTGCAGGTAGAAGGAACAGCAGGTGCAAAGGCTCAGAGAAGGCAAGAAAGGGGATGTTGAAAGGTTGGGAGTGGTGAATGGTGAGGCAGAGCAGAAAATGAGCCCAGAGTGGTAGGTAGGGACCAGTGGGAGAAGGGTCCCGGGCACCTGGCCAACGATGTGGATTACAGCTGGCCAATCATTTCCAGTATCAGATTCTTGAATTCTGAGGCACCATCAAGAAGTAGAGAGAATCAGCAATCTATTTATGTGTGTGTAAAGAAGACATGCCTCTTCTCTACTGAGTCTAAGAGACAAAGGTAAATAGATATTGGCTTACACAGATTCACTCCCACAGATGGGACTGCTTGCTAATGGAAGACTTTATGAATAAAATACATACTCATTATAGACTTTTATATATTTCCAAGTGCCACTGATTGATGTAATAATCTGTGGCATAGACATTCATGTCCTCAGGTTATAGACGTGCTCATTTATGTGCCCAGAGACACACTGGCACAAATTAGTGATTAGAGCTCAAACTCTCTTCTTACTTCAAGGCATGTGGTGTTCTTTTGGTCCAGTAAACCACAGCTCTTCTGTATGTCTCCTATGACACTTTCAGAAGATTGGAGATGGGGAGCAGGCAGTGTGGACAAGTTAGGTGGCAGGACACCCCCAAGAGCCCGAGGATTTCTGGGTGTCTGTAGTGATCCAGGACCACATTGGCTGGCACCCTCTGGCCACCTAATCAGGTGGAAGACCCAGAAACCCTCACTCTTGGCTTCCCAAACTACAGGGATGACCTCATTGACTTCCATTTGACAAAGGCTCTTTCCTTGACCAAACTTCCATCAGGTACCTCTGAGCCCGCCTCTCAACTAGGCCTCAACCTTGGCCTGTGAGAACTGCAACTCCCAACACAAATGATTTTGTCCACTCTCCCACACACAGAGACTTGGAAAAAAAAATCTAGCCTGGCTTCTAGCAGTCTAAGGCCACAGTGTCCCTGCAATGACCCGGCCCCTCCCTCCCTCTTGAGTTTCTGTCTGAGAAAGCTCGTCTGCCAAGGGAATTTACCATTTGTTCCAGCCAATGCCTGCTGACAGGCTCCTGGCCTCCATTTCCTTAGAGCATTTATTTTGAAAACTTATTTTTGTAAATCCTTTCTCTGTGCCTTTGAGATGTATGTGTATCTCCTGGAACCCAGGAGTGTCTTTCTCATGGACCTGGGAGCTATTCCTTTGAACTATAACCATCAGGGATGATGGGGCCCCTGTGTCTCAATCTCTGTAGGCAGGTATCTTGGTTGAGTGCCAGTCACCAGACTAAGATGGCCTAATCATACTGACATTGACCACTTACTTGCTTTTTGTAATTTTTCACTGTCTTGACTCTGCTTGAGTCCTCACTCACTCCCCTTCCCTACTCCCTTACTCTCCCTTTAAAGGCCAAGTCCCCTCTACATAGATCAGAACCAAGCTCGGTTCTATTCTAAAGAAGTCTCTTTCCCCCGCTGCAGTAGTACTGAATAAAATCCGTCTTTACCGCCATTAACTATTATCCAGCTTTGTTTTTCTTTAACACTTTCTAGAAATGTTCCTGGTGAGTTGGAGCCTTGGGGCTCCCTCATCACCTCAGAACCAACAGGCGTCCAGGACTCGGAGTTAAATAGCAGCCCACAAAGGCAAACATGGGGGCAGCAATTTAGATCTTTGAGTTCCGGAAATAGACTGGGGGCCAATATGTAGAACAATCAAGGAATGTTCTGAAGGAAACTAAAGTCCCCAGAGAGGCTCCAGCATCCTCATCAGCGCAACACTTAACTACAGACGGTGTGGGGAAGGGGCTGTACAAACAGAATTGCCTGTGTAGGTCCCAGCTTCCTGGGGTTTGTCATATGAAGAGACAAGCAGAAACGGCCCAGAAGTGAGGAACAGACCATCACACCTGAAAAGCACCCAGACCCTGTGTAAAGAGGCATATTTGGGGGTGACATATTCTTCTACCCTTCAGGGTGAAGGCAGGACATCTAGAGCAAGAGTGTTCAGGGGGAGGGAGCAGGAAGTCAAAGACCTGGGCTGAGACGTTTGGACATGTAGGAGAAACAGCTAGGCGGTCAGTGGGTCAGTGTGGTTGGAGGGGAGTGAGGAGAGGGTATAGGTGTTAGCAACCCCTTCACACTGCTCTACTTCTTCTCCAAGGACACTCTCTTTGCCTTTGTCCCAAATCAGCCTAAACCAGGCTGCCTCATTCTGTTTTAGAAGCTCCCAAGTAGTCTGCCATATGGCTATAATGTGATTTACTTAATTGGTTATAGGATTTTTCTTTTCCTTTTTTTTAAGGTACCATGAGGTACGAAGTGAAAATCAGGAAGCAGTTGGAGTGGCTTATAAAAGGAGGAAAAATAAAGAGCAAGCCTGCTCTCAACAGTTGCAAAGCCCGGGGCAAAAGTAGATGGAGGCCCACATACCACATGTCTAAATATTAAAAGTGATAAAATAAATTGACATCCTGTTAAATAAAATAAATACCATCTTTCTACCTTGACAAATAGACCTTCATACCAGTCTGGAAGGCCAGATTTAAATTTAGAATTTCTGGCTCTTTGGGGCTCTGCACCCAGCCCATGGCCTGCCCCCTCCTCTTCCGACACCCAGCTCCATCCTGCACTGAGAAGGCCCTTGAATACATGGGTCTGGACACCTCAGCCTGCCTATTGAGTTTCCACCTATGCTGCCCTTGGCCTAGGGCTACTCAGGAGGATGGACTCAGGAGTGAGGCCCAGATACACCCTACAAGCAGGCAGGGGTCATTTGGGCAAGAAATTCCAAGGTGCCAGGTACTCAGACTGTGGGCCACAAGTTGGAGGAGGAATGTGAGGTGCTGGGTGGGAAGGACCCCTTGATTCCACAGACTTCCTGTCCCTTAGGGAGGGATACAGTCGTGGGGGGAGAGTCAGAGCAGTGTCCTGTGAAGCACAAGGCCCAGGGCAGGGACCCCACTTGCCCAAGTCTAAGGCTGGTGCTGCTAAAGAGTGGACACTGCCTGTCTGCCTTGGGGAAGGAACTGACAGCATGGAGAAAGTGGGCAGGAAAGAGCAAAGGGCTGGAACCAGCAGCCCAGCCAGCTGGGGGGACCAAGGCGGAGCAGGCATCAGGGAGGGACAAAGCTGCAAGCTGTACCCAAGCATGCCTACGTCAGCACTGGCCAAAGGGGACAACCTGATCCTTACAGAGGAAGAAACCTTAGCTCCTACCAGCTCATAACTATAACAGCCACTGGAACCACAAAGAGAAAGTACAAACAAGGAAGCTGAAACAAATAATGAAAACACTATCATCTCTTCTGTTGGTCAGTGAACATCTTTGTAAAGTCACCTGTTTTCCTGCAAGATGCTAGATGTGTAAAACTGGGAAGGTGGACTCCAGGCCCAACTTGGAGGCTAATTAGCATTGAGAGGTGAGCAAGTCACTTTGCATCTCTCTGTTTCCTCATCTATCAAACAGGGATATACTTGCCCTATCTCTCTCTACTTGCAAGGGATTTTTGTGATTATTCCAAAAAATGTATTCCTTTGCTGGATGTGAATTTTGTCTCTCGAAGCTGATTGGCTGGGTCAACATAACCTCGATGCAACCTTCACGAAAATCGGGAAGAGAAGTGGCCAAGCTGCCTCCTGCCAGATAAGCATCCAGGCGAAGAGGACCAGCTGAGAGGGAAGACAGGCCAGCCTTTCTTGGGAAAGGAGGGCAGCCGGTCTTTGTAAGCACTCGTCTGCGAGCACCAGGGTCAGCAGGGTAGGGTATCTGGAAAGCAAACCCCAGACATCTCCATTAGCAAGTGGTCACCTGCACAAAGGACCTCTGTGATTTCATTTCACTTAGCTCTTGGGGACAAAAGCAGACAGTCAAGGGGCAGATTACAAGCACTCGCTGTGTGCAGAGCTGTAGGGGATACTTTAGGGAGCTTGACAGCAGGTGAGAGACGGAGGAAAACAGAAGAACAGAAAAGTCTTTTACAGAGCAAGGTGTTCACTCATGCCTGTGTATGGATCAGTACTAATGACCATCCTCGCTGAGTACTAAGAGTGCCAAAATGTATAGATTTGATGCCATTCCCATCAAAATCCCAGCCGGCTATTTTGAAGAAACAGACAAGATGATTTGAAAATGTATATGGAAAAGCAAAGGCCCTAGAAGAGTCAAAACAATCTTCAAAAAGAACAAAGTTGGAGAATTTAACATTATTTAATATCAAGACTTACTATAAAGCTGCAATAATCAGGACACTGTAGTATTGCTGTAAGGAAAGACAAATAGATCAATGGAACAGAATAGAGCCCAGAAATAGAGTCACACATATACAATTAGTTGATTTTCTACCAAAGTGCCAAGTCAAGTCAGTGGGAAAGGAATGTTGTGGTGCTCCAAGGACAATGGTGCTTCAAGGACAAAGGATGACCCTGCCTGAAAAAGTGTCAGAGTTACACCCCATACCGGACTCTTACTCGCCCTCCCCACCATGTTGCGAAATTCCTGAGCCCACCTGGGTGACGCCCACCTGGGCAATGGGACCTGTCCCAAATAAGGAAAGGCATCTGGCCTGTCCCACTCCCACTCTATAGAAGGAAGGTATATGTGCCTCGACCAATCAGTAAACAAAATTTTCACCTCGGACCGTTCTTTCATTTTCTGGCTATAAAAACTGATCAATAGCACATGTTCAGGCTTGACTCTACCAGACTACTAGGAAGTCGGCCCATTGTTCTGGCAGCGACCCTTCCCTCTAATAAATTCTATCTTCTTTACATTCTGCCTTGTGTCTGGAAATTCTTTTCCAACCCGCATTTGGACCACGACAAATGTCTTTTCAATGAAAATTTCTAGAACAACTGGAAATCCATTTGGAAAAAAAATGAATCTCGATCCCTATCTGACTTTATTCACAAGATGAGTTTGAGATGGATGGTGGACCTAACCCAGAACCATAAAGCTTCTTGAAGAAAACAGAAGAGTACTTTTGTGATCTCGGAGTAGGGAAAGATTCCTTGGCCAGTATACAAAAAGAAAAAACTTATAAAATGGCTTCATCAGAATATAAAACTTCTGCTTACCACAAGACACCACTAAGAAAATGAATTGACAAGCTACAGACCTGGAAAAAAAAAATCTCTGCAGCAATATATGTGACAAAGGCTTTATATCCAAGACATGTAAAGAGCTTTTACAAATCAACAATAAAAATATAAATATCCCAATGACAAAATGGGAGAAGACTTCAACAGACACTTTACAAACTAAGTTACACAAATGGCCAATAAGTAGTTTAACAAGTGCTCAACATCATTAGTCATCAGGGAAATGGCACTTAAAACGGCAGGGAAATATAACGTCATACACACTAGAATGGCTAAAATCAAAGACTGATGTTTCAGTTATCTATTGCTCTGTAACTTATCACCCCAAAACTTAGTAACTTAAACAATTACAATCATTTTATTATTTCTCACAGTTTCTTTGAGTCAGGAATTCAGGAAGGGCTTGGCTTGGTGGGGCTGGCTTGGGAGTCTCTCCTGCTGTTACAGTCAGACTATGGCTGGAGGTGGAAAAGTGGGGGCTGGAGTAGCTGGGGCATCTCTCTCTCCCTCCTTTTACATAGTCTGGGGGTCTCTCCATGTGGCCTAGTTTGGGCTTCCTCACAGCATGGTGGCCTCAGGGTACTCAGACATCAGATGTCTTAGCAGGAGGCTCAGGTCTCCAGGAGCAAGTCTTCGGCTAACAAGGTGGACGTGCCATACCTTTTATGACCTGGCCTAAGAAGTCACACGGTGTCACTTTCACCATATTCTACTGGCTACATGTGGCTCCACAAAGCCACCCCGATTGCGTGTGATGGCCCACTCCCCCCCACCCCCCCGGAGGGTTTTAAGCAAGAGAGTGAAATTGTTCATCATCTTAAAAAGTTCCGGGCTTCCCTGGTGGTGCAGGTGGTTAAGAATCCACCTGCCAATGCAAGGAACATGGGTTTGAGCCTTGGTCTGGGAAGATCTCACATGCCGCCGAGCAACAAAGCCCATGCGCCGCAACTACTAAGCCTGCGCTCTAGAGTCCGTGAGCCACAACTACTGAAGCCCGTGCGCTCTAGAGCCCGTGCTCAGCAACAAGAGAAGACACCGCAATGAGAAGCCCGTGCACTGCAACAAAGAGTAGCCCCCGCTCGTCGCAACGAGAAAGCCCGCATGCAGCAACAAAGACCCAATGCAGCCAAAAATAAATAAATAAAATTATTAAAAAAGAAAAGTTCCTCCTAGCAGCTATGTGGATTTGGAAGCAGAGACCATTTAGGAAGGGGGTGCAGAAGTTCACGTCCCAGACACGGTGGTCAGCCCTAGCCTAGGTGAGGGAACAGGGAGAGAGTGGGGGTAAGGAAGACTGCCAGGGCTCTGGACTGACCAGTTGTTTTTGTTCACGGAGATGAAGAATGATGGAGAAATGAGTTTGTTTGGACACGGTGGGCTTCAAAGGCCAGGATAGACATATGAGATTGGAACTCGGGAGATTAAAATTTAGGAGAGAACACACAGCATTTAAAAGGGCACAGGGGACTTCCCTGGTGGTCCAGTGGTAAAGAATCCACCTTACAATGCAGGGGACGCGGGTTCGATCCCTGGTCAGGGAACTAGGATCTCACAGGCCACAGGGATGCAACTAAGCCCGCAGGCCGCAACTATTGAGCTCGCGTGCCTCAACTAGAGAGCCCACGTGCTGCAAAGTAGAGCCCACGCGCTCTGGAACCCGCGCGCTACAACTAGAGAGAAGCCCTAGTGCCGCAATGAAGAGCCCGCATGCCTCAACCAAGCCCCTGCTTGCCACAACTAAGACGGAAGGCGGAAGAATGAAAGGAAGAAGGAAATAATGGAAAGATATATAGGAAATAAAGGAAAGAATGAAAGAAAGAAGGAAATAATAAAAGGGCACAGGAGTGGAAAATGAGTGTCAACCCAAGCATTCAGAATCTCGCTACCCACCCTTCCTCTTATCACCGCCGACCAAGCAAGCGCGCAGGATGAAATGCGCATGCGCACATCTCCACCAGCGGCTCCTGGGCGGCAGCCTGCGGATTGCGCATGCGCGCGGTGTGCAGCGGTCGCCGTGGAGACGCGTGGCCCTAGCCTGGCCCTCGGCGCCCGGAGCCTCCGGCTCAGCCGCAGCGGGTCTCGTGCTGCCCCAGGCGCGGGGGGCGGCCCCGCGGGCGGATGGACTGCGGCGGTGGGGCCGGGGCGTCGGGGGATGGCGAGAACGAGGAGGAGGAGCGAGAGGGCTGCATGGCGGCCTCGCAGGGGTCCAGACTGCCCCCCGTCTCGGGCTGCGCCTCAGAACTGAACAAACGGAAGGTGAAGAAGAAAAAGAAGAAAAAGAAGAAAAAGACCAAGGGGTCTGGGAAGGGGGACGGTAAGAGGAGCAGCTAGCGCGTCCGCCTCAGCTCCCATACCTGAGATTCTTCTCCGGGGACACCCACCCCACCCCTCAGAGACCCCCACCTACGTGGGGACCTTAAGCCCAGAAACAGAAACTCGCCAGTCCCAATCAGAGGTCCTCCCTCTCTCCGCACGATGATGATCCAGTCCTCTACACAAAGACCATCCATGTCCGCAGAGACCCCAAATCCTGCGTCGAGAATTCTCAACATCAATGGAGACCTTCAACCCCACACAGAGACACGCCACAGAGCCTCTCAGCCCCACCTGTGACTCCTAGCTTTACACAGACACTCACTCATCTTCCTCATCCCTCAGTCCAAGCTTAAAATCCTGAACATCTATACCTTCCCCACAGAAATCTCAAGCCCTCCTACAGAGATGCCCCCATCCTCACACAGAGACTTTCCCCATCCACAGATACAAAGGCACTAGTGACAGATGCTCTCACTCATACACAGAAGCACAGGCTCCTGCCTTCCGCCTGGACACCCTCCTTTCACCCTTATTTGTTAGGGGCACCTGCCTCTGGTTGCTATGTAGACACCCAGGACATACATATAAAGTATGCTCCCTGTACAGGCCGCCCTTCCTTTTCCCTCATCTACCAAGGCCACCCTTCGACTGCACACAAACACCATCACACCAGTCACTGCTACACACTCTTATAATCCCTGACACCCTCAACAACACCCCCTTCTATCAATATAATCACCAAATAAAGCTAAAGCACAGATACCCCAGCAGGCAGACACATTCACAGTCTGCACACACAGACACTCTGCTACATACTCACATGCCTAGACCTCTCCACTACACGTATGACCATACAAGTGGGGTTCTCACTCCAGGCCCTCCTGGGGACACTTCATAGACGTACACCCACTAACAGCTGACACAAAAGCACAGAGCCCTACGGCTCACCGAGCTCCTCTCATAGAACGCCCTGGGGGCTCGACAAAGGCCCTGAGCACCCATTTGTGGAGAGAGT
The DNA here is from genome assembly GCF_009873245.2 of Balaenoptera musculus. NCBI lineage: Eukaryota > Metazoa > Chordata > Mammalia > Artiodactyla > Balaenopteridae > Balaenoptera > Balaenoptera musculus. Next base: position 46,006,900 of record NC_045804.1, on the reverse strand, counting down.
GCAACAGTGACATAGAACACACCTGTCTACGGGTGCTGTAAGTCTCCACTGTCCTTGTGTGGTTCACCTCGGTGGCTCTTGTCAGGGAGGTAGGTCTCGTTGACCCTGGCACAGCTGCCCTGACCTCCAGCACGACTAGTCCTGGGTTCAAGTTTCTGGGTCCTGGCCCTCTTGGTGCAGAACCAGCTCCCCTGACAAGCTGAAGGCAGAAGGAGCGACGGGCAGATTATAATTACTTCTCCAGTTGGGATCATAAGAAAAAGGCAAGAAAACAATTCTGGAGTTTAGGTCAATAAGCTCCATGTGTATCTTTTTAGCTTAGCTTCTGCCTCTAAAGATTACAGCGGCATGTACCTCATACTGTCAGCAGGGGACACCAAATAATTTTCAGGGAGTAGGAAGGTATAGGAATGCCAAGAGAGGAATTTTTTCTTATTTTCTTCTCTCTTTTTTTGGTGGGGGGAGGGAGATTCCTCTCTCCCAAAGAAATAGGATGAGCTGATTAAAGAATCACAAGTTGTAGTATTGTATATGCATGTTATATAATTCAGAAGGGCTGTTAATATTTTTAAAAATCAGTGTAAGCCACACAGCAAAAGTATTTCCTGGCTTGGCAGAATGCTTTCCACAGTCAGATTTAGGAAGCTTTTCTGTTGTTCTTCATTTCTTCCATCATAAAGTGTCTGGAATAGGGGTAAGTCATAGGCTCCCAGAACTGGGCAGTACCTTGGCGAGCATGTGGGTAGGTGAGGTGGGGGGCAGTGTGGAAAGGACAGGGCCCTGGCAATCAGGTGTGTGTTCAAATCCCGGCTCTGCCACCTGCTTTGTGACATTGGCAACTGACTGAAACTTTGGGAGTCTGTTTCCTCACCTGGAAAATAGGGCTGACAGCCTTTACCCAGAGGACCTGGCTCATAGTACGTGCTCAATAAATGGTTCCTCCCTCCCCAAAATGCCAACCCAAAGCATGTAGGCAGTGGATGTGTACGGGGCTGGTGGACTTGGCCACCTGAGGCCCCAGGTGAGGAGGGGCCTCCAGGTCCCCCCTCACATCTTTAGTGGTTTGGGCATCACCCCGAAGCAGGCTGAGGGCAGGCATCACAAACGCTAACATCACCCATCTGCTCAGCAGATAAACATCAGAGTCGAGGCCTGAAGACTCAGCAGCTGTCTCCATCCTTCCATGACATCTTAAGTCCCAGCAAAGATCATGGCCCGGGGCCAGAGCACAGACAGGACAGGGATGAAAGCAAGCTCACCCCCTCTTACTCCTCCGCCGTATGTCTCTCCCGCTTTGCCGAAATAGAAGAGACCCTTTCCAACCAGATCAACGAAAGTCTGCGTTGGGATGGCGTTCTCGCCGACCCAGAGGCAGAAAAGGAAAGGATTCGCATTTACAAGTGGAACCGGAGGAAGCGGTACCGGGTTTGGGCCCTGAAGGGCTTCCACTCTGACCCCGGTGACGAGGAGGCCCCAGAGAACCCAGCCTACCTCTCTGACGAGACGGCGGCAGCGGCGGCCGGCAGCCCTCGCTGATGACCAAGCGCCCCAATCACTGCTTTGAAGGAAACCTTATCCCGAAGTTCCTCCACCCTGATGCTCCACCTGGGTGAAAGCCCACCTATGACACGGACAAGCTTATCATTTATCCTTTCCACACATTTATGTGTTAAGAAAAAAAAGAATAAAAATAAAAGGAAATCAGACCTACCTCTGAAGGAAACATGTGTCTGGTGTGTTGATGAGCTCAGCTCACCTTCCACCAAAACACCGCTCGAGGCCCCGGAAGCCACAGCTCCTTCCTGAAGAGTGTAAGCAAGTTAATGAACAAAATTCTTTTCTGAATGTCCTTTTTTTCTCAAATAAGCTGGCATCTCTTTGTTATTTAATTTCCCATCACAATTAGATATCTATAATCTCCCCCACCCACAAAAAAAGAGAAAGTGTGTAGATTGTATCAATTCTAAATTTAAACTAATTTCATGGGTAAAATTCCTCGCACAGCATGCTTTCAGAAGCCCAAGGAAAATGCCCCGAATTCCCTAAAGCTTTTTTTTTTAATTAAATATACTCCCTGCCCTATGTGGCCTTCAAAATAAGTGAGTTCTGGAACATCGTCTTTGGGAGGTTATTATGGAAAGTCTCAAAAGGAATATTGCTTCTCTTATCAATATGGGCCTCCTCTAATCCCCAAAGACAGCATTTCAAGCAAAGTTCTGGAGCATTAAAAGGGCCCTACAACACTACTTGTTCAAGTTAATATTCTTCCTTTCCACAAATATTGAGTGAGGGCCATGTGCTGCCTTCGTTTGGGTTCTTCCAGAAGCAGACAAAGACTGCACTGCAAGTAGATTATCTCAATGGAGAGGATGCAGGGAAGGGGAGACGGCCAATCCAGGACACTATTTTTTTTTTTTTTTTTTTTTCCAGGACACTATTAAAGCAGCTTCCATACTGGGCAGCAGGGCCTCAATCCCACAGGGAAACACTGTCAGGATTATCCCCGCAGAGGGTGAGGGGGCTGGGGTGTTATACGCCCCAGAGGCACTGGCTGATGGGTCCTGGGGGTGTTGGTTTCCTGGCATTTCCAGCCTGCCACATGCGGACCAGAGAGCAACCTCAGCCGGGGTGGGGGGCGGGGCGGTGAAATCGCCCTCAGGCACAAAGCAGCAGCCTGAAAATTCCAAGAGATAGAGGTGGTCTCTGGGATAGCATCGGACACCTGTGTCCAGCACAGTGCAGGCCCCGAGGGGGACGGAGTGGACATTTAGGATGAGATTCCTGCCTTCCAAGGAGGTAAAGACATACAGTGTACTCAGGAGAAGTTGAAAGCCAACACAAAACATCACAGAATGCCTATTTGAAAGTCAGGCGAAAGTGGTCCTCTTGGTCTCCGCTAGCCCCCAGCTGGCAGAGCAGCCCCCTACCCCTTCCTTAAAAGGACAGTGACGGCTTTCACGTCGGCCACCAGACCCTGGCAAGATAGACTGAGGGGCTTTCAGAAGAGCCCTCTCCTCCCCTGGAGAGGAGGTTAGCAGCCGGGCCTGGCAGGGGCCCTCCCTGTGCCGAGGCTGGGCCTGTTCCCTGCTGCCAAGTTGGGGCGCACCCATGGAATCAAGCAAAGGGCACTGAGGGCTCAGGCACAGCTCCATGGGGAGGAGGAGATGGGAAGTATGCTAATACTCAGACCTCACCCAGTGAGCTGGTTTCAAGGTAAAGACAGCAGAGGGTGAGGCAGTTCAGTTGGCATTTCCTGTGCCCTCTGGCTCCGCCATGGTGGCTGGGGGTGCGGTGCATGTACGAGTCTGAGGGCACACCTGCCTCGGAATACCTTGGTCTCTTGGTATCGTCTTCCATGGGGCGTGGGGTGGCCTGTGGCCGCCTTTCTGCCATGAGATATTCTGGGATAATGGTGAAAATGATGCACTTTGACCTCAGAGCTGCATTTTTCTCTTTCCCACCACGTGCTGTGTGACCTCAGACAAATTGCTTAACCTCTCTGAGCCTTAGTTACAACATCTGGAAACAGGGATGCAAATACCTACCTCAGTGTTGTGAGAATCAAATGCAGTAATTACATAAAGCATTTAGCACAGCGCCTGGCCCCTAGGAAGCGCTCAATCTATTGTAGGAGTTTTGAGCAATGATGTTTTAGGTGGGGTGGCTACACAGCCACCTCATCAAAGGGTGAGCTTCACAAAGAAACGTGGCTTCAGTGACTGGCTGATAGAATTCAAACAAACTGCAAAACAAATTACAGGGATCTGGAGCAAGAGGGAATGTAGGAGGAATGAACCGAGGGTCTCAAAGTCCAGTGTTCTGGGGAGGGGGCTTTGAGCCAAACAAGAAAGTGCCTACTTGTAGCCTGGAACTAAAGGGGAGTCTGTGCTCAAGATATGAACAGAGGAAGCAGGTGGGGATTAACTCTTCCACAAGCACAGAACTGGCTCCAACTCAAACCACACTGGATTAGAAGTTTTAAGTATCTTTCTCACATCCAGACTGTTTCAGTGAGGACTCTTTACCCAATGAAAACTGGCTTACTGACAAAATGGAGTGACTGATTTATAAGGCCAACAGTCCAGAGTTGGATATGGCTTCAGGCATGGCTGGATCCAGGCGGTCATACTGTGTCATCAAAATTTGTCTCTTTCTCCACATCTTGCCTCTGCCTCCCTGATTAGCTTCATGTTCAGGCAGGTTCTCGTAACAGGATTGCAGAAATGGCCACTGACATCCTTATAGTTCATCGAAGAAAAGAGAGTCACTCCTGTATCTATATCAACCCCAGAGAAGATCTCTGGCCTGGCACAGGTCATATACCCATCAATGGACTAATCACAGTGGTCAAGGAAATGGAGTATTTGCTGCAGAGACCTAGGGTATGGTGGGGACGTGGCGGAGGAAGCCAACCCCACTGGACACATGTACTGAACAGATTGTCATAGAATCTATATAAAACCTACACAGAATACAGAGTGACTCCCTAAAGAGATGCCAAGTAGATTTGTCCATTACCCTCCAGGTGAAGAATGATTCATTTTTAAAAGAACTTCAGGAAGGGTCATGGGGGTGGATTGCATAGCATGAGTTAATCTCAACGACCCAGACTGACTGCACACTCATCTCCAGAACTACTGACCCTTGCCCAACACTATGGAATCTATTAACTAAAGATGAACAATACTGTGTAACCATGGGTCCGTGAGCTGTTTTGGAGCAGAATGTTATCAGCTGGTCAGCACAGTTTAGTAATAATTGGATTTATGATTTGCACCTGGTTTTGGTGGCGCCTGGGGGTGGATTTCAACCTTTAAGGCTAGAAGCTAGCCTTAAGGTCAGGTAGCTAGAAAGTGCCTACATGACCAGCTCACTCTAAGACACTCCCACCCTAAGTAGCCCCCGGGTTTCCACACTAGTAGTGGTTGGAGACTCGGGAACAAAGCGCTACTGTTTGAGCTTCGTGAATATCCACCGTGGACACTGCAGGAAAATTCCAGGGATGTTACGACTTCGGTGTGGATTGGCGTGGTAGATACGGCAAAAGTGATGGAATGTCTCTTCAGAGATGAGGTTACAAAAAGAGAATGTGTTTGCAGGAAGGAGGGAAGGATGAACAGGGCTGTGAAACTATTCTATACGAAACTGCAGTGGTGGATACATGTCATTACACATTTGTCCAAACCCATAGAAAGTATAACACCAAGACTGACTCCTAAACTATGGAGTTTAGTTAATAATAATGTATCAATGTGGGCTAATTAATTATAACAAATGTACCAACTCATGCAAGACGTTAACAATTGGGGAAACTGGCGGGGGTGGGGGAGAGGTTCACGTGGCAAGGAATCCGCATCCCCCGCCAACAGCCCACAGCCCCACGCGTGAGCTCGGAAGCAGGTTCTACCCCTGTTAAGCCTTGAGGTACCACGCCCTGAGTGACATCTTGGATTACAGCCCGTGAGACCGGAAACCAGAGGCATCCAGCTGAGCGACACCCAGATCCCTGAACCACAGAAACTGTGAGATAATAAAGTTGTTTGAAGCCACTAAATCTGGGGGCGATTTTGTTACGAATACAGTTGGCTTCTTCCCTCACCATCAGCTGTGCTTCTCAGCAAGCTGCGTCCCCTCGACCTGAGGGTGGAAAACCCGAAACCCAACCTTCTCCTAAAAGCCATGTATTATCGGGCACCCCAGACTCCCACCGCTGGTGCTCCGAGGAGGCTTAAGTTTATATCCAGAAGCAATGCTGTGCCCTGCAGGGTTGAGGGGGGCTGCTGGATGAGTTAAGTGATAGGTAAGACTGAACAGTTTCCACCTGTTACGCTCACACCTGGAGCTGTCGACAGCTATTTATATTTTCATGGTCTGTGTTTTGCATCCCGCCCCGCACCTTGTAATTATAATATCTTAGGTCATTTTCTAGTTTATAGGTTCTTCTACCTCATTTGTTCCTCAGTCAAGATGTCCTCTGAGTGGTGGGAACTATTATCTCCACGGTACGGTTTAGGCTTAAAGAGAAGAGGTGAATTGCTCAAGTCACGCAACTTGTAAGAGATGGGCTCCAAGGTCTCCAATGGTCTTTTTAGAAAATGTGTATCAAGTCACTGCTCAGCCTGCAGTTCTCTGCTACTTGCTGCCAGGATACTGGGAATAACCATCTCATGGGTCAGGCTCCTCCCCGTCCAGGAGTGGGGTCCAGGGGCGGTGGAGGCATCACACACCCAACATAACACGATTCCATCTCCGCAACCATCTCTGAGATGCGAGGTGTCGTGACCCCAATCACGCATAAGGAAATGGACACAGAAAGCGAAAGTGACCTGCTCAGCGTCACTCAGGGCCTAAGGGGAGGAGCTGGGATGTCACACCCAAGTCTGGTTCGTTCCAAAGATCCAGCTCTTTTTTTTTTTTACAAATGAACTTATTTACAAAACAGAAATAGACCCACAGACATAGAAAACAAATTTATGGCTACCAAAGGGGAAAGGGGTGGAGGAGGGATCAGTTAGGAGGTTGGAATTAACATATACACACCACTATAAATAAAATACATAACCAACAAGGACCTACTCTATAGCACAGGGAACTGTACTCAATGTTTTGTAATTGCCTATAAGGGAAAAGAATCTGTAAAAGAACATATGTATATCTATATCTATCTATCTATATACATAACTGAATCACTTTGCTGTACACCTGAAACTAATACAGCATTGTAAACCAACTATACTTCAATAAAATAAAAAATAAAGATTTCTTCCAACAACAACTCAGTTTGACAGTGTATCCTCTTAGATGTATTAGTGTAATTTCTTTCTTCACGTCGTACATTCAATTACTTTTCATGGCTCCCTCCTCTGTGTTTTCAAACACACAGTGCAAACTTCTGTTATAGCACTCATTGGAGGGTATTTGGGTTACCTGCGGTTCTAGTTACTATTGTTGAAAGGTCCAGCTCTTAATCGCTGTGCTGTGGTGCCTCAGATGGGCTCCCAAAGCAGCGGGGAGCCCAGCTGCACTCCCTCCTGGACTTCGACCGCCACGGAAAGAGGCAGATGAAGACAGAACGGGGGCTCGTCGGCAGGGCCGGTGGCTGAAGCCGGCTGGGGTGTAGTTGAAAGGAGGGAGTCCTTCCCAGGAACTGTGGCTGGCAGGGAAGCTTCCTGGGAAGAAGAGGCCTGGGGAGGTAGAAATCCCCACCCACTGGGCTCCAGAGGGCCCCAGGGTGATGGGAAAACACTCTCTGGGGCCTCCTGGCCATGCTGTGTACTTGTTCATGGTCAAATCTGGCCTTTGAAACTCCTGACACACTCCCTTCTGATCATCCCTGGGAAGGGCTTAGGAAGGATCCTCTCTCCCACCTCACCCCAGGCCCGCATGCCCACCTGTGACTACTTACCGGCCACGCCTTGGCGCTGAGGACGGTGCCAAGGCCTCACTGTCAAAACAGGGGCCTGGGACCAGCAGCACCCACAGGGCCTGGAGCTTGTTAGAAACTCTCCGGCCCCAGGCCAGACTTCCAGAATCAGAACCTGTAGTTTAACAAGTTCCCCAGGTGACTCATGCACGTTGATGTTTGAGCAGCTCTGGTGCTTGGGAGACAGTTTCCCCAGATCTCTCACGTGTTGCGCATCTTATGAGAAGTCTCTGACAGACCTTGTTTTTTCTTTTTTTTTTGGCCGCACCGCGCAGTATGCGGATCTTAGTTCCCAGACCAGGGATCCAACCTGCACCCCCTGCAGTGGAAGCGCGGAGTCTTAACCACTGGACCGCCAGAGAAGTCCCTTTTTTTTTTTTCCTTTGTTCTTTGAAGGATGTTGGGGTGACCAACGGCCTTGGAAGATAGACAGGGTCTCGATTCCAGTTCCTAAGCTCAGAGTTCCTCTCCCGTCAAACACCCTTTATATCCCAGTGCCACCTGGCCCCCTCTGCATCATTCCGTGGGAATTGAGGCTCTGGAAACCAACAAACAAATGCTGACCCTCTAGCTATTGCTGTGACTCATAAATCATCCTTTGTCTCTGACCCAAGAGTCTCATGTCTTTAGCCAACATCCATGAAAGTGTGGAGGCTAATGTGTTAGCTTGCAAATAGTGTAAAAGCTCAGACGCTACACAGTTCTTAATACACTGACCATTTAACTCTCTGGTTTCTCTTCACTTAGATCACCAGAAAGCTGTACCATGTTCTACACGCAGGTTTCACTTCTCAAATTACACAAGAAATGCATATATATTACAGACAAATTAGAAATTACAGATAAGCAAAAAAATGTTTTAAAAACACCCAATAGTCTCACCATTCAGAGACACTGAGCCTCATCTGTTTGGTATCCATCCTTCCAGTCTTTTTCTATTCAAGTCTCTACATACAGGAAAACAAAATTAATGGGTTAATAATACATGTGTTGTCTTCTAATGATCCTCTTAAAACTACAGCATGAACATCTTTCCAAGTCACTAAATTGACATCCACAACAGACTTTGTAAAGCTTGCCTGGTATTTTATTGTATAGACTATTTATTCAATCCCTATTTGTGGACATTTACTTGGTTTCCTACTTTTTGGCGATTCTGAACAATTTTGCAAAGATAATCCTTATATGCACATTTTAGTGCAATTGTCCAGTGCTTTGGGTACATTCTTGGAAGTGAAATTACAAGCCAAAAGATAATTAAAACAAGAAACACTTGTATGGCTTTTAACTCATGGCAGGTACTGTTCTAAGCACTTTGCATGTATTAACTCATTTAATCTTCACAAGCTGTCTATGAGAAAAGAACCCTTCTTATCCTCATTTTACAGAAAGTTTAAGGGACTTGCTAAGGTCACACAGCTAATAAACGATGGAGCTGGGATTTGAATCCAGGTGGTCTGGTGAAGAGGTCTAGAATATGCCACTCCAAAATATGCCACTTTGGCATAAAGATTATTTTGAGCTGAAGGCCACTGAGAATCAACAGATGTAGGAAAAGTTCTTTTCTTTCCCCTTATCTGCCTAAAAGCAGGGCATCAATTTCCCTTTGTGAAGTTGGCATAGGTTGCTCCCGCACCTCCTATACCATGATGAGGAGAGCAACTCTTGTCACCAGAGACAGAGAGGCACCGAGATGAATCTGCATAAACAGGCCTTGTTAAATAACCCTTATCTTCCATTAATTTCCCCAATTATTTCCTAGTCACTTTCCCACAGTTTATTGGCCCTAGGCCCAAACTCCCTTTCCTTTTTCTAATCACTTCTCAATTTATCACCCTTTGTTAAAATGGTATATAAGCTCCTGAGTCTAATTTCTTTGGCTTTTCACTTCTGTGACAACCCCGTGTACGTAAAAAATATTAACATCAACAACACTGTATGCCTTTTCTCCTGTTAATCTGTTTTTTGTCAGTTTAATTCACAGGCACCATGCACTAAACCTAAGAGGGTAAAGGAAAAGTTTTTCCTCCCCTCCCCTGGCTCCAGAGTCTGTGTGTACCCTTACCATACATGTAAGTGCCTATTTTAAATGCCCTCCTCGTTTTTCTCAAGAGTCCAATAGGAAATGGTACTGGAAGAATATACGGATCTTTGATTTTGTGCCCCTTAAATAGATACAGGTGGTGGGAAAGTCCTCTTTGAACTTAGTGCCAGGAAACAGCCCTGTCTTTAGAGGTTCACTGCCTTATACTAGATACTGTCACACAGTCTTCTTTCCGTTTTGGCCATGCTTGTAAGGAAGCTCAAGACTAAGTTTTATCCTCACTTACAGCAGCTCTTTGTAGTCTGGATTCTGGTGAAGTTCCTCTCCAACCCCCCCACCCCTTCACTATCTGGCCTTTATCCTTTTACCCTGGTTTTAGTGCCTGTATCACATAGAGGGTGTCTTTTTTTGTAGTCATCCCTATTCCCTTTTGAAAGTAAATAGATACAAATAAAGACTTGAAAAAAATGAATAAAAGAACTCATTTCAACTAACTTTTTGGACCCTTATTGCTTTGTAAGAACTTCTCCAGGTTGGAAACAGTGGCGCTGCCATTCAGAGCATCCTGTTATTTGTGCTGGCCAGCTTAATTACCTGCCCTAAGCCCCAGTGCTTTTGGAGAAAAGCAGTAATTTGTAATTACCAGCAATTGGTTTGACACACCCCAGACCCCTGCATTCTCCTGCATTCTCATTCTGAAAAAGAAACCAGCAAACGTAAAGAATAGAAACCTCCTGGGAACTGCCTGGCAGTCCAGTGGTTAGGACTCCGCCCTTCCACTGCTGGGGGACTGGGTTGGATGGCTGGTTGGGGAGCTAAGATCCTGCATGCCGCAAAGTGAGGCAAAAAAAAGAAAAAAAAACAAAAACAAAAAACCCTTTATGCTCTGATGACTAAAAGCAATGTTGTCTCTTAGATAGATTGGTCCATTCAAACCACCATCAAAAGCTACAGTTCTCCAAAATCAGTAATGGTTCATCAGGGAAATAGGAGTGATTTTTATTTTCTCTAATATGTATTTTCCAATTTTTAAAAATGATCACTTATCAGTTGTGCCATAGAAACATTATTTAAGATATACTTTTTCCAGTATTTTAGTATCGAAAATTTCAAATATAAACAAAGCAGACATAGCATAATGAAACCCCATGTACCCATCACCCAGTTTCTAGAATTTTCATCTTCTACCATTCTCGTTTCATCTATATCCCCATCCATTCCTCACCCCTCTCACTTTTTATGGTTCTCTTTTCTTTGGGTAAAAAATTACATTAGAATGCATAGATCTAAATTGTATAATCTTGACAAAGTATATACCCATGCAAATGTACCCCCATCATGGTATAAAACATTTCCATTCCTAAAGAAAGTTCCCTCACTTCTCTTCCCAGTCATCCAAACCACATACACCTAGGCAATCACTATTATTTTTTTCAACTTAGTTTTGCCTGTTCTAGAATGTCCTGTATATGAAATCATACAGTATATATTCTTTGGTGCCTGTCAGCATTATGTCTATGAGATTCATCCATAATGTTTCATGTAGCAGTGATGTATTCCTTGTACTGCTAACTGGTATTACATTGTAGGAATATACACCAAGGTGGATCAGTTCTCCTATTGATGGATGGACATTCCAGTTCCTTCAACATATGACTGTTGCGAACAAAACTGTCGTGAACATTATATATTTTATGGACCTGCATTCATTTCTCTTGGGTAAGTATCTAATGGCATTTCATTGTGACTTTAATTTGCATTTCACTGCTAGCTAATGATGTGGAACACTTTTTCATGTGCTTATTTTCCATCTATATATCTTTCTCTATGAAGTCTCTGTTTAAGTCTCTTTCCCATTTTTAACAGGGTTGTCATTCTTGTGTTGACTTGTAAGAGCTCTTTATATAGTCCGGATATAAGTCCTTTGTCAGATGTGAATTTTTTTTTCAGTGCATGGCCTATTTTTTATTCAATACTTTCTTAATGGAGTCTTTGAAGACAGAAATAAATAAATAAATAAATAAAGAAAATAAACAGTTTGCTTTTCTTTTCAGATTTTCTATTTCATCTCATGTCAGTTGGGTCAGATAAAGTTTTTTAAAGGAATTTTTCCTTTTTGCCTATGTTGTCAAATTTGTTGGCCTACAGTTGTTCCTAATATTATCTTATTATGCTTTTGGTGCCTGTAGGATCTCTATTCAGTCATGATATTGGTAATGTATGCTTTCTATTTCTTAATCAATCTAGCTGAGATTTATCAATTTTTTCAAAGAATCAAATTTTTGTTTTTAAAATTTTCACAATTGTTTGTCCGTTTCTATTTCATCAATAAGAATCTTTATTATTTCCTTTCTTCCTCTGACTTTGGGTTTAACTTGCTCATCTTTTTCTAGCGTCTTAAGGCAGAAATTGCCATAAGGGGGCGTTAGGGGTGGGAGCTGCTTCCTACAGTTACTAACAATTGGGATTACTTCCCCTTATTCTTTTTTTTTTTTTTTTTTTTCCCCTTATTCTTTTAGCCTTCCAACATCTATGTGGTCAACTCTGTATGAAATCCCCTTTGTTGGAAACATCTTGTATGGTTTTAGTTTTCCAGACTGGGCTCTGATTGTTATACATACGAACTAGCATTTCTTAAAAGTGCATTCCAAAAAACACTAGTCCTATGAAATGCACATAGGCTCCTTGGTCTAATGAGTTTGGAAAACGTTACATACTAGATCTTCCCTTTTGAAGATTATCAATGCATGTTACCACATTAAAGGCTAAGGTAGATTATTCTACAGCAAAAACTCACTACTTCTCACATCCATGGTGGAAGTATGGTTCCCTGACCCACTGATGTGAGCTTTGGCCATGCACCTTGCTTTGGCCAGTAGAAAGTGGGTGGAAGTACCAGGGTGCCAGTTCCTAGTGTAGACCTTAAGAGGTATTGTATGTTTCTACTTTCTCCTCTGGGAGCTTTTGACCTCTTCCATGAGAAGAATGCAACCTTCCCAGCCTACTTCAGAGACAAGGGGAACAAACTTGAACTCAGCACCTAGCCTTGGGCAGAAATGCCCTATCAGACCCATAGACTCGTAAGCAAGAAAAAAATGCTTGCTGCTGTATATCACTGTGATTTTGTGGGGGATATTACATAGCAAGAGCTGATTAATACACGGGTTCCAAGAAGCCTTCAATAAGCATGTTTAGCATTGTTCAACTTTTCATTTCCCCAAACTTATTTGATCACAGAACCTTATTTTACTCCACAGAAAGCACTCTAGGAAATAGTGATATATACAAACCACTTGATAATGATTATACACCAAAATAAAATTATGAGAATTTAATTTTGACAAGAGGCATTCCACACAATAGGAGTCATTACCTAATCAATAGAGTTATTCATTTCTTAAATTTCTGGGAAGTATACCAAAAGGGCTTTCTAAGATTTATCATATTACTATTAATTATACCTACTGCTGCTTCTCTTGAGGGCACCAGCTTAATCTGATACACTTAAAAAGTTTGAAAAATTGAAACATTATTAGCTTCAACACACTTTTGCCTCTCTCTGTCTCGCCACACACACACGCACACACACACACACACACACACAAATTATAGCTTTAATCCTACAGGCTTTAAATATTTTTCCCTCAAAACCTTGGAACTGCTGATTAGCTCATTCATTTTATGGAAAATTTACACCATATAACCTAAAAGGCAAAATTAGCCCTCACTGTCATCCCAATCAGCCAAGTTAGACTTAATTTCTATTAAAAAGAGACTGGCTTTTAAAATGTATTTGTAAGAATGGTAATATGTATTCCTGGGACATGTTTATTTCTGAGTCACAACTCAAAGACTAACGGATGAGGCACAGAGCCTCGCCATGAGTTTGAGGCTGGAGTGAAATAAGATGCCTTCACTTTAAGTAGCTCTTACTGACCCTCTCTTTTGCTTTGCCCAAAGGGACTCTTCCTCAGGGAAGACAATAGTCTGAGACTGAAGAGATGTGGGTGACAATATGAAGTGTCATCATTCTGACCGCCTCACTGTATGAGATATTGCAAATGAGAACTCCCAACGCGGGCCCACCTTGCTTCCACCACCATGACGATACACGTGCAGGACGCTTGCTGCAGGCATGCACAAAACCTACAGTGGATCCTGGTGCCCAGACACCATGTTTCTAGCTGTCCCTTTGTCCTACCTACAGGTTTTTCTAGCCCAGAGCAAAATACCACAATAATATTCAGGCTGGGTGGACTAAGGTGCGTATTTCTTCTGCAAAGTGGGAGGAAGGCGATTTGAAAGGGAAGGTGGGAAGGGGCTGGCCTGACAACATCATTCACAGGTGCATCTCAGAGCAGATCGGCTTTGGGAAAGAGTACACATCAAATCTGGGAACAAATTCCTTAAAATTCCTGTGCCCAGGAACCCCTTGGAAAATCTTCTTGTACCCCCAGGAGAACGCATACCCCAGTCAGAAGTATTGTACTATTAATACATAATCACGTCTTAAAATTTCTCAAGAGGAGGAGCCGTTTCTCTCACTTTTCTCAACCAGGCATTATGAGTTTATTTTAAAAAAAGGAAGCATCTCCAAGTGTTTTTAAAGGATAATTTATTATTAAATGAAGAAGTCATAAAACAAAACGAAGTGAGACAGATGTCAAAGATAAATTTAAAAAATCGTTTTCATCAAATACTATTCCTAAGGTGAGAAACAGGAAATGTATCAAATGAAAAGGTACTTATTCTTTTTCAAAGGTCTGTGATTTCAAAAGAAAACTTTGCTCTGCAAATACAAATCATCCTTATTACATAAAAGACATAAGAGTCTGAGAAAAAAGACTTTTTAACTCATAAGTAAACGGTATTTCCCAGACTCCCTTAGGAATGTTTGTTTTTCATCAGTGGGTTTTAAAAATCATCGCTTCCACCTTGCAAACTAACATGAATCCAGCACAGATCGGCAACATGCTATCCACCCTGACGTGTCCCCTTACGTCTTCACATGCTTCCTTTTCTGCAACTTTCAGCAAAGCAGATTTGGAGAAAAAGAAAGGATTTGAGAGAACTACAGTTTGGTCCCTAGTGAATAACTTAAAACAAAATCTGCTTTTCCATTCACATGACACACGTGCAGTCGCTCACTTCTACTTACTTTACTGATCTATTTCATATCAAAAAATCTCATACATGCATCTCAGCACGGGGCTGTTTAAAGGTCGTGTTCTCTACCCCTCGTCTCTCTGGCCGAGCTGCCCATGACATTGTCCTGGGCTCATCAAGTGTCTCCACTGGGCCAGAGCAAAACCTTGGGAATTCTCTTACCATAGTTCAAAAATTACATTTACCACTTGTCTTAAATGACAAGATTATGAAATCAGAGAGAAAAACCCATTTTTAATCAATAAATGCTGCATAATTTACTCTTCCAAACGCAGGAGGCTGCTCTGCATGAAGACAGGAGACTATGGGGTCTTGGAGTGACCCCTCGAGGGGTCCCTGCTGAGCTTCACGCTGGCAAACTCGGGACCATGGAGCTGATAGCAGGCTCCACGGAAGGGGTGCTTCCAACCAGCTGCACGACAGACTAAACACTGTTCAACCTGAGGAGGACAGCAGACCATTTGGCCCTCTAGGCCTCTGATGACTTTATATGACAGTGATTATCATCACACCTGCTCTCCTCAGAACAGAAGTCCCTGCTGTGGCTCCAGGGTACCCAGAGAGCTCTCAATTCTGCTTTCAGGACAGACGGAAGCCATTAGCACAAACCCGGAGATGCAGCGGGAGTCCGAGCTTCCAGGACTCTGCAAGCCCCGAGCACTTGACATAACTTGGATGCATTCAAAGAGAAGTACCCACGGTTTTGTTCTCTCTGATATAAGAAGAGCAAAAGCCATCTGCCACTTTCTTTACTCAAAATCCACAGGGATCGGCAGGAGAAAGAAGTACGGGCCGGGTGAGGCAGGGCGGGCAGGAGGCTGAAGGCCAGAGGCAGCCTGGCACCCGTGCCCTCCTGACCTGGTCCAGCCTGTGTCCCCGCTTCTGTGGCCTGTTCAGCTGAATTCACACAGTTTCTTCCATTCACACGCGACGCCATGATTGTCACACTAAAACGAACGCTTAGACGGGTACGGTCACCCCAGCGCCCAGGCTTTGGAGCCTGACTTGTGGCGTCCTTCCCTATGCTCAATTCTCCTTTGCTTCCCTTGGCTGGAGGCAGGGAGGTGGATTTCCTTGCTTTTTCGCTTAGACCTCAGGCACCAGCAGAATTCCTCCGCAGTGTTGACCAAAGGTCACTGGAAAGGACGCCCAGCCTGATGAACCAGATCACCAGAGACATCTGTGTCCACCTCCTCCCCGGGGCTGTCAAGTCCTAGGTGTGACCGTCGGCTCCCACTGTGAGTGAAACGCCCCCTGTGGGCTCCCCCAAAAGTGTTTTCCCTAAGCAATCTTTCAAAATGCCATTTCTCTCCAAAGGACCCTCTGCTATGTTTCGCCTTATGAAAAAACTAGGAAAGTATTTGGAAACCCCAAAATACATATCAGGAGAGTTACACAAGCCTGTGGAGACATTACCAGATGCCAGGGGTTCAAGGCGCTTCGCCAGAGCCCGAGCTTGGAACCCACCCGTGGAAGGAACCAGAACCAAGCTGCTGCCCCCAGACTCAGCCACCAGTTGATCTGACCCCACTCTAGAGAAAAGTACAGGGTGAACGCCTTCCTTCCTTCCTTCCTGCCTTCCCCTTCCTTCCTTCCTCTCTTTCTTTTTTTTGAAAGGCATCTTATATTGTGGTTTGGGGTTTTTCGATATCACAAAAAAGCTTTAGAGAATTCCAAGAGTTTTGGTTAACAGGAAATACAAATGGAAATTTAAAAAACCAGAATGGAACTCAACTCTCCAGATTGAACCCATATGGGTGTCACAGCTCACTGAATTAGCACCACTTTCATAGTAGTGAAGACACCCGGGGCAGAAAGTTCTTCCAACTCACTTTTTCCATCTCAGAGATTTTTTCCACGCTCTTCCTCAGACAAACTGACTGATGGAAGAAGAGCGCTCCCCTCTTCCCTATTTCGAAGTGTGGCCATTTTCCTTTTGCTCTAGCCATCCTTTTATTTTCTCATCAAATTGAGACTTCGGGGCAGCTACGTAGCAGCAAACTAGGAAACACACTCCTTTTAAAAACAATTGGAAAAAATTGTAAAAAATCAAATTCTTTCAGTAATTAGAAGATGTTGTGACTTTTTTTTTTTTTTTTTTTTATTCCCCAGGCTGGGCTTAGAGAGGTGTCTCTGGGTTAGACTCTTCTGGGGCTGGAGTGACACACAAGGGCAGCCTGGCCCAACCCAACCTGGACAGGAAAGCCGGGCCAGACCCCAGCCTGCTGCAGTCAGCTCTCCTCCGACAGGTAATCACCGCCCACGAACTCCATGGCTTCGAGCTCCACGCTGGACAGGAACCTCCTCAGTGTCTTGCGGCAGTTGTAATCCAGGGTGGTGGTGTAGACGGTCTTGGGGTACTTGGGGTAGACGATGGTGGTGCTGAGAAAGCGGGCAGGCTTGTGGCGCGGCTCAAAGCGCACCTCAGCCTTGTAGTTGCGCCACGTGCAACTGGGAACGCAGGTGATGGTCTGGCTGCAGGAGGCCACCGCCAGGCCCAGGGGCAGGTGGACGTCGTCGATGAAGTGTCGCTCTGAGTCATACTTGACTGAGGACGTGTACCTGAGCGGGAGACATAAGGCAGCGTGAAGCCGCTCCTCTGAGCTGGGGGCACAGGGATCCCTACCGTGACCTTGAACCTTGAGATGTGGTGACTCAAGGCAGAAGCCGCACGGAGTTTATAACGTGCTCACTGTGTGGTCCTGTTCTAGCACTTTACTTCCAGGATCTAATTTAATCTTCCCAACAACCCTGGGAGAAGAAATCGGGGTGCAGAGGTTAAGGTCACAGTGGGAGGGAGCAGTAGAGCTGGGGTTTCAGTGCAGACATGCAGGATTCCCAAGTTCAACCCACACTCACTGTTCCTCACTGCAGGCGGCAGCCCCTGGAGTCGGCTCCCACTGACTTAAGCTTTGAGACTTTGGCCAAGTTACTTAACTTCCAAGCCTGTTTCCTCTTTCTGAAAAAGGTGCCCAATAGAATGGGGGAGCGTGTTAACACAGCGACTGCTGTTGGTGGGAATGATTATATATAACAAGGCAGATTCTCCTGTCCACGGGGGATGAGTGGTTTCTCTGTCCCCTGAAGCGAACAATCAGCTCTTTAATGAGAGGAGAAGGGAACCCAGACATCCTGAATGCTGGTTCTGAAAGCTCGGTGATACCAAATACTAGTACTGGGGCCACCTCTGCCTTCGGTTTGGAGACTCTCTCAAACCCAGGGAACCGAGATCTGACCTTATCCATCACAGCCAATTACAGTCTTGTTTTCCATAAAATAAATTAACATCCACGTTCCTCAGCAGCTACTTTATAACTTTTTTAAAGTCCTTCTTGGGCAATTTGGGATTTTTTTTTTTTTTGGAAGCAAAGCATGAATTCATATTACTTCCTAATTATGGCATCTTCATAGATACTAAAATATGCACAAGTGGGACCTCCCTGGCAGTCCAGTGGTTAGGACTCGACGATTCCACTGCAGGGGGCAAGGGTTCGATCCCTGGTCAGGGAACTAAGATCCCGCATGCTGCAAGGCGCGGCCAAGAAATTTAAAAAATAAAAAATAAAATTAAAAATATGCACAAGCATCACACATAGACAAACTGAACAGCACTGCCCCTCGCCAGCCCCTACCCACTGGTCAGAGAGTAAGAATCGGCACTCTTTTTTAAAATGAGTCCAGTGGAAACATCTCTTCGCCTTGGGCAAGTAGGTTAAAAGGCTGGGAAGCTCATGTCATGAAGTCATGTCCCCATTTTGTTCAAAATACAAGCTCCTCAGGAATAAAAGGCTGAACTGCTCACCTCCAAACTGGTGAGCCTCCTTTGTTCTGTGTCAAAGGGCCCTTTGTATTCATGCAACAGAACTCCATCTCTAAAGCCACCAGCTACCAAAAGTAAAATTCCTTTCTCTAAAAAGACGTATCTTTAATGGAGCCTCTCAATGGATCTCTGCCCCCAGATGAGCCTGGACGATAAATTCCCCGAGGAAGAAGAACGGTACTTGCCCAGTGAAATCAGAACCTGAGGCAAGGTCACAGCACCTTGACACTGGGGTGGGGTGGGGTGAGGTGGGGGTGGGGAGATGTGGAAAGAAGCTTCTGGAAAGAGGAATTACTTTATTACAAATTTTTAAACATCTGATGGCCATGATAAGTGAAGTGCAAAAAGCAAGTTTGCAGGACTTTATGTATAACACGATCTCATTTTTATTTTAATAAGTGTATCTATATTCAAATGGTTAGAGTACAGAAAAAACATCCGAAAGAGTACCCACGAAACTATAAGAGTCTTTGGCATACTTCTGTCATTGACTATTTTTTTTTAAATAACAAGTGTTAATTACTGGAACAAAAAATTGAAAATAGAAATAAAATGAAATCAGGGCCTGCTATATTTACCTTACTTCCGTTGGTGGTAAGGGGTCAAACTCCACTCCTTCGCCAAATGACAGGGGGCATAACCTCGGCGAGCAGCCAGAGCCCAGGGCGTTGGGGAGAGAAGCTGGATTCTGCAACAATAGAAAACGCAGTTAGATCACAGGCCCATCCGATGCTTTCCCCGCAGAAGGTCCTGGCTCTAGCCTCCAGCTGATGGGCCCAACTGAGATTTGTGTCACCCTCCAGGGAATGATGCCAGCGAAGGGCTGACCCACAGCACGGGAGGACCACTGGACAGGGCACGGAGGGTGCCAAGAGGTCTGCTCGAATCCCACGTCTATCATGAATGTGTGCCCTCAGCAGAGTCACAGCATATGCCCTGTGACCTTATTTGCACACAGGGGGTATCCCTTTCCATCGATGAGGTTTTGTGGAAGGATGAAAAGAGGAAACAAATTAGAGCTCAGCGTCGTGACCGCTGCCAGACCCCGGGGCTGCTGCATCATCCCGCGGCAAGGCGGTGAGAAAACCGCCATGAACTGGGAGTTCACTAACCAGAACCTTCAATTATGTGCCCCCAACCCTGTCATTGTCTCAGCAACTCTTCAGAAAAGGCCAAAACCAACAAAGAGAAATGCTACAAGGGATTTTTTTTTTTTTTTTTTACACTGAAGATTCAGTCCAACTTCCCCCATGTCCTCTGCCTCTGAGGCTACCAGATCAATACCCAGCCAAGATGGAGGAATCTGCAAACTCACTGGGAAGATGAACACCAGAAAGTTCTCTATGTCACCTTCCACTATCCAGAAAACCCAAAGAGCCAGAGCACAGCATCCCAGGGGTTCACCGCCTTCCAGCCTGGTCAGAGCATCGGGCTTTCTGATTCACCAAGTAGCCTGAGTAAGAGACGGGACCATCCTCCACACAGCTGCTGGTTTTTCACCTGATCTGACTGGAATCAGGGCTTCTGTGTTAAGCGAGCAACAGAGAGCAGCCCTTTGGGTTCCTGGGCTAACTGGGAGCTGTCATTTTCTTTGTCTGATTTGAGAGAAGAACCTACACTTGGGCCAGGGTATGGCGGTGGCAGCCCCACCCCCATGTCTTCCAGGAAGCAGACATTTCTAGAAGGTCGACTCTAAGACTCTTAGGTAACCAGGACAAGGTGTCAAGTGGGGGCATAGAGTGGACACGCAAAAGCCAAAGGGGACCAGGTAGGTCAGGGAGAGGCAGGGGGTCCCCAGGGTCCAGCCCTGAACTTGGTGGGGGGAGAGTTTAAGAAGCCTTCACTGGGGCTTGAGAACCCAGCTGGGGGAGGGGGTAAGGTGTGGGCACCGGCTGCCCCAGAGCTTTAGGAAACAGCCCCCAGCAGTGACAGGGGGCCCTGCGCTGCCCCAAGCTCTCTAGCTGCAAGACACTCCCCAACCTGGGGGTGCCTTCCGGGAGTCCTGGGGGCTGCAGGACGACGCAGCCACCAAGAGGAGGTAGGTGCCACCCAGCACTCACACGACAGCCTTCTTCCAGGTATCCAGACAAGCACTCGGTTCTCTTGCCCCTGCTTCCTCTGCTCCCTCATCCCTGCCACCCAACGCTCCCTGAGCACCCAGCCTGCTCCAGTGCATGCTGGGAGTGGGGCAGGGCAGCAGGAGTTCTACGCATGAACAAGGGGCCTACCAGGGAAAGGGGACGAAGTCACAGCCTTTGGCATGGTTCTGGGAAGCATCCAGGAAGACTTCCCAGAGGAGGTGACAAGTTGGGCACTGCAGGGCTGGCAGGGGTTTGACAGGTGGAAAAGCCAGCTGGGTGTTGGGAGAGGTAGAAGGGGATGGCTGGGAGGGAAAAGGCACACCAGGGGGAGAAGCAGCATCAGAGGCACCGATGCGTGTATCTGCCTGTGGTCAGGGGATGTGGAAGAGGAGGCTAAAAAGGGCCAGATGGCGAGGGTTCTGAAGGCCACGATGAAGCAAGTGCTGCCTTCTAATGGAAATGAGAGGATGCACTGATGTCCACCGAGAGACAGGATCACTGGTCAAGAATTCCACGCACCATCAAAGGGGGTGGGTCCCTGAGGAGCAGCAGCTGCCACTGACTACTTCACCCAGGGGAGGAGGCTGCAAACACCCATCCCCAAGGGGGAGGCGTGGCCTCAGAGCCCCACTTTCAGCTTGACTGTAGGCAGGATGTGGGTCCCCTGGGTTCTAGGTAAAGGCAATAAACACCACCATGTGAGCCATTTCTAAGGTAAAAGGGACCTGGTGTTTTTTCTTTAAATAAAAATTTTAAAATAAAGTAAAAGGACTCATTTTTGAAAGTTTCCACCCACCTAAAGGCCTCCCACCCATCATGTGCCAGACATGGGTTAGGTGACGGGACAAGAGGGACCACGGATCTGAAAAGGTCCCCTCCAAGGCCACTAACAGTCCCCCAAAGCTGGCCCCCTTTGCTCTCTGAATCGGGGAGCCCGAGTACACCCCTCTCCCCAACACCGACCGGGAGGGGAAGCAGGCCCGTTGGGGCCACCGGGGGCGAGGGCAAAGCCCGGAGGTGCCTGGGGGAAGTTTGCTCTCGGTGTCCCTGGACCCCTCCAGCCCGGCAGGGTCAGGAATGTGGACGAGCCGCAGCCTGGCAGCCCCGGGGGCCGTCACCCCGAAGGGAGGAGGCGGTGGTCGCCTTTCCCGGGGCTCCCGGGCCTCCCAGGCGATGACAATTTTCCAGCCACCGGCTCCAGCTGGCCGGGCTCTCGCCGCGCTCCCGCCCCGGGCTCCCAGCGCTGGCCGACGCGCGGGCGGCGGCGGGGACAGCGTGCCCCGGTAGGGCCGATACGACCGCTGGGGGTCTCCGGGGCCCGGGCGCGGGGGAATGGAGAGGATGGGGGGAGGGGCCGAGGCGGGGTCACTCACCGGGGCCGCGGGGGTGGCCGCCGCGTCGGGCTCCAGCGCCCCAGGGGCCGGCGCCCGCTCCCCGCCGCCGCCGCCGCCCCCAGCCGCCGCGAGTGCCCAGTGGCTGGGGCTGGGGCTGGGGGGCAGGCCCGAGTCCGGACTGTCCAGGACGCTGTCGCCCTTCTTCTTCGCGTCCACGAGCTCGGGCACATCCTGCAGGCTCAGCCGGCCCACCATGGCGGTGCGCGCGGCGGGGCCGGGGCCGCTGCCCGCCGGCCGCCCTCCCTGCCCGCCGCCCGCGCGCCGTCCGGGTCCGCCGGTCGCCGCGCTCCCGGGCCCGCCCCCTGCCCCGCCCCGCCCGGGGCCCGACCCGCCCGCCCGCAGTGGCGGAGCCGCCAGGCCGGGCGCCAGGGGCCGCTGCGCTCCCGGCGTGCGCAGCCCGCGCTGCGCTCCGCCCGGCCGCTCAGCCCGCCCCGAGCGGCCTATCGCAGGAACGGGGGGCACCGGCCCGGGCACCCGGGCCCCCGCTCCGCTCGGCCGCCCGCCCCGCAGCAAGCCGACCCTGTACCCCTCTCGCGCCGGGCCCGAGGGCGCCTTGTCCCCTCGCCCTGGCCCAGCCAGGCCGGCAGGCGCTCATATCTCGAGCCCTGGCGTCGGGCGGGAGGCAGAGTAGAGCCCGGGCCCGCAGAGGCCGGGGGAGCCGGCTGAACCCAGCGAGCAAACAACTGGAAATTATTAATAGTTAATGTGCTTCGTATGGTTCCAGCCGCCTCTTGGCTCAGCCGGGCGGGCTCTCAGTTTGTGTCTGGCTCTCATTTCTGCCCCGGAGGAAAAGAGCGCCTACTCCGTTTCTCCTCAGGGGGCTCAGGGGCTGGGGGCTGGGGGCGGAGCTGGGAGGAGCGCATCACTCCCTGGCCTGGGTGCTCAGCGGAACAGGCCGTGGCCACACCTGGCAGGAAAATTCTGCGTGGGCGCAGACTGGACCTCGAACCAGACGGACGGGCTCAGCAGGCTGCCCACCGGCTGTCTGAAGGGCCAGGGGCTCCCTGGTGGGGGTCACAGCTTTTCAGACGGGGGACTTCCTCCTTAGTTTGACAGAGAAGCCCTATCTGAGTGGGAACTTGCTGCAGTAGCTGCCAGCTGTAGAACTGGGCTGTTCTCAAATCTAAAAGTACTAGAAAGTTCGAGTACTGTTTCTAACAGAGACCTCCCTGATTATCAATAAGTATAGGAAGTCCCCACCTCCCGCCAGCCACTGTACCCTGGGGGTTTCTGATGGGTGACCAGCTAGGGCCTCAAGCTGGAGCTTGCGCAGACCTAGCCCACAGGTGCCAGCTCTGAAGAGGAGCAGTGCCCTGGACTAGGGACTTCCCTGGCTAGATGAGAGGTGGGCGTGGTGCACACCCCACCATAGCAGGCCAGTCTGTGTCCTTGCAAAAACAAAGGATCCTTGTCCTGCTTGGGACCTGGTGAAGTCCAAATTTAGAGCAGGTAGATGTTCCAGATTTGCTGGGAAAGTTCAGCCCTCCTACCCTCCTCACTCATTACTTTCAGGTAAGGAAACGGAGAAGGAATTTGACTTGCGCCAAGTCACACCGCTGGTACAAGGCAGCTTGCTGTGACCAGAAAGCCCAGGATCATCCCCTCCATAGAGAATAAAACTGGGTACGTGCGGTTGTGCTGGAGGTCATTCATTCAGGACCTGCGGGAACAGATTATAAAATCAAGCGTGCACAGTCCTGGATCAATGGTTCCTGCAAGGACATACTGTAAGCAATCTTAGAGATTGGGCCAACTGTGTGGCTACAATTCCCTACCCCTGTTGACCTCACCATCTGCACATCCCAGACTGCCCCCAACCCGGGGCATCACGGGAGGAATCTAAGAGCTTCCTGGGGGTGTGGAAAGGCGGTCTGCTGGCAGTGGCAGGACTCGGCGCCCTAGAGGGAGTTTGCCCACCAGCATTCCCAGGTAGATCCTGAGAACTCTTCCCTAAGCTTGGCCAGCTGGGAAAAGGTGTCCAGGAAGATGGCAATTGCTCCCTCTTCCAAGGTCATCAGTCCGGAAGAGGAGGATGAGACTGAGGAAGGTCATCATGCTAGGCCAGTGCAGCCACTGTCTCCACCAAAGCCTGGATCGTTGTGGATTGTCTTGGGAGGGATCGCCACCTGGACCCGCTAAAACATGGAATCTAGGGGGAGCCCTGAATTGCCACCTTCTGAGGGGAATTCTGAAGGGCTTAGATTACTCACATTCTGACAGAGATCCACAGAGACATCAAAGCTGCCGAAGTGAGCAAGGGAGTGTGAAGCTGCCAGCTTTGGAGGGTCCAGGCAGATCAAGGGGACACCTTTGAGGCACCCCTTCCTCCTTGGCACTGGGGTCATCAAGCAGGTGGCCCAGGACTTCACGTGGGCATCTCAGCCATCAAACTGGACCCAGGAAGCATCTATGTCCCAAGCTCCAGCCTATGACAGTTCTGTCTGATCCCCAACATAACCTCTCCCCAACTCCAGACGAACATCTTAGTTTAATAGAGATCAGGACATCCCCAGGCCTCAGGACAATTGCCAAGGAGCTCCCAAAGTGTAAGATGATTGCATACCCTGGCCTCCTTCCTTACAGAGTAGCCCAGCACTGATATACACACAGGAAACTGGAGGGGCTTGAAGAGGAATTCAGCCCGGGGACCTGACGCTGACGGAGAAGCTGCACCAAAGTCTTCCCCTCCATGGTTCCCAGAACCCTGCTGAGCCAATCAGAAGACACCTGGGACCCCAGGTTTGTCCTCTCCTGTCCAGACTGTCTTCAAAGAGCTCAAAGATAAGCTGGAGCTGACTGGAAGCTGCTTGGGTTCAGAGGAGAACGTGCAGGGCATGCCCGGCCAGGCCCAGGTGTCCTGCCTGCACTTGCATCTCCGTGAACTCGTGGCAGTCCTGGTGGAGATGAGCAGAGGGCTTCTTACAACAGGAACCATCTGACTTCAGGCTGCCCATGAGCGCCCCTGGGTGGGAGAGCCATGCAGCACAGACCCTGGAAGACAGCTGTGTTTCGTCAGCCCTGAGCCGTGAGTCCGCACTGCATATCTGCTACAGTCCTTGGGAAGAGCCCCACGCCCTGGGCTCATCATTGTCCTACATCTTCTGCCAGATTGTTTTCCAAAGGACGTTTCTTAAAAAAAAAAAAAAAAAACTCTAACCAAGGCTTGGGAAAGACAACGGATTCCACTTTACCCCCTCCTGGTCTGGCTTCAAAGACAGGCCTTCTTTTGAGGAGCATCTGGGTTGCACCTAGAAATCAGGGGTGAGTTGCACAAAACGAGACCACGGACCCTGCCGAAAGAGTGGCCTCTCCTCAAAGCTGTCCTTTCCGCGCAGCCATCATCCCCTGCCTGGATCACAGAGACTGGTGTCCTCATAGGACTTGGCTTCTGGCCCTGAGGCCTCTCCCAGCAGGGTCTGAGGAACAAAGCTGCGTCACAATGAATGCCAATCCTGCATTTTCCCTTCTTCTCCACTAAATTAAGCTGATGCCCAAACGGGAGTTGAGTCAGACAAGAGCAGGGTGGGACCCCCCACAATGGCGGCTGCTTATTGTTTTTGGAGCAGCGCGCTGGCGTGTGCCCAGGGCCCTAGGCACCTTGTGGTTTCAGCCCCCTGGGTCTCCGGGCTCCGGAAACCACGAGGCAGTGGCTTGGCCTTAGTATTAAACCAGGTCCCCCCTTGCCTTCATATACACCCATGTCAACCAAAATGCTTAAAAAAATAGGACTTTGTTTCCTTAAGTGTCTTAAGATTAAGGTTACTGGTTTCAAAGAGCATGGAAAGGGAACTGCCATATTCGATAAAGAAAGAAACTGCATTAAAAAGATGTACTGACACAGCCCAGCCCACAGGAGTCTGTGCACACATGCGTTGGTGAGCTTGGTTCATACCTCTGTGCTCCCGGGACTCACAAAGGTGGCCTGAACCGGAGGCCAGGGACACCAAAGGCTGGCCATTTCAGAGCGAAATGGGCCTGAGGGAACAGGCTCCTTTTCTTTCTTTCTTTTTTTTAAAAAAAAATTTATTTATTTATTTATTTATAATATTTATTTATTTATTTATTTATTTTTGGCTGGGTTGGGTCTTTGTTGCTATGCGTGGGCTTTCTCTAGTTGCAGTGAGCAGGGGCTACTCTCAGTTGCAGTACACGGGCTTCTCATTGAGGTGGCTTCTCTTGTTGCGGAGCACGGGCTCTAGGCACGTGGGCTTCAGTAGTTGCAGCACACAGGCTCAGTAGTTGTGGCTCACGGGCTCTAGAGCGCAGGCTCAGTAGTCATGGCGCACGGGCTTAGTTGCTCTGCGGCATGTGGGATCTTCCCGGACCAGGGCTTGAACCCATGTCCCCTGCACAGGCAGGCAGATTCTTAACCACTGCACCACCAGGGAAGCCCCCAGGCTCCTTTTCTGACCCCTCACCTGGGAGACCACCAGGTCAGGTGGAGAGGTGGGATCTGGCCCAGCCTCAGTGGCGACGCTCACCCAGACACCGAATGAAGCTTGGGGTGGAGTCAGGCCAGTGACCCCTGTGTGGGGAACCCGAGGACCCCAAATACAGGCTCCACCCTTGAGGCCTCCTATGTGTAAGCTGAGAGCTGTTCTCCCAAACGCTCCCTAGTTACACAGAAAAAGGGCCGTGGCATCTGCAAAATAAAACCCAGATGGGATTTTGCAAAGAGCTGGGGCTCACGGCCTCGTTGGAACGGCATCAATACACTTGCACTCCTGGCTCCGTTCTGCGTATTCACACCAGACAAGGACTTGCAGCCCAGAAAAATAGCCCTTAGTTGAGCAACTGAAGTTAAGACCCTTGGCTCCTTGGCTGAAGGACGTGATAGAAGGGTGTGCAGGCAACAAATGGCCAGTCTGCACGGCCACTCTCCAAAGGCAGCCTCCAGGACCCCCGGGGGATTTCGGTCTGAAGGCTGCGTGGGAAAGGATGGAGAGTGGGAGCCCGGGGGTGGCCAATTGGCTCTGCTGTCCTTCCCTGGAGCCGGTGTCCCTAAGTGCATTCCTCTCCTCCCCCAAATTCAAAGCAGAATACCCACCAGCGGGAGGCGGCTGTGGTTTGCAGCTATGTACTGTTCGGAACTCCTGAGACTTGCTGAAGACATTTACATGCCTTTGAAGAAATGTTTTTCAGTTTTGAGGAAAATTAGCCAGGGGTCGTGTAGGAACTTGAGGTGAGAGAAGAGGGACCAAGGAAAAATTCCATGCGTCTCATGTTTTCCCAGGTCGTATCAGCTGGGGGTTAACTGGAATTTTATTGACTCTTGCCTTGCACTTCTGCAGGATGACCCCAACCAATGACAAGTATTTCTGGAGATCTCTGTCTCTCATATGCTCATAAATAAATCTGGTTATATGCAGAGGATGCCTGCCATTAATTTTCTTTTCCTTTTCCTGCACCCACTGCCCCAGCCTCTGGTTCTGCTAAGTTGGGTGACAGTGCCCCACACGGCAGCCCTCCAACAGGCTGCCCTTGCAGAGACCACCATCAGCTCCACCAGGCACTTAGAGGGGCTGCAGCCACGCCACCGCTGTGGGTACCAACGCCCCGGGCGCTGTTGCCAGTGCTGGTGGCGGGGGGAGGGCTACGTAGCTCGGAGGTGCCGGAGCTGTGCTGTGGTCCGCAACGAAGTGCCTCTCGCCCCTTCTGGTTGCGTTTATAGGGTGGTCCTGATGCAGTGCGGCTTCCTTTATGCCTGCCTCCCGCCCTAGGATTCAACTTGAACCGTGCAGGTCTGGGCCAAGAGACAAATAGTAAAACAAGCAAGCAAAAAACCCCTTTGAATTCCAAATCCCTCTCCCCTGAGCCAGGCTTACCCTTCTGGGCCCTTCTCTTGGGATTTCTCCAAGATGCTTCCAGGTCCTGCATGCAAAGAGCGCGTCTGGACCTGAGAATGACGGGGATACTTGACTTCAGTCCCAGCTGGGCCCCCTGCCCCACCAGACACCCATCAAATATCACCCAACTCCCATCCCAACACCTTGCTTTTCAGAGACTGAAAGGTAGACTCTGCTATTTCCAGGGATGCCTTTTTTAGCATCAAGGCTGTCTGCCATCTGAGAAAGGACCTTCTGCTGTTAGCAGGCTGTGTTGGAAGCAGAAGCTTCTAGAATGTCAGATATCATCATCTTACAAACGCCAAGACAGGGCACAATTCTACCTATTCTCCACGCTTGTAATAAAAAGAGCAGTTAATATGAGCTCAGCCCGGGCCTTCCATCACACACGGACATTAAGGAATCTGGGCTTTGTGTTCCTCGTTGAAAGACTGTTTATCAGCAGATACCCTGTTCTTGTTCCCCAGAATCCATTTCACCTCTACTCCCAAGGCTGAGAGCTCTTACCAAAACCTGCTCTGGGTTAGAGTTTTTGGGGTTCGTGTGTGCTCTCCTGCTAGACCCATTCATTCAATCAGCACCTACCAAGGGCCTACTTTGTGCGAGACAGAGTGTGAGAGCACAAAGGGAGCCTCACCAGCCTGGTGGAGAGAGGGAGGTGAAGATTGGGGGAAGATTTCTGGAGGGAGTGACACCTGTGCTGATACTAAAGCAGCAAATAAGGAACAGGCAGGCAAAGAAGGGAGGAGGAGATGATGACCAAAGCTCTGCCATGAGGTCTCTGAAGATCTGGTCATCCTTCTCCCCTGGCTTAGATTCACTGAGTGGAGAGCATTGCAGACTTGACAAGTGCCCCAAGTTCACTGCCTCTGGAGTCAATTAGCTCCATTCCCGGACATGCATCCTGCAAAGTTGTTGCACTGGTGACAAAGGGAAGCAAGAGTTAGGGTGGCTGGTTTAGTCCAGCTGTGCTCCTGGAAATGCCATGTCAAGGACACGGCAGCAAGCTGTTACTTTTCCTTTTGCACTTGTCACGGGTGTTGTTTTGTGACTGTACTCTGGCATACAAAATATTCTCTTTTTATTTTTTTAAACTGAGCTCAGTTTAGCTTGTAAACCCCCAGTTTCTCTCTAGACCGGAAAAGTGTCTTGCTCACAGTATAGTTCTTCTGGAAAATGACCAGTGGCTCTTGGGTAATTACTACTCTCATCCTTCCCTTTTGCCTGGGTGGCATCTGGGGAGGCTTCTGTAACATCACAGCAGCAAGGATGGGGTGGCTGGTGGTGAGTGTCTGGTCCGTGGTCATCTTCCTACCTCTCTGGACACTACAGAGGAGAAATTTGCTCTGCTTGGCCAAGGAATGCCACCCTCTGCTTTTTTTTTTTAAATGGCACTGGTTGGCGTTTGTGCCTCTACAACGTAGTTTTTTGTTTTGTTTTGCTTTTTTATTTAATATATTTTTGGCTGCATTGGGTCTTGGTTGCTGTGCATGGGCTTTCTCTAGTTGCGGCGACCGGGGGCCACTCCTCATCGCGGTGGCTTCTCCCGTTGCGGAGCACGGGCTCTAGAGCGCAGGCTCAGTAGTTGTGGCGCGCGGGCTTAGTTGTTCCGCGGCATGTGGGATCCTCCCGGACCACGGCTCGAACGTGTGTCCCCTGCATTGGCAGGCAGATTCTTAACCACTGCGCCACCAGGGAAGCCCCACCCTCTGCTTTTCATGTCCATATGCCACCTGATCTGTACCCTAGTTGTCCCAGCCTGAGGTCTCTTCCAATGAGCTGGCCCTTTCATTACTTCTGGGAGCTCAGGGAGCTTGGAAGCCATCACTTCCCCATGATGGGGTGTGAGGGACTCTGTGAGGTGTGCCCGCCCTTGGGCCCACCTGGCCGGACAACACTCTCAGACACTATCTCTCCTCCTCAGGTGCCTTGTTGAACACCTCACTTCTCTACAGGGACTGCAGTCTCCCAGGTTAATTGCTGGAAGCCAGGCAATGGCTTCTAGGTCAGGGTTTCCCTCAAACTTATGGGGGTTTCTCTTATACTGGGGCTCAGCCCAGAGTGGTAGGGTTCTGGATTTCTTCTCCATGACCTTCCAGCCTCAAAACCAAGTCATATTCCCTCTAGTTCTTCCTTTTCTATTGATACCTGCTGGTCAAAATCCCCCCTCCCCTCACCTCTTTTTTTTAAAATAAATTTATTTATTTATTTATTTACTTTTGGCTGTGTTGGGTCTTGGTTTCTGTGCGAGGGCTTTCTCTCTAGTTGTGGCAAGCGGGGGCCACTCTTCATCGCGGTGCGCGGGCCTTTCACTGTCGCGGCCTCTCTTGTTGCGGAGCACAGGCTCCAGACGCGCAGGCTCAGTAATTGTGGCTCACGGGCCCGGTTGCTCCGTGGCATGTGGGATCTTCCCAGACCAGGGCTAAAACCCATGTCCCCTGCATTGGCAGGCAGATTCTCAACCACTGCGCCACCAGGGAAGCCCCCACCTCTTTTTTTTTGTGGAAAAAAATGTTTATGTCAAGATGCACTGTCCCTCTGCTGATGGTGCCGGCTGTGTGCAAAGTCCTCCAGCATTTTGGCTCTTAAAATGTAAAGGGTAACTTTTAGAATAAAGGACAAAAACAAAGCAAAACGCCATTCCAACAATTCTTGTAACTCTCGTGGCTTTCAAGACTTTCTTCGCTACTATAGAATCACAAAGTCTCTACAGGAGTTCAGAAGCTAAGCGTTTGAGCTGTTATCTCCAGAGCATCACTGCCAGAAGACAGTGCATACAGGGAGCCCTGCCTGCTGATGGGGTCTGGGGAAAGGGCAGAGATAAAGAACAGAAGGGATGCTCAATTGAATATCAAACTCTACATACAGCAAGGATGACCGCTGCTTTCATGAGCGAACCAACAAAGCATGTCCTCTAGGAGCCCTGACCATGAGGGAAGCCATGGGGCTTTTGCTCAGTTAGAGTGGTTTCTTGCAGCAAGACACCGCACTGGTTGGGTCACATTTGGTTTTGTGCAATGAAAGCCAAAGGGGAACTTCTGCTTACTGGGTTTCTACAGATAGAGCTGCAACTACATCCTCTCAGTCAAGAAGCAGGAAAAAACATCTAGGGCAAGTGAGGATGTGGAGAAGAGGGTACACACGTACACAGGGTCGATGGCAGCGTGCAGCATAACAATCTTTGCAGAGGGCATTTTGGCGAGAGCTAGCAACATTTCAAATGTGCGTGCCCCTTAATCTTTTAAAATGGGAATTGAACGATTTTAGGAGAGTAGCCTACAAAAAGGTGGGCACAAGTAAGCAAAGATATTTACAGAAAGATTTTCACTGGCGATGTGTTTCTCATTGCCAAAAAATAGAAACCTATTTGTATACTGATAGGAGACTGGCTAAGTAAACGATGGTCTATCTCAACTATAAAACACCATGTAGCCTTAAAAAGAATGAATGGCTCTATATATGCTGAGGGAAAAGATATCCAAGATTTCTTGTTTAGCTGTAGAAAAATATGCAAATATGCTTAATATTAATTTTGTTTGCAAAGTGCCCTCCCCACACAGTGTAAGACAGAGAAAGTCTGGAAGGGGAGTAGGACTTTTGATATATTTCTATATTGTTTAAACTTATTAACATGAATACTGTGTACTTTAAAAATGAGTATTATTATTGCAATATTTTATAAGGTGAAGAAAATAGAAACAGCAGTGCAGAAACACTCAAAATCACTGGGGTTAGCAGTCATGAGAGGAGGTCAGTGGAGCGAGCCTTATGCCAGCTTCTTCGCAGAAGCCCTCAGAGCAAAGAGGAACTCCGTGGGCCCGGCTGGGAGACCACGGAGAAGGGCTTCCCCATGAGGAAACCCCACCTGCCAGGCCTGACTGGGACTGAGAGGCTTGATTTGCTGGGGCAACTTAGATTTTTCTCTTGGTTTCTGTGACTGGTGTTTGTATAATCATTAAGAAAATGTTTTACGATTAACTAACCATATTGGTTGACAAAGAGAGTTGTCAAGGGTGCCTGACTCTAAGGCCTTGAGACTGAGGAACTAGGAAAAGGAAGGGGGTGCCCTTTAGAGACGGGGAATTTCAGGAAGGGAGCCGAGTGTACCTGGAGATGCTCCACGCAAGTCGATGATGGGACCTGCAAGCGCACTGGGGTCGGCTGAGGGGGACGGACAAGGGCTACAAATCTGAGAAACCTCAGAAGGCATAGCTGGTGTTTATGCCTGGGATGGGCAGAAAAGTTCTCTGAAGGAGTCTGGAGTGAAAACCACAGGAGGCCTAAAACCTTGGGGCTTAACCACAGTCAAGGTTCAAAAGGAAAAGAGCGTCAGTGACGGAGACCAAGACATTAAGGGAGCCAGGGAAGCAAGGCATGGAGGGAGTGAAGGGAGAATTCCCAGGGGCAGGGAGGACTCACCAAATCCATGGAGAGTGCAAAGACGATGAAAGTGCGGCAAGAAGGTCATCCTTCCAGAGAAGTTTCTGGAAGGCAGTTGAGATGGATGCTGATTAAGAGAGAATGCACATAGGGGCTGGAGGTGATGGCTGTAACCTTTTGTTGGAAATGGTAACAAAGGCCACAAGAGAAGTAGCCCGGGGGCCTGGGAGGGTGGGTGGTGGGAGATCAAAGAAAGCATGGAAGCCCTGGTTCACTTCTTCAGGCAGAACGGAAAAGGGGACAAGCTCTGAGAAACTTGGTGGGAGTGGAGGAGGGGGGAGGAAGGGAGGGGTGGGACTCCAGGGAAGGCCAGCCAGGGAGGGTGGAGTGGTGAGTGGCAAGTGGGATATAAAGGTGGCTTGGATTTTGCCATTCCTCTGCACAGTGGAGGGCAAGCTCATGACTGGAACTCTCGAGGTCTCAGTTTCCCAACTGATAAATGAGGAAATTTGACCAAAGTTCTAAAAACAAATAAACCCACATACCACCCAACGCTGATGCTCCAATTCAGAGCTTCCCAACTAGAGAGCTGGGCCGTGGCCGGAGTGCACAGCAAATGCCCACGTGGCTCCCCTCAGCCCTGGCGAGCCGGTTGGCCGGGGCGGGGGCGGTCCCCTGAAGCAGCCACAGTCCCCAGGCCCATCAATATGGCCCAGGCAGCCTCTTCAATGGGTTTGCCCCAGTGTGATGCCAAGGGAGCACAAATGTCATCATTTCTATGCTTCAAGTCCTGAAAAGGTTGGGAAGCATTGCATGTACACAGACAGACGTGCGAGGCCTCAGGCGTAAGATTTGGGGCTTGTTGGGATTTTGAGAGAAGGATGGGCTTCCTAGCAAATGTTGCCCTAGCCCCCTTCCCCAGTTCCGGTTGCACAGTTTTGTTCTTAGAAAAGAGCTGCCTCGCACAGGGGCGGGGGGTCGGGGGTGGGTCCTTGACCTCTGATGTCCTCTTTCTAAAGGCGGCAAGGCTCAACTCAGAAGGTGGCCTCCAGCGTGACTCGGACAGGATTTGGGTGACAGTTCAGGGGTGGTGGTGAGTGGGTTGTGGACCTCAGATGAAAAGCTGCTCTCTCCTGTACAAAGGTGACACCGCCAAACACCTCCTTCCCTCTAGCAGCAGCCGCTGATGAGGGCAGCAGCTTCCAAACTGACTTCTGTGGAACCTGGAATTCTTGAGATGTTTTAGGGGGCAAAGGAGCTCCACAAGGCTTTGATTCTAACCTCCCTTTAAGGATGCATACTTTAAGCCTATTCTAAAAACTGAACATTCGAAAGTAATAACATAACATGCAAATGTGTCATTGGTGCAAATATAAGATTTTACAGATCCTTGGTGTGTTAACCTGCACTGCCAGAGCTGTTCCGTCCACGGAGGCCTCAGGACAAAGAGTCCTTGTCACATCTGGGTAACCAAAGAGTATCTGGGATTGGGAGGAGGGCTTGTTTAAAACAAAACTGATACTGTTTGCAAATTCTTAGCTGGATTAAATCAAGATTTCTCTATTCTATGCAACCAAAGCAAAACACAGAAATAAACTGGATGCTGGGGTTGATGCATATCAGTTGCCATCCATAACCTTAGCTTTAAAATGCTTTCTATTTAACTGAAACAGTTTCAGTGTTCTCACTGATTTGCTTTGAAAGATACTTGAACTCACAAAATATATTAATAAAATACTTTTATCTATTCGTAGAGTGAGAGTCCCATGTAAAGCCTGGGTCTCATAAATTTGAAAACCACTTG
Source organism: Balaenoptera musculus (assembly GCF_009873245.2). NCBI lineage: Eukaryota > Metazoa > Chordata > Mammalia > Artiodactyla > Balaenopteridae > Balaenoptera > Balaenoptera musculus. The sequence continues at coordinate 45,972,942 of NC_045804.1, read as the reverse complement.
TGAAGTGCAAAGAGCATGGACGACACCAGTCCTGGCTCTGCTACTCACGAGCCACACAGCCTTGGGCACATCATTTGCCCCCCAGGCTTCCAGGTCCACAGCCATAAAATCATACCCACTTAACAGGGGTTTTGGTCCAATGAGGTCTCTTAACTATCCAGGAGGCAGTAAATACTCAGTTCCCTCCCCACCCAATAGCATGGAATGGCCTGGATCTCACAATCAGGTATTCTTTGCATGCCAGACAGTAGCTGGGCTGCAACTATGGCCCAGGGCTTAATCCCCTGGGACCATAAGGCCCGTCAGCACCCTTCTCTGACGACTGAGCGAGCCAGCCAGCCGAGGGGCCAACACTTGGGATCCGTTGAGAGCAGTGCCAGGGTTGCAGCAGGGCGTGGGTATGAGGTTGGGAGAGGGGGTGTCTCTGTGTGTGCACTCATGTTTTCTTTACACAACACTGGCCATTTTTCCATTTGCCTGCTAAAGCGCTTCGGTGGCTGCCCCAGGAAGCCCAATCGCAGGACTTTAGTCTGTGAAGAATTCCGTGGAATGCGGTCTCTTCAGCAGGTGGTGCGCTTCCCCTCTGCTTGAGAAGGGCCTTCCTTTTCCATCAGCACAAAGCAACCGAGCAGAAGAAGCTGGAGTTTCTCTCCACCGTCTCACCTGGTGCCCCTGAAAGTTGCAGCCTACTTGGTAAATACTTCTCATGGCCCCAGAAGTAAAGGGAAGTTTTGTTGAGAAGCTGTTCTTAATTTCTCACGTGTTGAAGAATTACCCCAAACAGGAGGAGGCACCGGCGATTGTGCAAATTCTATTTGATTGCTGAGCAGAAGCTACCAGAGCTCTCAGATTAAGTGATAAACATTCCTAGGGGACAAAGCATTTACACAGCTTTTCCTCTGAATCACTCTTATCGCCCAGCATTCTCTGTATCAATATCCCCAAAGGGGATTGGAAGAACCAGGCGGGTACTTCTCAGCTGATTACAGGGATTCCGCGGGCCTTGGGAAAGGTCTGAACATCTTTGAAAGGCAACTGTGAAGTAATCCGAATAGCTGGTGAACTTCTGGCTTCCCTGTTAGGTCTGCCTGTCCCAAGATAATCTCGCTTAGCATTTTCTGGGCATTGAAGGTCCAAAAAAAAAAAAAAGAGTGCAGGCAAGAATTTTGCCCCTGCCAGGACTGGCCAGTTGAAATCAGTTCTGTGGACACCGGACACCATTTCTAAAGACATGTTTTTTGGAAAGCAACCTTTGGCAATCCTTCTCATTTGCATTCAGAGGAAATGTGCCACATTTTCCGCAACAGGCAGTCCAGCCAACACCACCGGGGAGGGAGGAAGCTCTTTTCTCAAGTGTCTGCAGGTTTATCCCTAAATGCTACGGAAATAGCAGCTGCCGGGGCAAGGGGAACAGAGGATGGAGAGTCTTTTAAAACGCTTGAGTAAGTCGGATATCCCAGGCAGCAGACCTAAAAAGGCAAAGGTTCCATATTCCGGTGCTTGCTTCAGATGCGGCCTGCACGCAGCAGCAGGCCGTGTCGTCACATGGCCATCCTGTTCAAGTGAGCCCAGGGACAGAGCAAGCGCTGTGGCCACCCACTTGGGGTTCAGGCCTGGCGAGTGATAAGGAGCAGGTCACATTTCACACGGCCTCGTGGCTGACAGAGCGTGTGCACAGCTGGCTCTTGTGTGACCTTCACGGCCCTGTTAATTATACGCGCCCCCCGCCCCCTTTCATGGATTCTGAAAACTGCTTTTGTTTCAAACGGACACATTCTTTATATCCCACTACTTACCTGGTTATGTATGTGAGAAGGAAGAGAACCTGGCAGGTCAACCATCTGGCAGCGTTCTTCTGGGTGGGGTATACGGAAATGTTTCTTTTCTCATCAGATTGATTTCTGGCTACCCTATTGAAGTGGTGAGCTGGTGAAAATAAAGAATGGAAACTAGGGAATGATCTTGAAGCCAACCTAATGGAAGCGCTGCCACAGATTTTCCAGGGCTGAGGGGAACATCAGACTTCCCCAGAGGTTCACTGCAAAATGCCCACCCAGCTATTAAGGAAACAGGATTGACTTACTGTGCACAGGACAGAAGGCCTCTGGCAGTCACATGGAGAAGCAGGCTGTGATTGGAACCGGGGGGCGGAGAAGGGAAAGTCAACGGGATAGAAATTCGGAGCACAGGGAGGATTCCGAATCAGAAGCAGAACGCTTTATACCTATTTACAGAGGGTTTCCACCACTGCTGGACATGCTGGGACCTTGCTGATGAACATCACGTTCCGGTTTCGTGCTGTCAGGGAATGGGCGCATCTCCACCAGGCAGAAGGGCAGACGCCGAGAGGGGAGCCCGGGCTTCACGGGCTTCACCGGCTCGCTAATTCTTTCCCATAGCCTGTTCTGTTTTCTGTCAACAGTGAGGAAATACATCCTAGCAAATGACATCCAGTAATGCTTTAATTAACTGTAGTATTTTATGCTGCGATATGCACCACGAAATCACTTCCAGATGGGGGAAAAATGAATGATATTTACACAAAAAAGCAATCCCTTTATTTCCAGGAATCGATATCTCCCAAAGGTATAGAACCTTGAGGGTCCAGGGGGCTTATTTTGATAAATACTAGAAAGAGACTGGAAAAGTTTTACTGTGTAAAACGTAACAGTACTCTTTCTGCACGCCAGCTTTTCATGTGTCCTTGTTTCCAAGGCTATTGTTTAAATGGCCCAACACAGTTCTAAGGATTTTATTTTTAGCAATCTGACTTGGAGGAGACAAGAAGTGTGAAACACTTGCTTTCACCCTCAAGCAAGTTGGTTATTTTGGAGATTTCTCTTCCTAGAGAGAGGAATTACATTTCCAGCTGTGAACTTGTGGCATTTTCCCTAGCGTTCCGTAAATGGGGGACCAGGGCTCCCTGTCCAATGGCAATTCAGGACGGGCTGGTGTCACGTCCCCTGCAACCCCTGCTCGCTCGCCCTGCCTGCCCGTCACTCTTACATTGGTCCTTGGATGTCTGCTTTCCGTCCTGTTCCACCTGCACCGAGGAGCTGCCCGAGGCATGAGAAAGTCAGCGCCCTTTCCTGGGAAAGTCCCAGGTACTGGGTCTTTGTTCTTCAAGAGAGGGAGGCGTGGCAACAGTTAGCTTCAATTCCAGAACTGAATCTGGAGGTCAAAACACCCCGTCCATGGTGGTTCCCGTTTCCCTGTTATGATCCAAACAGAACTTTCTCCAGCCTGGGCACCTCTAACTAGCAATCAGGTAGTCTGTCCAGAGTAAAAACAGCAGTGAACTCTTTATCAATTATAAATTACGAATATTTATTTTAACCACATAAGGTGACTTTAAGTTTTTTTTTTTTTTTTTTTTTTAAGGGGCTAGAGAAAGCGGAGGGAAGGAACCGGTACAGTATCTATATAATTTAGCTGAATAACAGAGTTGTTAGCTACTGTTTTTATCAATGAGTGCTCCTTTATATATATTATTTCAAAGTGACAGTAATAAATAAACCTTCTGTTTGGGGCTTGATCATCAAAACAAGAAGAATCCTAGTCAGTATGGGGACAGCATGATTTCTGCCATGGTCCCTACCACCAACACAAATTCAAAACTCAAGCTGCTGGCTATCAGCAAAAAAAAAAAATCTTTACCATTTGGGTACCAGCTCAATTATACAGTAATTACACTTGCTTAGAGTCAGAAAAAATATACATTTATGAAAATGTGCAATAGGAACCCTTCAATAAAGCAAATTTCTGTTACAATGGTTCTTCACAAGAAGTAAGCATTATAATCACCTATGGAACTTTTAAACCTAGATGCTGGGCCCCACTCCAGACTTAACTGATTCACAATCTCCATGCATCTGTACTTGTAAAAAAAAAAAAAAAAGAGCCCCAGGTGATTCTGATGCAGACCCCCCAGATGAGAAACATGCTCTGTCTGTACAGGACGCACACAGGGCATGCAGCGCCCATCAACGAGACACTTAACGTAACTCCTACTGACTTCTGCTGGCTCCTTGGAGACTACTGACAGTGTAATAAATCAAGAAAGCAACTTCCCTGGCTGTGACCACCACCCAGGGGGCAAAACAGCAGCTTGACATCTCAATGCCATTATGGAGACTTCCAGAAAATGACTCCTCGTGAATGAAACACAAAGAGAAGTGTGGATCTGTAAACACTGAGAGTGACAAGAACCAGGTGTGCGAGTCCACTGGGTTTCCAGCTCCCAGGCCGAGGACAGATGGCTGAAGTGGCTGTTTGGAGATGGGCCCATCACCCCTTCTTTCAAGAGTGGGAAGAGAATGTTAACCTCAATTAGCTCAGGCTGGATAACTTTACCAGAGCCACACCATGGCTATCTGCGCAGAGTGAAATCTATCGACTGAGCTGCCCAGGTGCCCCCCCCCCAGCCCCTTCCCTGCCCTTCCAGCGCTTTTCTTATTTAGCCAGCTTTTCCTACTAGGGCTTAGCTAAAGGCCACACCTCTTTCTTCCGTCACACCTGTAATCTTCCACTTCATCACTTGGGCCCTAGAGCCAAGCCCAGAGGACATCTCTTAACCTCACACAGCTGCAGGTGGAGGAAGGGGTGAGTTCCAGGCTTTCTCACCCACGGTGCTGGGATAGAAGCATGGAAAGGAACAGGACCCCATGCCAGAGGGTGTGACTGCGGGGGTGAGGCTACAGAGTCAGCGACAACTGGACCAGTCGGGAGCAGCCCGGGACAGCAAGTGAAGCACACGGAACCTTCACCCCAGCTGCCGCTGCTGCAGGAACCAGGGACCATCTCGACTGCCTTTTTATAATCTGGCTGTTACCCGCCTTCTCCGATTAGGACAGGAACTAAGACAGGACGTGGGAGAAACATGTGAATGACCCAAATGCCCCAGGAAGTTTCAAGACTGATGATCTGAGAGTCGGGGAAGCACAGGAGAGGTGGGGGGCTTCCGGGGATCTGGGTGCTGGTGGGGGGGGGGTCACTGGCCAGGGGGAAAAGTGCCCCTTGGACGCTCCTACAGTCTCTTTTTAATTAGCTTCTCCAGTTTGCGGATGCGAGATGACTCCTGTTCTGGAGTTGGAGCCAGGAGGGACAGCGAGCCGGAGCCTTCGGGCCCTGAGGGCGGGGCGGGGAGCCTCTGGCGGAAGAGCTCCAGCATGCTGCTCTGCTCGCTCCTCTTCAGCCCCTGAGGTGGAGAGAGAGAGGAGGGTGACGTCAGCTCTGGCCCCGAAGGGCCCGAGGGCAAGCGCAGTAACCGGTATTCACTGGGCTGAGGATTAACGCTTTCTTCAGGGAGATACCAGCCCTGGTATCAGAGGAAGAGAATCAGCCTGGGAGAGAATCAGAGGAAGAGAAGAGGCAGCAGGAGAGGAGGGAGAAGGGGCTGGGAGGGCGGAGGACAGGCGGCAGGATGCGGGAGGGTAGCCTCCTCTCCACCGCAGTCCCGCTGAGCCTGGCTCTCTGCTGGGCGCCAGGGTGCCATCAGAACGGGGACATTCACAGGCCCCGGTTCCTCCTCCTCCTTAAAAGCCTTCTGAGAGTTGGGTCTGCAGCCTGGGCCAGGCACGGGCACTTTGAGATAGCTCCCGGGGGGCCCATATCCCATCCCCCAGTTAACCACCGAGCGTGAGAAGGTGCCCGGGGACGAAACAAAACGCGGAGCTAACCTTCATGTCCAGGATCTTCTGGAAGGTTTCTGTGTTGCAGTCCGTCAGGAGTTTGATGTAGTTGTCCACAAACACCACCAACGGCTCGTGAGGGGCCATCACGACCTACCGAGGGAGAGAGAAGAGAGTAGGCCTGCCGGGAACACTCATGATCGGAGGCCGAGGATTATCCTTCCTCACTTGCAGGCCAATCACAAAACGGACTCTGCACGATCTCCTTAGGTGGCAGCAGCAGCTGCAAACCCAGAAATGTCCTGACAGCCTGTTTCATCTCGACATTCAGTTAGAGCAATGTTTCCTAAATTTCCTAAATCATAAATGTAACCTGGATTGCTTCTTAAGTACAGCTTCCTATGTCCCTCCTCTGAAGGTTCTAAAACAGAGGGCCTGGGGGGAGTCCCAGGTGACTTTTTAAATATCAGGACCACGGGAAACACTCTGTTGCAGGGTCCCCTGTTTGAGACATTTCGTAGGTTCGTGGTACCTGCTCCTTCTGTCCTGATGTATCACTGTTCCCGAAGGATGGCCTCAAAAGGCACCGAATTAAGTGGATTTTCTCAAAAACAAAAACCCTAGAACAGCCTCACTCTTTTCAAGACTTAAAATCTGGAACTTCATTTAACTACATCCAATTCATGTACCAACAGCAGGAAAGCAATGGCATCGCAACCCTCACATTCACTGCCATTTGGTTTTCAGTGTGGCGTCTGATTTCCTTCCTCCAGCAGACTTTTTTTTTTTTTCCCAGAGGCAACCATTGCTTCAACTTTCTTTTTTTTTTTAATTTTTAAAAATTATTTAATTAATTAATTTATTTGGCTGTGTTGGGTCTTCCGTTGCGACGCACGGGCTTCTCTCTAGTTGTGGCACGCGGGCTCCAGAGCAAGCAGGCCCAGTAGCTGCGGCGCGCCGGCCAGCAGACTGGTTTTGTTTTGAATTTCTGAGAATATGACTCAGACTGGCAAGGAGTATTCACTCAGAAATTCTCTCTAAACCCTGCTCTCCACCCTGGTGAGTAAACCAGCTAGGGAAGAAATGGCTTAGGCTGCTTCCAGTTTCCTCAGGCCAAAGCCTGAGGTCTGTGTGGGCCCCTCACCTGGTCCCACCCATGTCAGGGCCTGCCGCTACTCTTCACTCCTCCATTATTTGAGTCATTCTGTTTGGAGACAGACCTGAAGGGCCTGCAGGCCCTGGCCTTCTAAGAGCATCCCCTGGCAGTTCCGTTTTTTCTCTAGCCTTCTCTCCCCTCCCCAGTAGGCCCCCTTTCCCCTTGACACGTCCGGATGGAAATCATATGCAGGAGCTCAAGGCTTCAGACATTCTCGGCATCATCACCCCATGTATATTTTATTAAATGGGGCTTTAGAAAACCCATTTGCTGATTAGAATCAGTTATGCAACATCTGTTCAAAGTTCCTCTAAAGTGGCAGAGTTTAGAGCGCCAAAGAGGCTTACGTGGACCGGAGTAACTGAGAGCTGGGCCACAAATCCCTGCTGAGAAGCAGAGAGATCCCTGACTTAGACGCTGATTCACAGTGACAACGCCACCCAACCTCCAATCTTGGTCAAATCTTATTACAAGAGAATCCCACTACGATGAAGAATTCATTCGTCAGATAGAATTACTGACCCCCCAGTAACAGTGCACTGACTTTCAACAATATCTGATGAGGCCAAAGTCTGGTTCAGCCAAAGAATGTGGACAATCTTTTAGGACTGATAGGCATAGGTCCTAACCTGTGCTTTCAAAGACTAGTACTCAGTACTCCTTGGAATAAGCAATCAGATAACCAGGCCCTTTTAACCGAAACCCCCCGAGGAAGACACAAGCCCCACCTTGAGGATCATCTCCGCTCGGGTCATGCCTTTCACCACGATCTTTGTGTAACTGGCTGGGGCTTTCCTCACCACCTGAGAGCCGATGGAAGGCAGATCGAGCAGGACCATCTTCAGCGAGTGGGTGTCCAGCAGCAGCTGAGGGAAGAGAGCAGAATAGAACCAGCCGCTTCACAGGGACACGATACCTAGTGCACGCACACTGATAAATAACATTTTCCTGATTTTAAATGTAATACGCTCTCATTGGAGAAAATTCAGAAAATGAACAAATATAAAAGGAAAAACATGAGTTATAATTACTATGACCCGGGAAAAAACAGTAAGATGCCACAGTTCAATGTGGTATCATTCCCACCAGTTTGTGTGTGTGTATAACAAGCTAGAGTTATACTGTATAGACAGTTTTACAACCTGGTTTTTCCACTTAATACATGATGTTTTTTGAATTCTATTTTCCCATCTTGGCAGTCTTTAAAAAAAAAATCATGATTTTCAATGGCTATACAGTACTCTATGCTGTGTGTGTGTGTGTAACTTTAATATTTTTAACCATTCCCCTACACTTTGTTTCTAGATTTTTATTATTATAAATAATAAATACTGTGATGAACAGCTGTGCAGATATAATTCTAGGTCTATCAGTGGCATTTCCTTAGGAGACAGTCTTTGGGACAGATCAAAGGATAGGACATTTGGAAGGTTCTTCTTACATATCCTGAACTGCTTTCTGAATGGAATGTACCTATTTACATAGTGCAGACTGCACCCACATCAGCACTGAAAACTGCCATAAAAATTTTGCTTATTCAACAGGCAAAAAATGGTAATTCCGTACTGCTCTATTTTGGATTTCTCTGGCTAGTGAGGATGTAGGAGATTAAATCAAATTTAAACATCAGTATCTTTGCAACAAACTGCCTTTTTCATTCTTTCTTTTTTTTTTTTTTGGTTCTCTTGGATGCCAATTACTTGGAAGGCTATCAACTTTCCTGATTGCCCACCAACTGCAGGCACAGAAATGGCATATATACACTGGCCTGTTCAGACAGTTTCGAAGAATGGAATCACATGCCCACCACCCAGACAAAGGTAGCAGTAGGGTGACAGTCTCGCTACTGCAACTCTGATGGTCAATCTTATGTTCAGGACAGGGCTTGCTGTGTCTGCCACTGCCTGCTCCTCTCAGAAAGCTTTCCATAATTATATCAAGCAGGGGTGGAATGGTATCCCTTCAGGCCCTATGACACCCTGAATTCTCTCATTCTCCCTGTACTTTGCTATGGACAGGAGAGTTAACAACTAACGATAAGACAAACTCATTAATGAGAAACACTATTAACTTAATGGTCATGGTGATTATAATTTTGACAATGGTATACAAATTTGGAGAAGCCATCAGTGTTTTACTTGGGATAACACAGAGGGAAATATTGCTCTCAAAAAATGGTGAGGTATTGAAACAGACTGATTCTGAAGTTTATATGGAGAGGCAAAAGACCCAGAATAGCTAACGCGATATTAAAGGAGAAGAACAAAGTTGGAGGACTGATCCTATCCAACTTCCAGACTTATAATAAAGCTACAGTAGGGACTTCCCTGGTGGTCCAGTGGTTAAGACTCCGCACTCCCAATGCAGGGGGACAACTAAGACCAAGTGCAGCTAAATAAATAAATAAAATAAAATAAAATAAAATAAAGCTACAGTAATCAAGACAGTTTAGTACTGGTGAAAGAATAGATAAATAGATCAACTGAGAAGAAAAAGCCCAGAAATAAATCCACACAAATATAGTCAACTGATTATTCACAAAGGAGCAAAGGCAATTCAATGGAACAAAGACAGTCTTTGCAACAAATGGTGCTGGAACAGCTGGACATCTATGTTCGAAAAATAAAAATAAAAGGGAATCTAAACACAGACCTTACACTCTTCACAAAAACTAAATCAAAATGGATTACAGACCTAAATGTAAAACAAAAAACTATAAAACTCCTTGAAGATAACATAGGAGAAAACCTAGATGACCTTGGGTATGGTGATGACTTTTTAGATATAACACCAAAGATATGATCTGTGAAAGAAATAATCGATAAACTGGACTTCATTAAAATGAAAAACTTGGGCTTCCCTGGTGGCACAGTGGTTAAGAATCCGCCTGCCAATGCAGGGGACACGGGTTTGAGCCCTGGTCCGGGAAGATCCCACATGCCGCGGAGCAACTAAGCCGTGCGCCACAACTACTGAGCCTGCACTCTAGAGCCTGCGAGCCACAACTACTGAGCCCACATGCCTGGAGCCTGTGCTCTGCGACAAGAGAAGCCACTGCAATGAGAAGCCCGCGCACCGCAACCAAGAGTAGCCCGCGCTCGCTGCAACTAGAGAGAGCCTGCACACAGCAACGAAGACCTAACACAGCCAAAAAAATTTAAAAATAAATAAATAAATAAATAAATAAATAAATAAATAAAATAAATTTACAAAAAAAATAATAATAAAATAAAATAAAATGAAAAACTTTTGCTATCCAAAAGACAATGTCAAGGGAATGAGAAGACAAGCCACAGACTGGGAGAAAATATTTGCAAAAGATACATCTTATAAAGGACTGTCATCTACAATATACAAAGCTTTTTAAGAAAAACTCAACAATAAGAAAACAAACAACCCAACTGAAAAATGGGCCCAAGAGCTTAACAGATACCTCACCAAAGAAGATATATAGATGACAAGTAAGCATTTGAAAAGATGCTCCACATCCTTTGTCATCAGGGAAATGCAAATTAAATCAGCCACGAGGTACCACTATACACCTATCAGAATGGTTAAAATCTGGAACACTGACAACATCAAATGCTGCTGAGGATGTAGAGCAACAGAACTCTCATTAATTGCTGGTGGAAACGCAAAATGTTACAGACACTTTGGAAGACACTTTGGTGGCTTCTTATAATAAAACTAAACATACTCTAACCATACAATCTAGCAATCATGCTACTCGTTATTTGTCTAGAGTTGAAAACTTATGTTCAAAAACCTGCACACGGATGTTTTTAACAGCTTTATTCATAATTGCCAAAACTTGGAAGCAAACAAGATAACCTTCAGTAGCTGAATGGAGAAACTGTGGCACACCCAGACAATGGATTATTACTCAGTGCTAAAAAGAAATGAGCTATCAAGATAGGAAGGAACCTTAGGGCCTTCCCTGGTGGTGCAATGGTTGGGAATCTGCCTGCCAGTGCAGGGAACATGGGTTCGAGCCCTGGTCCGGGAAGATCCCACATGCCGCAGAGCAACTAAGCCCGTGCGCCACAACTACTGAGTCTGTGCTCTAGAGCCCACCAGCCACAACCACTGAGCCTGCGTCACAACTACTGAAGTCCACGCGCCTAGAGCCCGTGCTCCGCAACAAGAGAAGCCACCGCAGTTAGAAGCCCATGCACTGCAATGAAGAGTAGCCCCCACTCGCTGCAACTAGAGAAAGCCCGTGCACAGCAACGAAGACCCAACGCAGCCACAAAAAAAAAAAAAGATATGAAGGAAACTTAAATGCACATGACTAAGTGAAAAGGCCAATCTGAAAAGGCTACATATTGTATGATTCCAACTCTATGACGTTCTGGCAAAGGCAAAACTATGGAGGAAGAAAAAGATCAGTGGTTGCCAGGGGTTGGGGGTGGTGGGTAAGATGAACTGGTGGAGCACAGAGGCTTTTTAGGGCAGTGAAACTACTCTGTATAATACCATGATGGTGGATACATATCATTATACATTGTCCAAAGCCACAGACTGTATAACACCTAGAGTGTAAACTGTAACACTGTAATGTAAACTATAGACTTTGAATGATAATGATGTGTCAACACAAGTTCGTTGATTGTAACAAATGTACCACCCTGATAGGAGATGTTGATGATGCGGGAGGCTATGCTTCTGTGGGGCAGGGAGTATACGGGAACTCTCTGTACCTGCCCCTCGACTTTGCTGTGAACCTTAAACTGCTCTAAAAAATATAAAGCCTTAATTTTAAAAAACAGTGGGAAGCTACACTAAGGAAAGAGTAATTTCATGCACTAATGTTGCTATTCGAAGGCCTAAACTCTGTAGGTCATTCAATGGCAGACCAGGAAAGTGCTAGGATATTTTGGACTTTTCTAGGTTTCCAGAGATGAACATTCTTACTCTCCTAGTGTCTGTTTTTTGAGAAGGCCATGGGCTCACAGAGAAAGGCACCCAAGCATTCAGAAGGCAGATAAGTATAGACTGTCAGAGGCACCCCCACAAAGCGCCTGGTATCAGAGCAGTTCCCAGAGCCCCACTGGAAGTGAGCACTGCTCATCCTCAGAGGGAACCCAGCACGTGCCTCCAAAAAACAAGTATGCTCAATTCCATGCAGATTAAAAACCCAGATATAAAAAGAAAAACATTAAGAAGAAAACAGATTATTTCTGTAGGGAAGAGAAGAATGTGAGACAGAGGAAAGATGGAAAAATCTACCTTAAAATAACATAAGTCTATAACAAAAGACACATAAACAAAGTAAAAAGACACAAACCGGGAGAGGATGTCTGCAATACTGCCAAAGGGATAATACTCAGAACACATAAAGATTCCTGAAAATCAATAAGAAAAAGACCAGCAACCCCAGTAGCAAGAATAACAGCGGTGTGGCAAAGATCTGAACAGGCAACTCACACACACAAAAACAGAACAAAAACAAAAACAAACAAACCACAACTCAAGCACTCACAAGGTGTGTGAAATGATACTTAACCTTATTAGTAATCCAGTAAATCAAAACCACAATTGTGTACCATTTCGTACTCATCAGAAAGGCAAAAGTAAAAAGGTAAAAAATACCAAGTGTTGGCATGCATATGGTGCAATGAAACTCACACTTAGGATGAGAGTATAAATTGGTTGAGGCACTTCAGGGGAAACTCAGTACTATTTCCTTAGTGGAAGATGTGCATAACCCGTAACACAGCACTCATATCCTTTAGAAAAATTCTTGCCCATGTAAAAAAAAAAAAACAAAAAAAAAACGATTCCCTGCATCCACTGTTTGTAAAAGCAGAAGACTGGAAACAACGTAAATGCCCATCAACGGTAGAATGGATAAACAAATGGTGGCATATTCATGCAAGGGAATATGATATTGAAGTTAAAATGAGTGAACACAAACAATCTATACCAACATAGATAAATCTCAGAAAACATTATGTTGGGCAAAAAAAGCAAGTGGGGAAATGATATGTATAGTACCATTTGTATAAAGTTTAAAAATATGTAAAACAAAATTATATATCTTTTGTGAATAGATACACATGTAACATATCAAAACACACACGGGAATGATAAAAATCAAAATCAGAATAGTGATTACCTCTGGGCATGTAGGGAGGTGAGCGGAAGGGTAGGGTCCACGGGGGACTTCAGCCATAACTGTAATGATTTACTTTATATAAAAAAGATCTAAAGCAAATGTGGGAACATGTTAAGATTTGACTAAGCTGAGCGGGAAGCTGATATTCTTGACATTATTTTCTATACTTTTATTAACTGGAACTATGTCTTTTTCTTCTTCTTTTTTTTCCACACTATGTTATTTGAGGCCTAGTGAGGGTTCAACTTTATCTTCCATACAGCAAAATTTCAGAGCCTTGTCAAAATCAAAGGCATGTCTTGGCATTATTTGCTAGCAGGAAAAAAAAAAATCAGTGATTATTTAAAACTGTATGGGGATACTTCCTGTTTTTTCTGTACTTTCTATTTCCCAGAGATATATTATATGCATAAATAATTGTACAGTCTCAAGTGACAGGAAGAGTTTTGAATGAGCCAGACATAACTCTCTAGTGTCTCCCATATTTTGAGAGATAGGACTTTTTCAATTCCCGGCCAGTCACAATAAAATTTTGTCCTCACCAGACAGCTGTACAGATGGAAACCTTCGTTTCAGGTTTTACCGGAAGTAATGTAGTCAGAAAAGGTGGGAGCTTGTCTGATAGGCTTAGCAGCTGTCTGTGGGCAATGAAGCTGAAAGGCCCCATTTATCATGAAAATCTGCTGGCTTTCATCTTTGAAAATAGCTAAAAGTTCATCCCCTTAGGCATGAGGCATTGGGCAAGAGGTGACCATCCACCGAATGTGTTTGAGCCTCAGAGATAAATTTTGGGGTGGTGTGGCTCATGTTCTTGATGGGCTACTGGGGTGCAGATCTGGCCAGCATGCTATGCCTCGGAAGGGTCATCACCCAGCAGTGGAAAGCTCTGAGGGGTTTACTTCTTAAAGAGCCCCCACCACTCTTGGGGGTCATCATGACTATCATAGTGACGGAAACCTTGAGTAGACAAGATAAAAAGCCCACTGCTAGAAGGTAAAGGACCATATATACAACGCTAAGTTTCAAGGAAGTGACACAGAAGAGAGAGTTCAAAATATGAAGAATGGATGGACCAAGGTGAGGACATGCCTAGTTTCTTTCCTCTTTTCTTTTTTTTAAAATTTAGGTGTAACTTTCATACAGTAAAGTACACAAAGACCAAGTACATAGCTTGATAAACTATTACATATGTATACACCTATTGCCTCATTAAAGATATGGGACATTTCTCCATCGACAGAAGAATGGATAAAGAGATGTGGCATATATATATATATGGCATATAAGATGTTACGGAAAAACCCGAACGAACTTTTTGGCCAACCCAACACACACACACACACACACACACACACACACACACACACACACACACACACACACGCACGCACGCAAAATGGAATACTACTCAGCCATAAAAAGAATGAAATAATGCCATTTGCAGCAACATGGATGGACCTAGAGATTATCATACTAAGTGAAGTAAGTCAGACAGAGAAAGACAAATATCATATGATGTCACTTATATTTGGAATCTAAATGAAATGATACAAATGAACTTATTTACAAAACAGAAACAGACTCACAGACACAGAAAACAAACTTATGGTTACCAAAGGGGAAAGGGCAGGGGGATAAATTAGGAGTTTGGGATTAGCAGATACACACTACTATATATAAAATAGATTAACAATAAAGTTCTACTATATAGCACAGGGAACTATATTCAGTATCTTGTAATAACCTATAATGGAAAAGAGTATGAAAAAGAATATACACATATATAACTGAATCACTCTGCTGTACACCAGAAATTAATACAATATTATAAATCAACTATACTTCAATTTTTAAAAAATTAAAAAAAAAAAAAAAAAGATATGGGACATTTCTTGCATCCCAGAAGGCTCCCTCAGGTTCTCTTCCAGTCAACGCTCTCTCTTCCTTCCTAATAAAGATGACCACTCTTCTGCCCTCTGTCACTCAGGATTGGTTTACTGCTCATTAATGTGCTATGAACATTCTTGTATATGCCTTTGGTGGCCATACGCCCTTATTTCTCTGGGGTGGCATCTATGCAGAATTGCCGGTTCAAGGAGTAAGCATATGTTTAGCTTTAGTACAGACTGCCAGATAGTTTTCCAATTTGGTTGTGCCGATTTCCATTCCTACCAGCAATGCATGAAAGTTCCAGTTGCTTCACATCCTCACCAACACTTGGTATCACTGACCTTTTTAATTTTAGCCATTCTAATATCATTGTGACTTTAATTTACATTTCCCTGGATGATTAATATGCTTTTTGGCTTTTTTGGTGAGCTTCTTTCTGAAGTGCCTATTCAAATCTTTTGTCATTTTTCTACTGATTGATCATCTTTTTCTAATTGATTTGTTGAGGTTTTTTTTTAAAGTAATTTTTTCAACTTTATTGAGGAATAATTGACAAATATACTTTAACTGCATATACTTAAAGTGTACAAGGCAATTATTTGATATACATATATATTGTGCAATGATAACCAAGATCAAGATAATTAACTCTCCTTTTGTGTATGTGGTAAGAATGCTTAAGATCTACTCTCAGTAAATTTCAAGTATATCATACCATATTATTAATTACAGTCACCATGCTGTACATTAGGTCCTTAGAACTTATTCATCTTAGAACTGAAAGTGTGTACCCTTTGACCTACATCTCCCCATTTCCCCCTTCCCCCAGCCCCTGGCAACTAACATTCTATTCCCTGTTTCTATGAAATTGGTTTTTTTTTTTTTTTCCTTTTAAGATTCCACATATAAGTGATATGTTGAGAGATTTTTAAAAGTATATACTTAGAATATGAGTACTTTGTTACATATATTGCAAATATCATCTGCTACTCTGGCTTGTCTTTTGAGAAAAAGAAGTCCTTAATTTTAAGTACTACAAATAATCTCTTCTTTTATGATTGGTACTTTTAATGTTTTGTTAAGGAATCTTTGCCTAACCTACGGTCATAAAAATATTCTCTTATTAGCTTCCAGAAGTTTTGTTATCTTATCTTTCACTTTCAGAGCTATAATCCACCTGGAATTGATTTTTTAAAAACTGAGATACAATATACCATAAAATTCACCTTTTAAAAGTGTACCATTCAGTTCCAGACATCTCAACACGCCACAAATAAATTCCATACCCATTAGTGATCACATCTCTTTTCCTCCTCTCCTCCACCCCTTGCCAACCATTAGTCTACTTTCTGTCTTGTGGATTTGCCTGTTCTGGACATTCCATATAAATGGAATCATACGTTATGTGACCTTTTGTCTGTGGCTTCTTTCACTTAGCATAATGTTCTCTAGGTTCATCTATGTTGTAGCATGTGTAAGTATTTCACTTCTATTTAGAGCTGAATAATAATCCCTTGTAAGATTAAACCATTTTCTTTATCCATTCATCAACTGATGGGCATTTGAGTTGTTTCTACTTTTTGGCTATTATGAATAACGCTGCTTTGAATAATGCTGCACAAGTGTTTGCATGAACATACTTTTCCAATTCTTTTGGGTTTCTATCTAGGAGTGGAATTGCTGGGTTACATGGGAACTCTATGTTTAACATTTTGAGAAAATGCCAAATTGTTTCCCAAAACGGCTGCAGCATTTTCCATTTCCAGTGTATGAGGGTTCTAATTTCTCCACGTCCTTGCTGGAACTGACTTTCCTATATGGTGTGTGGTTAAGGTCAAGATTAATTTTTTTTCCACATGGATATTCAATTACCCAGCACTGTTTACTGAGAAGACCATCCCTTCTCAACTGAATTAGTGCCGTTTTTGTCATAAATCAAGTGTCTATGTATGTGTGGGTCTATTTCTGAACTTGATTCTGTTCTGTTGGCCCATTTGTCCCTGTGTACTTAATTAATTCAGCATTAAAATAAGTCTTGGTATCCTGAGGTTTAAATCCTCCAACTCTGTGCTCTTTCTTTAGAGTTATTTTAGCTATTCTTGGTCTCTGCACTTCCATCCAACTTTTAGAATCAACTTATCAATTTCCTTTCACACCCACATCCACCCACCCCTTACTGGGATTTTACTGTATCTAGAGATTAATTTTGGAAGAATTGACATTTTAAAAATATTGAGTCCTTTAATACATGAATATGAGCTTTCCTGACATTTTAAAGGTCTTCTTTAATGTCTCTTAATATTGTATCATTTTCTGTGTAGAAGACTAGCACATTTTTTAATAAACTTATTCCTAGCTATTTAATGTCTCCTAATGCTACTGTATATGGTTTCATTAAAAATTTTTCATTTTAAATTGTTTGTTGCTGTTATATGCAAATATTAAAAATAATTTAAATACTGACCTTATATCCCACACCCCTACTAAATTTATATTCTAATAGTTTGTCCGTAGATTCTTTTGGATATTGTCATTCACAATCACATTCTCTGTGAAATGTGAAAAATGACAGTTTTGTTTCTTCCATTCTAATCTGTGTACCTTTTATTTCTTTAAAACTTTCTTTTATTTTTTGTCTTATTGTTCTGGCTAGGACTTCAAGGGCAATGTGGGATAGAAATGGTGACAGCAGACATACTTGTCTTGTTCCTAATGTCAAGAGAAAATCTTTCTATATCTGACCATTAAGTGTGATGTTTATGGCAATTTTGTTTTTCATTAACTGATTCATTTCTTTCATGAGCTGGCTCGGTCTCCCCATCTCCAGGACCTTGGTGACCCTGCCAATGCTTGTAAACCCCTGTGGAGCGTGGCTGTGCCTGTCTCTTTGCTCTGTGTGGCACAAAGGGAGGACCCTTTTGAATGGGTGATAGAAGAGGTTTCAAGCTCTCAGTGGGAAGGATGGCCTCATAAAAATCAAGATGGGCCAGAGCTTAATGAGACAGAGAAAAGCGAGCAGTTGGGTAGTTAAGAGATTCAAAAAGGTCTTTAGGGACTTCCCTCGTGGTGCAGTGGTTAAGAATCTGCCTGCCAATGCAGGGGACATGGGTTCGAGCCCTGGTATGGGAAGATCCCACATGCCGCAGAGCAACTAAGCTCGTGCGCCACAACTACTGAGTCCGCGTGCCACAACTTGCCACAGCTGCTGAAGCCCGCGTGCCTAGAGCCCATGCTCCGCAACAAAGAGAAGCCACCGCAATGAGACACCCACGCACCGCAACGAAGAGTAGCCCCCGCTCGCCGCAACTAGAGAAAGCCCGCGCGCAGCAACGAAGACCCAATGCAGCCAAAAATAAATAAATAAATAAATAAATAAATAAATAGAAAGAAATGTAGATGTTAAAAAAAAAAATCACATTATTTAAAAAATAAATAAATTTATTTTTAAAAAAGTCAACATGGTCATAATGTGGTAATATGTATGATGGAATACTGTTCAGCCTTAAAAAGGAAGGAAATTCTGAAACATACTACAACATGAGTAAACCCTGAAAGCATGCTAAGTGAAATAAGCCAGACACAAATGGACAGATACTGTATGATTCCACTTATAGGAGGTCCCTCGAGCAGTCATATTCATAGCGATAGAAAGGAGAATGGTCGCTGCCAGCAGCTGGGGCAGGAGGGGTGGGGAGTTAGTGTTTAATGGGAAGGGAGTTTCAGTTTGGGATGATGAAAAAGGTCTGGAAATGGATGGTTGCACAACAATGTGAATATACTTAATACTAGGAACTGTACACCTAAAATGGTTAAAATGTTAAATTTTATGTTATGTATGTTTTACCACAATAAAAAAAGTCAATATGGTATATAAAGATAATACAAAGGAAAATATTTATGGATCTAAAATATTTTGAGCAATACAGTTCATGTCTATACTTCATAGACATGAACTGTATTGCTCAAAATATTTTATTATTTTATTTTTATTTTTTTAAGAATTTTAAAAAAAATATTTACTTATTTATTTGGTTGCGCTGGGTCTTAGTTGCAGCAGGTGGGCTCCTTAGTTGAGGCATGCGAACTCTTAGTTGTGGCATGCATGTGGGGTCTAGTTCCCTGACCAGGGATCAAACCCAGGCCCCCTGCATTGGGAGTGCAGAGTCTTAAACACTGTGCCACCCGGGAAGTCTCCTCAAAATATTTTAGATCCATAATACAATAGACCTAGAAGGAGGCGTGTGGAGAGTCTGATTCAGGGCTCTTATTCAAACATGAGGAAACTGAGTCCAGAGCAAGGAAGCAACTGCTCATGATCACAGGGACCATTAAAAGCAGAGCAGGGACTGGACCCCAAGTTTTAGGGTCCTTTTCCCGACACCACAATGTGTTGCTTCCTCTCTGGTAAGTAGTTTGTGCAAATGGATTCCTTTTTTAAAAATAATTAATTAATTTATTTTTGGCTGCGTTGGATCTTCGTTGCTGCGTGCGGGCTTTCTCTAGTTGCGGCGAGTGGGGGCCACTCTTCGTTGCAGTGCATGGGCTTCTCATTGTGGTGGCTTCTCTTGTTGCGGAGCACGGGCTCTAGGCGCGCAGGCCTCAGTAGTTGTGGCGTGTGGGCTCAGCAGTTGTGGCTCGTGGGCTCTAGAGCGCAGGCTCAGCAGTTGTGGCTCACAGGCTTAGCTGCTCCGCAGCATGTGGGATCTTCCCAGACCAGGGCCTGAACCCGTGTCCCCTGCATTGGCAGGCAGATTCTTAACCACTGCGCCACCAGGGAAGTCCCTGGATTCCTTTTCTACTGTGTGCTCGGTCATAGATACTGTGGCCAAAAGACTAATTAATGACCCTGCAAATCCCACAAGACTCTCTGAAAATCACAAACTAGCAAGAAGCATTACACATACTGGTATGGTTCAGCTCCACATGCCCTTGCAATTGCTCAAGTGGACTCTGGGGCCCAAAGAGAAATAATTTACTTTATACAGTAATCAGGAAGAGAATCAAGAGCAGGAAAATGTCTCCTTTCCTATTTTTGGCACAAGTATTAAAGTGTAGTCTAAATTTAGGATCTAGTACTTCTGTGGCAAAGCAGAGGCATCTGAGATTAGGCCTCAATCTTTGCTTTGACTCTCACAGCTTTTGTTAAAGTTTGGATTACAGTTGCTGCAAGACTTGCGGCAGAATCTGTTTTAATCTGTGAACTTCTCTTTGTTAACTTCTTGGTTCCTATGGTTTTGCTGCCTGAGTGATCACGCCTCCAGCTCCATGACTGCTTGGGTTTCTAAGGCCGGATACTCAGGGCAAGCACGGACCCAAGCTAAACCTGAACTTCATGTGGGAATCCTCCAAGGGCCACGTTGCCTTTAGTTCTCACCCACGGCCTCCCCCAGGCTGGGCCTGTTGAGATCTATGCTCTCCTGTCGCCCACTCCTATTTGTCTGGGGTCTGAGAAAGTAAAACACCAGTTTCACAGATGGTTTTCTTATCCACATCTCAAAGCAGAAGTAAATACTGGCCAAATTGATATATTTCTGAAGGTGCGGGCTTTGAAGTCTGAGCCGATTATTTTAACATTCTTTTAAAGAAAAGAAAATCTGAGGAAAATAGATATGACATTGGGTTCATGTGACAATATGAAAATATCATGCTACTGGACACTAAATGAGCTTGTAAGGCCTGGGCAGAGCTGCAAACTCATGGAAACATGCTCCCAATGAGTCAGCTTTGTGTTCCAGTGGCTTCATCAGGTCTAGAGACAGAAACCTAGTAACTGAGAATCTAAAGCTTCTCTCAGACACACAGAGAGCAATCACTCCGCGTCCTCTCCTACCACACACAAAAGTGAGGTGAACAGAGTGGATTCCCGATAAACATGTGCTAATGAAACTGGGCGTGCTGGGGCATTATTCTGCTGTTTCCCGAGGACAGAATTCGTTCTGTGTTTATGACATGCAAGAGGTAAGAATTTCCAAACACTGACATTCTACACTCAGACACAGTCGGTCAGTGTCTGAATCCACGCAACCTCCCAGGAAGTCTGCTGAGACGATATTTCTGACTCTGCTAAGCTGGTCAGCCAGACAGCCTGCAGCAAGCATCAACTAGATGTTTCTATGTGGGGAGATGGGCACTGACAGTGGAAACAAACTATCAGCAGTAACAGCTGGCATTTGTTGAGGGCTTCTCATATGCCTGACATTGGGTCAAGCACTTCAGTGCATTATCCTGTTTAATCCTCACAACTACCCTGTGAGGCGCTGCTGGGAGTATCCCCATTTTATAGACGAAGAAACTAAAGCCCTGGAAGGTTAAGCAACTTGTCTAAGGACAAACACCTTAGGAGGTGCTCAATGAAAATGTTTTAAATAAATGGATGAATAATTTAAGCTGCCAGGTCATCATTCTGTCCTCAAACAGGGAAATCGGTGATTTTACTTCTCCACGGTAGCTCTGTACTAGGAAGTTATGCAGTTTGATCTACGACAAAAGCCATAAGGAACAGTCCTATCCCAGTTTTGTCTTACCTGTTCTGCTCCCACCATGCTAATTGGCTTGCACTTGAAGAGGTGGGTGATGAACTTGGGAATGAAGGAGCTGTGGATAAAAAAGAAGTGACAAATTAGGCTTATATTCTCTTTGGTAAAGAACTGCAGAAACCTTTTTTTTTTTTTTTTCTTTTTTTAAGGCCCCACTTCCTCCTATAAGAAAACTGAGAATTAAAGTAGACACTACTGTGGCCTACAAGCATCCCTTCTTTTTCTTGCTAACTGTAGCCCTGGTTTTATTTAGGTAAATCTGGCCTTGGGATGCTGGGGAAAAGCTGATCCCTCCTGAACTACAGGGGTGAGTTCTAATCAGCCTCAGACAGGCGGAGCATGGGGTCCCTTGGTGATGCTGTTGGTGCTGATGTGGCTTGTGATCGAAGCCCGCCGGAGGGAAGGACTTCATTGCACGGCTGGGGCAAGTCTCTCTTCTTCTTTAAGGTATTCGTGTATTTGGATTTAACCTCTAGAGCTGCCATTTTACCACCGTTCTAAGGATGAAGCCAGGCCCAAGGAGAGCAGGGTAAGTAAAGAACCTGGGTCCTTAATGACATTGCTGAACCACTGAGGCAATCAGCTTTGGATCTGTCCTATCTCTGGACTTTGGTTATATGAAATAAAAAAATTCACCTCTGTTTAAGTCAGTCTGAGTCAGGGCTTCTATGACTAGTAGCTGAAAACATCCTAATAGATAATGAGAGTCGAATATATGTGAGGTAGTTATGCGATCTTAAATGCAAAAAAACAGGAAATAAATGCTAAGGGAGTAACTGTCAGATCAGGGAACAAAATACATGATCTCCAAAAAATTTACTGGGGACTGAAGGGCAACCTGGGCCAGGTAGATGGATGACGCTGGTGTGGGGAAAGGGAGAATATGATTTTAATAGGTCAGGAGGGCTTTTTAGAAAAAAAACTGCAGAGGCCTGCGTAGGGAAGGCTGAGTTGTACTGGTGCAGAACAGAAGATGTGGGAACCAGAAATGCCTATAATCAGGCCAGATTCAGAGTGAATGGACCAGGAGAACACAGGGCCCACGACGAAGGGAGGACCATGGCAATAAAGGACCTGGATGTCGAGGTAAAGCCTGGCCAGCCTCTCCCTCTCCTCACTCTTCAAACGCTGCTCTCAGGCTTGTGCTCGCCATGCTCTTTGCTCTCTCCACACCTTTTCCGGAATGCTGGTGCCCACTCTGATATCCAGTGGCCTATTGGACATCCCACTGGCATGGCACCAGTACCCCGACCCCAGCATATCCAAGACTCAGCCCCACCCCAAAACCAGGCTCAGGGGACTGGATCTCCTCTGCCCAGTCATCCAAGTCAGAAACCGTACCCTTGCCCTCCACTCCAATATCCAATCAGTTCCCAGCTCTTCCCTGAATGCCCACACCCACCCCTCCTGACCATCCCCCTGCTGCTGCCCTTCTCTTTCTCACTAGAGCTCTTGCAGTTGTTTCCTAACTGGTCTCCTAGCCTTTGGCCTTATCATTTCTAATCCATCAGCTGTCAAAGAAATTTATCAATATTTCAGATGCAAATATGATCAAGACGCTCCCCTGATTACTATTCTTGCAATGGCTGCAGACAGGCCTTCCTTCACTGTCTTGACTCTCTCTCCCCAGCCCCATCTTGCTAAGCCCTGGCACCCTGTGCTTCAAGCGGGTTGGGCCACTTGCAGACCCTGTGACTCTGCAGAGGCTATTTGCTGCCTCTGTGCACTTGCTCCCACTGCTCCCTCTGCCTGGAATGCCCCTCCCCACGGCCTTGCAGGTCAGTGCACACACGTCTCCCGGACTCTGCTCGAGGACAGCTTTCCTACGAAGCCTTTCCTCAGTCACCTCCACCATACTCTGCAGAGTTCACAGACCTCTAGCCTCATATGTAACCTGCTCTGTTACACTTATTTGCTTACACGTCTACTTCCCTCCACTTGACCGTAAGGCAGATGAAGATAGGGACCACGTCTACCAAGCCAAAGCACTTAACTCTGCCTCTGGAACACAGCAGGTGCTCAACTGACTGCACGTTGAATAAATAATAAATAATAATGGTAACAGCTAACACTTTTTAAATGTCAGCATGGTACCAGCACTTTACCAGGACGTTTTTAAGACTTCTGATTTTATCCCTCCAACCACTAGTAAGAGATCTATCATCTCCATGACTGAATGGAGGAGAATCAGCTGAGTGGATGAGGGAAGTCACTCATGGTTCAAACAGTTGTTTCAATCAGCGGGGTGATCCTGATGTCTAAACAGCAAAGACTGTGGTTGCTTCAGAGACCCAGTGGAGGCAAAAGGAAACATCTAAGGCTTTGCATTAGTGAGATGAGAAGGGAAGTTAAAAGGAAAGAAATGTCAGCTCCAGATATCAGATCTACGGGAATGCCTGCCGGATTGATCAGGAGGGAGTGAGAACAAGGGCCTCTGTGGAAGGGATCCTTCAGGCTCTAAACCAGAGCCAAGTAGTGTGAGACTGCATTACGACTAATGGCAATGACGCACACAGTTTATAACCTATATTACTTCACACTAGAGTAGGCTTTGATCGTGCCCTTGAACTGGCTCTGTGTGCTAGACTATAGTGGGTGGGGTGGGGAAAATATAGGGACCAGGGACATGTCTTTGTGGGAAGAGTTCCAGCAATGTGATGGGTAACTGCCAGAGGCTCCTCCAGGCCGTCGCAGTGGTGGCAGTTACTGCTCTTGGCTGGAGAAGGGTTTTCTCACAGCCCCCCATCTGAGGGTTCTGGTCTTCAGCTGGGATTTTATAATGATGAGAGGGTACCGTGGATTAAATGAGAAAACCACTTTCTAGATCACAGGTTAAACTTTTCCAGATGTGAGAGGTGGGCATCCTCTTCCCAGCTCACCCAATATGGGCTTAGTAATGAAAGCAAAGGGCTCTGAGAGAATGTGAGGCGGATGCCGGGACCAGGTAAGTAAGTGGACCCCTGACTCACTTTAACTTTAGCGCCATCAGACCCCTGTGCATCGCACTGGAGATTCTTGGCCACGGTCAATTTTTATAGAGACGCTGTTTCTACCCGGGGTTACGGGGAGTGTCACAGTGTGATTTATCAGCAATGCTTTTAACACACGCTAAGGAGCACCCAGAGAGTGGAGGGAATGTCAGCTCCTGGTCCACCTGCCGCCCCGCACGTGTTAATGTCTCCCGCGAGAGTCCACTCGAGCCTTTCCTGACAAACTGGGAACTGAAGCTTACGCCACAAGCCACTCCGTAACTGTTGCTCCTTAGGGATTCGTTTGTGAGGGAAAGCCTTAATTGAATACAAATTGGGAGAGATCTGGGGAAGACAGAAACTTGGAGCCCTCAATCACCCTTCGGGACTTGGATGAGAACAACCTAAATTCAGTAGCGGGGACTGGGCCGATCTTCCTGAGGCCCCTGCCTGCGAAGTCTGCCAAGATGCTTGTCTGATACTTGGTCAGAGGAGGCACTGACCCTCCGCGGTGTTCGGTCTCCAGAGAAACCGTGCTATAGCCAGATGCTGACTGGCAAGGGACCAAACCATCTCCCCTCTTTAAAACAAGCCAGAAATGGCCACACAGGAGGACGTGGCAGGAAGACACGCAGCGCAGTGTTCACTCCACCTACTTGGCAATGGACTGGCTCCCTGACTTGCTCTTCCCGATTTCTAGTACCTTCCCTGGGCTCATGCATGTCCACAAGTGGCTATATTCCAGCAGCCACAGTAACAAGTGCTACGAGGAAGGAGGAAGACAAGGCTCAAAAGAAACAACTCATGGTTCCTACCCTTAAAAAGCTTATCATCTAGTTGGAGAGAGAAAATACATACATGAAATGTTGAAAAATAATTTTAATTATCCAAACCTGGGGGGAGGCAGGGGTGCCATACGTCCACATAATTCAAATAACAGGAGCTCCCCACTCACTTCTGTCTGTCTTGAGGTGGATGACCGTATGCCTGCTACTGCTATTTATGACTTTAAGCAGCAAATTTAGTTTGATTATTATGCTTCTCTGGGGTACAAAAAAATTAGTTGGACGGCGGGGACACCTGGGTTGGGTGCATGCTGGCGGTCAGCATGGCACTCAGAACAACCCTGTGATGAGGATGTGCCGGGACTTACTTTGCAAATTTAATGCAGAACTGCGTGAAGTATTTCCGCGTGGAAGCCAGGTTGTCACGGATGATGGGGACGTTCTGTTTAATGTGAAGAATGACAGAGGTGACGTAGGGGCTCTGGTCACCAACATGCTCCACATTCTGCCACTGCATCTGAAAATGGAAACAGGGCAGGACAAGCCTTTAGATCCTGTGCTGGAGGACAGCCTTACCTGTTAGCAAGGAAGGGGCAGGGGTGGTGGAAATGAGCCCGTGACTTGCTGTCACAGAGGCCGATTTGTCTTGGGGGGTTTGTCTCTCCCTGTCTATAGGAGCTAATCATGAATAGAAACAAGTAAGCCCACCTTTCCCCTGACAGTGAAGTGTGCATCAGGTACCCTTTCCTACCCTGTCCCTCTCAGGCTTGAAGCAGGCTTCCCTCCTCATCTAAGTGCCATCTTCTTTCTAAAGGAACCCTCACCAGGCAGAGGAACTGGATCGTATTCTTCTACGAGCTGCTCCACCCGAAAGGGGCTGTGGGTGGACAGGGGAGGGACGTCTACTTCTGACCAGGCTGGCAGCTTGGGAAACCCGAGAGGTGGCTGGGCCACACGAAAGGAAACCTGGAGTGCCCTTCTCTCAGGTACACGGGGAGGAGCTAGGGACTTTTTTTTTTTTTTTTTTTTTTGCCGTACCTTGCAGCATGTGGGACCTTAGTTCCTCGACCAGGGATTGAACCCGCACCCCCTGCATTGGAAGGCTGAGTCTTAACCACTGGACCGCCGGGGAAGTCCCGAATTGGAGATTTTTTTTTTTTTAAAAAAAGGAAACTAGAAACGATATGACGTGTGAGACTTGCTTCAAAATAATCTAGTGCTGGGAGGAGCAGATGAAACAAGATTAGTGAAGCTGGGTGGTGGGTACATGAGGTGCATTATACTGTTTCCTCTATGTTTTTTGAAGTGTAGTTGCTGTACAATATTATGTAAGTTACAGGTGTACAATATAGCAATTCACAACTTCTAAAAGTTGATGTGTAGTTGATTTACAATGTTGTGTTGGTTTCTGAGTGATTCACAGTTTTGAAAGGTGATGCTCCATTTATAGTTATTATAAAATATTGGCTATATCCCCTGTGCTGCACATCATATCCTCGTAGCTTATTTTCTCTGCTTTTTGGT
This sequence comes from Balaenoptera musculus, assembly GCF_009873245.2. NCBI lineage: Eukaryota > Metazoa > Chordata > Mammalia > Artiodactyla > Balaenopteridae > Balaenoptera > Balaenoptera musculus. The sequence goes on along the minus strand of NC_045804.1, from coordinate 45,946,334 downwards.
AGCTTATTTCTTCTACTTTTCTGTTTTCTCTACTTTTGTATATAATTGAAAATTTCCATAATCAAACATTAGACCCTTACTCCTAGAGCCTTTGGGGTTATGTGGGATTTCAATCAAGGGGAAGGAAAGAGGATCTCTGGCAAACACGAGGGGCAGGTCAGAGGTTAAGACAGTGCCACGGGGAACGGGGCAGGGACTGTGTGGATGGCAGGTGCGGGGGAGATGGGCATCACTGAGAAGCCCTGTGTGGCCCCTGACCAGGCCATGAACAAAAACGAGAGACCTGCTGGGCTTAAGTTCTCACCACCTGAGGAGAACTAGGGGAAATGCCCTGAAAACATGTACAGTAAAATGGAGAAAGAAGCAGTGGTGTGATACTGCCTCCGCCTCGGATACACACGGGAGAAGGGAGGTCTTACCGGCTCCCAGCCTGCCCCGCGCTGGGGCTCTGCTGAGTCAGCCTCTCAGAACGGAGCCGGGCTGTCTGGTAAAAAGACCCTAAGCCGGACACAAACCATGCAACACGTTCATAGAACGAGGGCAGTAGTTCTGAGGCCTCGATGTCTCTGGCAAGAAAATACTATTTTTACAGAGCTCTTGGGGAAAGGAAAAATTCAATCCTGAGAGAACTTGTTTAAAAGAATCATGTTGTACATGGATGATCCCCCAGCTTCTGGGAAGCTCAAATGACTCTGTGTTTTACCCTAATGCTTCTTCAAGTCAGCAGATATTTATATCCTGAAAGCTTTCAGTCTGTGCAAGCACAGAACCATGGCAAAGCAGGAAGGCACCTCCGTCTTCATTTTACAGATAAGAAAACCAAGGCCCAGGCACATGAAGTCTTACGCAAGCTTTCATAGTGAGGCTCCAGAAAGAAAAGCGTCTCTAATTCTCTTATTGGGAAAAAAATTAAAATGAAGAATGGAGAGATGGTAGAAAAGTCTAATATGAACTGACTTTATATTCTAATTCTTTGGCTATGTATAATGTTTTCCTCTTTTTCTTCTGTTTTATTCAAGAGGCTTCTTTTCCCATCTGATTTTAGAGATGTGACCCATCCAAACAAGGAACATCCTAGGGGGTTTTAAATGAGCGCACAGGGTTGAGGCCAGAATTGGCAGGTGCTGTTGGCACCTACGCTTCATCTTCTGCTCCCAGCTTGGCAGCGGCTCCGGAGCAGCAGGCCCCGGGACAGCACAGTCAACTGGGTCGAGAGCGGGACGCACCACCCCTCCACCCGACGCAAAGCTCGGCCACAGTAATGACCACTGTTTTCCAAGTCGGCAGCGGTTTATGTTTCAACAGCTCAAAAAGTTCGTAAACAGTTATCTACGCACGACGGTTCTCCATGGACAGAAGACGACCACAGAGGGAGGTGGTGACATGTCCTGTCATCGGTTACAGAGCAGCTCCGGGGCAAGACGGAGTGTGCGGCGCGAGAGTTCAAGTTCCCGCGGGAGAGCTATCGCCTCCTGATCACCACTGGCCACGTCAATACATGCCCACGTTGGGAATCGGTGTGAAAAGATTGGACTTGCCTTAATACTTAAGCCAGTTAGGACTCCACCGGTCAAGTTAAAGGAAGTATTGGCAAAAGTCAAGTAGATTCGCAAGTTTAAATTTAAGTCAGCTTCATGAAGTAAGAAAAGAATTTAAAGTACTGGAAAACAATGAAAGTTGACACTGCTTGGACTATTTTCTAAAAAATGAACAAAATACAGTCAGCGGTGATGCTGTCCAGCCACTGCCTAGGATGGACGCTTTGCCGTCGCCATCCCAGTGACTTCGGGTTTGGGTTGTAACTTGAGTGACCCAATATACCTACATCAGGGCCTACCGTGTGCGGGTCGCCTGGCCCGGCACTTTGCGTACATCATCTCATTACTATTCAGACATGATCTTACTCACAGCCGTCTTATTGACAAGGAGACTCAAAAAGCTCAAAGAGGAGAGGTCACCTGCCCAAAGTCACACAGCTAGTCAACAGCAGAGTGGAGGCAGCCCAGGCCCATCTAAAGCCCAAGCACTATATGAGGCCACTTCCTAGACACTTGTTAAAAAATGATTTAAAACAAAGAAAACAAAGAAAAAGAAAAAAGCACTCAGCTGGCCCTAGTTCAAGGGGAGCCTGGTTTCTCACGGAGCAGCTAATGAAATACACGGTGATCAAGTAAAGTTCTCTTTCAAAAAGGGACACAAACAGTAGCTTGCACTGGAAGAACAAACATCCTGAAAAGCCATCAGTCGAAATAAGACTCCAACTTTTTCAGACGAACTTTGCATCTGACCTTTAAAATTTACCCCTCCATACTTCAACTTTTTCCTTCTGCACTTTTTGTTTAGAAGGTGGGGTGGGGTTGAATACTGCTGGTGCTATGTAAACAAGAAAAACAGTTTGCAGAAGAAGTGGTAACTAAGATGTAGGGGTGACAGAAACAGCAAGCAAGGAAAGGATCAAGATGACAATGCCAGAGCCTGTGGGACCCCGCACTTGGCCTCAGGGAGAGGCTGTGAGGCCCGGGGCGTCGCCAGCGCCCGTGGTTTCTGCCACCTGGGGAGGAGTATGTGGCCGCACCTCACAGGGAGGGTCGGGCAGATGCTCACGTTTCCTGGCGAGAACCCACAAGAGCGGAGAATTCCGACCGTCCACTGATCAGAGGACAGGGCTCCACACTATGGAACTCACTTACCATGGAACTTGTGTTTCTGCATGGCTATGTAAAACTTACAAAGGGGTCTCCTAAGAAACTGATTTTCCTTAAGTGAGAATTCAAATTCCCAAGTACTCCTCTTGACCACGGGACTAGAGCTGTACAGAGCACGGACTCAGACATGTGGCGTCTGGGAACGCTGCAGGTCATCAGAGTCTTGTGCTACAGTTTAGGCTCCTGGGCCACTGGCCCCAGGCAGGCACACATGCACACGCACACACTCTCATGTCTGTTGGGGCTACTTGTACTCATAGGACAAGCGTGTGCTATGTTTCTAGGCACCTTCCCCATGTGCAGCACTGAACCAAGTACTGTGGGTGGAATAAAAAAGAGGAGGGAACATCTATCGAGCACCTACTGTGCACCAAGCACCATGACTGGCATTTTCCTGTGAACCTACTGCTTATGATTATGCAGCGAAGAAGGTATTCTTACTCCTGCTTTATAGATGGTAAGACAGGCTTGGGGACAATAAGGGACTGGTCTAATGAAGCATAACTGGTAAGTCCGAATGGTTGAGATCTGGATATTGGTCTGACTAACTCCAAAGTCCATGTTCTTTCCACTTTACCATGTTGCTTTCCAAAAGAAGTGTTACCACCTGAAATGAACTTGAAATTCGCTGAGGGATCTGGGGGGCAAGCAAAATCTATGTACAGAATGAGCTTGTCCGCAGTAGATGATGTAGTGGTGGTGATGGTGGTGCAGAGGGCGAGGAAAGGATGATTCTCCTCACCGCTTTGCTCAGGGATACACGTCCCTTAACTCCAGGAGGAAAACCGAGAAGACCCAGGATAGAAAGTGGAGCAGAAAAGGCTCTGAGAAGATATATAGATATAGGGACTTCCCTGGTGGTCCAGTGGGTAAGACTGCACGCTCCCAATGCAGGGGGCCCGGGTTTGATCCCTGATAGGGAAACTAGACCCCGCATGCATGCCGCAACTAAGAGTTCGCATGCCGCAACAAAGATCCCACGTGCCACAACTAAGACCCGGAGCAGCCAAAATAACAAAATAAATAAATATTAAAAGAAGATAATATAGGTGTAGATTTTTTTTCCCTTTCACTGCTGGGCCAATGGGAAGGTGAATTTGTATAACCTTTCTTTTTTTTTTTTAAATAAATTTATTTATTTTTATTATTTTATTTTTGGCTGCATTAGGTCTTCCTTGCTGCACACGGGCTTTCTCTGGTTGCAGCAAGGGGGGGGGGGGCTACTCTTCGTTGCGGTGCAGGGGCTTCTCATTGTGGTGGCTTCTCTTTGTTTCGGAGCACGGGCTGTAGGCACACAGGCTTCAGTAGCTGTGGCACGCGGGCTCAGTAGTTGTGGCTCACAGGCTCTAGAGCAAGAAGTGCAGTAGTTGCGGTGCACGGGCTTAGTTGCTCCGCGGCAGGGGGGATCTTCCCAGACCAGGGCTCGAACCCGTGTCCCCTGCATTGGCAGACGGATTCTTAACCGCTGCGCCACCAGGGAAGTCCCTGTATAACCTTTCTTAAAGGCAATTTAAAAATATCTATCAAAAAATCTTAGCATTTTACATAGCTTTAGATCTCTGCAATTTCCTTTACGGCAGTTAATCTGAAGTTAATAATTACGAAGGCTCAGAAAACATACACACACACGAACTTTTCCACTGGCATACTGTTTATAAATGTGAAAAACTGGAAATAGCCTAAAAATCCATCAAAAGTGAAATGATCACATACATTTCAAGGGCAATAGATGATAGTACTTAGGATGAAGGAATCTGGAGTCACCAGTCATGAGTTCTAATACTGTCTGTGCAACTTGCTAAGTGAGTGACTTGGGCAAGTGACCAAACTCTCTGAGCCTCAGTTTTCTGAGCCATAAAATTGGGATGATGGGGGGCTTCCCTGGTGGCGCAGTGGTTGAGAGTCTGCCTGCCAATGCAGGGCACACGGGTTCGAGCCCTGGTCCGGGAAGATCCCACATGCCGTGGAGCAACTGGGCCCGTGAGCTGCAATTACTGAGCCTGCGCGTCTGGAGCCTGTGCTCCGCAACAAGAGAGGCCGCGATAGTGAGAGGCCCGCGCGCCGCGATGAAGAGTGGCCCCCGCTTGCCACAACTAGAGAAAGCTCTCGCACAGAAATGAAGACCTAACACAGCCATAAATAAATAAATTAAAAAAAAAAATTGGGATGATGATAATGTGTATAATCTATACAGTTATTGAAAGACAGCACAGCGAATGCTTGTAACACAGTACCTGGCATGTATTAATTCCATGGTAAATGTTAACTACTGTTACAATTTTAACAGTAAATACTCTGTACTATGCAATACTATGCAATCACTAAAAATATTATAGCTCTAGATCAAATGACACAGAAAACTATTAAAACCTGCTAAATGAGAAAAACAGGTTACATAGTAACTAAAGTATAAACTTATTTCATTTAAAAATATATGCATAAAAAGACTGAAATATGTCTATTAATCAGAATTATGGGTGATTTAAATTTTCTTCCTTTTAAAAATCTGTAATTTTCTGTAATGAAGGTAATTTGTTTTGGTCATAATGAAAAAAAAAAACCTCTTTTACGAAGAAAGAAAGATGTGCTTTGATTATAGGTGGTACATGAAATTGAGGATTTCTTAACCATGGAGCTCTGTGAGCCTCCTGAAACAGATCTACATTTTAATGACAGAGGGAAATGAGAACATATTTGAGGACTGACTGTTCTACCTATTTTGAAATGTCTTTGGGGGATAGTAAGGCGGCCTCCTAAATTAGTGCATGTTCATGATCTTGAAACCTAATAGAAATTACATGCCAGACTGTAAGGAAATTTAATTTGTTCAGTTTCTTCTTTCTGGTTTTTTTTTTTTCTTAAAACTACCATTAATGGGCAAAAAGCTAAGTTTGTTTGATTTTGGACAGACTTAGATTCTTTAAATCTAGTGATGTGAGTAGCCCTAGGAAAAAGGACAGAGTGAGGAGAGGACCACAGGACCTTTTAAGGAAGCCACAGATTTTTTTTTTAAAAATCCTACTTGTTAAAAAAAAAATCCTACATAAGGCCATAAGCAGACATACTAATTCCTAAGAATTCACAGAATTTACATTTAAAAGACAGAACTCTTCACATTTCCACCAAAGCACTCCACACAACTTCCTTTTCAAGAATCAGGAGACTTGGTTTTATTTTTGGCTTCACTGTTATAAAGCAATATGGCTTTTTTTATGAAAAAGAAAACCAAGCAACACACACCCCAGAATGACAATTCATTAGTTTTAGGGAGAAACGTGCAGAGCAGACTGCACTACTTGGGTTGGCTGCTCAACCCAACTTCTCCCCTGTAGGAAAGTCATAGTGTCAGATTGAGAAATGCTGAAGACCAATATCTAACAGGACGCTTGTAAATGCTTGAAGAGCTCATAGTCAAAGTAAGCATGAATGCACACTCGTGTGAACCCAGCAGTACCGGGCACACACTGTCATCATTTCCCCACTTTTAGGCAAGTTACTTAAGCTCATTTTTGCCTCAGTTTCCACGTGTGCCAAAAACACTAACTCTTACTCTGTAAGTGCGGTGTGGTACAATCCTGCACAAAGGGGAGACCTGAGCCCTGGCTCTGCCACATGTTATCTAAGAAATCTGACAAGCAACCTAACTTCTCTGAGTTTCAGTTCCCTTATCTGTGAAAGAGAGAAGGAACTAACACAGGTACCTTACATATTTGTCAGAATTAAATGACATAATGCCTTTGGGTGCTGATTCCTGGTAAGCGCTCGCTCCGTAGATAACAACTTACTATCATCTCACAGACCTCATCTAAGAGAATAATGCAATATGGGAGGGGAAAGTGGTCTGAAAGGTAATTTTGACATAACTCATCATCAACACTACTGTAATCTCTAGGTTACAGTTTCAGAGAAACCACTAAACTCTCCTCATATTTCACTTCCTCCATGTGGGCCTGGCCTGTTTAAAGACATTCCTGTGGATTTTCTACCAAACTTTGCCCCTCTGTGTTCTCCTCTCCTTTTCCAGCAGCAGGGCTCTTGCCCACAGCTGGGAAGCTAATAGCTAGATGTGGGCATTTCCTATTTCTGACTTTTCTTCAATCAGCTCCAGGATGCTACTTGTTGAAGAAAGAAGCCCTGCTATTAAGTACCATCCAGGAGCATCACATCATCCTCAACAGCACTTGGATGCGCCTGGAGGCTTCCGGGAGTCTACAATCCTGCCGTTTCCAATAAAGATGCCCAAGTTTCCTAATCTATGTCTACCAGCTCTACCCAGCTAAATCTGTTCAGGAGAGTTACTACCTATGTCTCACTTTGTCACAATTCTTTGGTCAAATGGGTGTCTACAAACTTTTGTTCTTCCTGTCTTTTTTACTTTCAAAGTCATTCATGGAGTACTACAGTTAAACAAGAACTGTGCTGTGCTGTGGAGGTCAAAAAATGAGTAAGACACAGACCATGAGTTGCTCAAAGCTTAACGGGGGTGGGACACAGATATAAAAATAATTGTACAACAAAGTAGAGAGTTAGTATAGGTGCCGTGGTGTCTTGAGGGAGAAAAACACTCTGGATGAGACAAAAAATGGTGACATTGCAAAAGACTCAAAATAGCCAAAACAATCTTGAAAAAGAACAAAATTGGAAGACTCATACTTTCTGATTTTAAAGCTTACTACAAATCTATAATAATCAGAACAGTGTGGTACTGGCATGAGGAAAGACATACAGATCAATGGAATAGAATTGAGAGTCCAGAAGTAAACCCATGTACTTATGGTCAACTGATTTTTGACAAGAGTCTCAAGACCACCCAATGGGTAAAGAATAAATAGTCTTTTCAACAAATGGTACCAGGACAGTTGGACATCTACATGCAAAGGAATGAAACTGAATCCTTACTTCACACCATATACAAAAATTAACTCAAAATGGATTGAAGGCCTAAATGTAACAGCTAAAACTATAAAATACTTAGAAGAAAATATAGGTGTAAATCTTCATAATTTTGGATTAGGTAATGGTATCATAGGTGTAACACCAAAAGCACAAGCACCAAAAGAAAAAATACAAAAATTGGACTTCATCAAAATTTAAAACTTTAGTGCTTCAATGCACATGATCAAGAAAGTAAAAAGACAACACATGGAAATGGAGAAAATATCTGCAATTCATGTATCTGACAAGGAGTCTAGTATCCAGACTATAAAAAGAACTTTCACAACTCAACAACAGAAAGACAATCCAATTTTAAAATGGGCAAAGGAGTTGAACTGACATTTTTTCGAAGAAGATATACAGCTGCCCAATAAGCACATGAGGAGCTGCTCAACGTGTCAGTCATCAGGGAAATGCAAATACAAGTTGAAACCACAATGAGATACCACTTCACACCCATTAGAATGGCTATAATTTTTTTTTTAAGTGTTGATGAGTGTTGATATAGAAAAATGAGAACCTTCACTCATTGCTGGTAGGAATGTAAAACGGTGCAGCTGCTGTGGAAAACAGTTTGGCAGTTCCTCAAATGTCACACGTAGAGCTACCAGATGACCCAGCAGTTCTACTCTTAGGTATGTATACAAGAGAATTGAAAACATATTCACACAGAAACATGTACGTGAATATTCATAGCATCATTCATAATAGTTAAAAAGTGGACTCAATCCAAATGTCCATTGACTGATCAGTGAATAAACCAAATGTGGTTTAACCATATACAAGGGAGTATTATTCAGCCACAGAAAGGAGTGAAGTACTGATACATGCTACCCCATAGATGAACATTGAAAACATTAGGCTAAGTGAAGAAATCCAGTCACAAAAGGCCACATATTGTTTGATTCTATTTATGTGAAATGTCCATAATAGGCAAATCCCTAGAGACAGAAAGTAGATTAGTGACTGTCAGGGAAATGGGGAGTGACTGCTAATGAGTATGGGGTTTCTTTTTCGTGTGATGAAGATGTCCTGGAATTAGATAGTGGTAGTGGTTCCACTGAATTATACATTTTAAAAGGATGAATTTTGTGGTATGTGAATTATACCTCAATTTTCTAAAAGGAGGCAGACATTTGAACCGGATTTTAAAGTGTGAGATAATTGGGCAGACAAGGGTGGAAAGAGAATTCTAGGCAGAAAGAACAGAATGAGAAAAGGTGTGGAAGCCACAAAAAAAGTAATGCATTCAGAGAAAGAAAAGTGGCTCGGAGGCTGGAGTATAGTTATACACACAGGAGTGGCAGAACCAACAAGGGAGTGAAGGGACAAATCATGAAAGCCCAGTAAGCTAACCAAGGAGATCATGGGGTGCCTTCAATGAGAATGATGTCTCCTCGCAGGAGGATGACGTAACTCAGTTGCTTGGCTCAATCCATCTTGCCAAAGAAGCCTCCTTCCCTCAACTCACAATCATCTAACGACACCACTCCACTTTGGCGAGCCCAATGCTCATTTTCTCACCGTTTATAAAATACATTTATTTACAGCATCAATTATTCTAAGTTTTTGCCCCACCAGAATATAAACTCCTTAAGGGCAGCCCTGTTTCCAGTCTTGACTATGTAGGTGCAAGCACATACAGAGTTCTCGGTGGAATTCCAAAGATGTGTAAGGAGATTGGCAATTCTGACAAAGTTCTGAGCTTTCCTAACTTTATAAACCTTTGTTCATATTGTCACTCAGTTCAGAATGCCCTCCTAATCACAAATTTGTTCAAAACTTTGCCATCCTTGGTGGTCTATTTCAAATGCTACTTCCTTAAAAGAAGGCTTTCTTTGCTTCCCCACCTGGATGTGAACTCTCCTCCTTTTTTTTTTTGTTTTGTTTTGGCCACGCTGCACGTGCGTGCGGGCACAACATGTGGGATCTTAGTTCCCCAACCAGGGATCGAACCCTGCAGTGGAAGCTCGGAGTCCTAACCACCGGACTGCCAGGGAAGTCCTGAACTCTCCTCCTTTGAGAAGGGTGTATTTTGTACTTCTGGTACTGATTTCCTCATACCTTAACCCCCCCTCATCTCACACATCTCTTACCCCACACTTTCTGGAATCTAAGCACCTTGGAATAAGGTCCACGTCTTTCCCAGCCTTGGGACTCCCAGCACCGTGCTGGGTAGAGTCTGAAATGAACTGTTCAACTAGCAGCAAAAATGATGGAATCTCAGACAGGAATAAGCATTATCACAAAACAAAAGTTTTTAAAAATCCTAGAAGAAACTACACAGAACAGAAGGCAGGCATAAATAACAAAGGGTATTTGTTGAATTGGTTTGTGACCACTTGGCTTGTTTATATCTGGTCATTTTCATCACATGGATTTCATTTTGCTAGAACTCCAGAAGACTCAGACAAAGAGTAACGGCCTCCCAGCTGCTGCCTTCCCACGTCTGTGGTTTTCCTATGATGTAAACAAAAGATTCTGGAGGTATGGTCTCTGTTAGTGTTTGCTGGTGGGTCTGGTGGAGAGATGGGTGGTGGGGGCAGTTTGAGGGAAATCCACCTAATGAACTGACAGTTCATATAAGCAACACCTGGAGTGTTAAACCCCCTACAACTGTTATTTTACTGAAAAAAAAATCCACTCTTCCTTTGGTAAATGTAAAAATTCTTTCGCCAGCTGCATTCCAATCTAAAGTGTGTGGCAGTGCAGGAGAGATGGCAGCTGGAACAGATCATGTTCAGGATGTAGGGAGCGTTCCCCAGCAGCGAGGGGATAATCAGAGCCCAGAAAACGAATCTTCAGAGTCACGTTCCTTTCAGAAAATGAGTGAGCCTCCGTTTGCCTGCTTGGAGTGTTCTGCTTTTAAACACTCGGATGCCGGAAATACACATCCATATCTGACTGGTGAAAGGAAGAGCCTTTTGAATGGAAACTCTGTGACATCAGCTACTCAGGACTCCCCACTGAGAGTCATAAAACTCCGAAGCTTAAGTTTTGGTCTTAGCCCTATTTTTGTTAAATATTTACAATCTACTACAAAACCAAATTCACAGCAAATGTCTGTTTACACAACCTTGTGGACACGGCCACTCCTCCTGACAAGAGGGTAAGAGGACTAACGTTTATTGGCACCAGGCCAGTCACTCTCCTCGTGCTCCGTCCTCACAATGCTCTGGAAGGCAGATCCCGGCATTTCACATACCGATGAGGTAACTTGGGCCCAGAGAGGTTGTTACTTGCTTAACACGCCCAAAGGAAAAATGAGAAGAGTTAAGTCTGTCTGATTCCGAAGCCAGTGTTCTTTCCACCGTACTCTGCTACTGGTCAGTATGCCCCAGAGAAGTTCTTCCTCTAGAATTTGTAAGAATGCTCCAAGAGTCTACAATTCTAGAATAGGCATTGGCAAACTTTTTCTGTAAAGGGCCAGACTGTTTATATCTTAGGCTTTGCGAGTCATCTAGTCTCAGTTGCAATTACTTAACTCTACCGTTGTAGCACAAAAGCAGCCATAGATAATATATAAATGAATGAGCGTGGCTGTGTTCCAATAAAACTTTATCTGGCAGCGGACCAGATTTGGCTCACTGGCTGTAGTCTGCCGACCCCTGCTCTAGAAGGTTCAAAGAGTGGGCAACTTCGTGTTATTTGGCTTAGAAATCAATGAAGAATTGCCTATCTCCAACTTAATTAATCAACAAGTATGAGTCTTCTCTATTCTACATGGTCCATGAACTTAAGGAATTGATATTCTTTTAGGAAGAAAAGACACAGGCACGTAAAAGCCAAAGAGCAACATGAAGCTGCACGTGGTAAGCGCCAAAGGAGGGGCCTGGGGACTGAGGGCTGACTGACGGGCCACCAAGATATTAGAAAACCAGGGTCTGCAACCTGATCAAATGATCCTGCACCGGCACGAGAGCGCAGAAAGAGTCGGAAAAACTTCTCAGTGGGCAGGAATGAAAATGAGTCCGAAGTGACTGCCGTAAGCACAAGTTATTCTGGTGAGGCCACACGAAGGGTTTTTGGCACGTGTCAGATGCTGATCAAAGGCGACCTCACGGACTTCCCTGGTGGAGCAGTGGTTAAGAATCTGCCTGCCAATGCAGGGGACACGGGTTCGAGCCCTGGTCTGGGAAGATCCCACATGCTGCGGAGCAACTAAGCCCGTGCGCTACAACTACTGAGCCTGTGCTCTAGAGCCTGTGAGCCACAACTACGGAGCCCCAGAGCCACAACTACTGAGCCCTCGTGCCACAACTACTGAAGCCTGCGCAACTACAGCCCGTGCTCCGCGACAAGAGAAGCCACTGCAATGAGAAGCCCGTGCACCGCAACGAAGAGTAGCCCCCACTCGCCGCAACTAGAGAAAGCCCGCATGCAGCAACGAAGACCCAACGCAGCCAAAAATAAATAAATAAATAAATAAAAACGATTAAAAAAAAAAAAAGTAACCTCTCCTTCAGACTTAGGAAACACACCTGCTCCCCGTCTCATTCTCAAAGGACAGGCAATTGACTTCAGGTGCAAAATCAATTGAGTGCTTTAGGAAACTCCTGGAGGGCTCCGTTCTCCTCCCAACTGGTGCTTTAAGCACTGAAGAGCCTGCAGGAGCTACAGGCAGGGCAGGGAGAAACCACCTGGGGTCACTCTTGGACGTTCAGGAAGAAGCACTTCCTAAAAGCTTACCTTGCTCATGGCTGTCAGGGCGGGGTCACAGGCAGCATCGAGATCCTGAACCAACAGCTGAATGCTGCTGGAGATGACACTGCAAATCAAACACACCACTGTGGGCACAGCTTACAAAAGTGACCTGTGGACGAACGACTGACCGACACAGCCCCTTCCAAATGTTTTAGGCACCTGTGTAAAACTTAGATTCACCATTTCCTCAGAAAAACTTGAGTTTCATTTCAAAAAGGAATGAATGACAAGGAGGAGCGTTTTGGCTCCGCCCTCCTTCTTGCTGTGTGTCCTGGTCTCACTCGGATGTGTTCCTACTCAGTCAGGACACCAGATTCCACGGCTCGTCTCCCCAGTTGCTACACCCAGAATTCCTCTTTGCTACCTCCTCCAAAAGGACCCCTTTGCCCAAAATGTTTAAATCAGATCTTGGGGGGAGGGGGGGAAGTTGAGAGAAAATGACCTAAAAAGAGAATTTGGACTTTTCCTCAGTAAGTGGCTGATGTGAAAGCAGAAGCTTGGCTTTCCCAAATCTCATTTAACCACCAGGACAAAATCCTGCCAGGTAGCACCAAGGCAATAACTGTTTCAAGAAGACTTTACGGGCTGAACTCCTTGGACAGACACTCTTCCACCCCAAATACACTTGCCCTCCCCCGCCCCCCAGTGGCTAAAACCAGGCTGCTCACCCTTTATACCCTTGAAACACTGGAGGTGGGGCTGGCCCTCTGTAGATTTAGCGGGGCAGATAGGAGGCCCTGGACCTGACCTTCCTGCAGGGATGGCCAAGGGGGGATTTCTTCTCTCTTGTTATTCTAGATAGTGCAACAATAAAGCCCCCATAAGCTAAAAATGATTGTATCTGAGGAGCCAGGATGGGGGGCAGCTGCACCAACTTCTAAGGCTCCTTGGTGGCTGGTGGAGAAAATAATCCTGATCCAACAGAAGGCCCTGGAAACTTCTCAGGTTCTGTAGTAACCTACGCTGACGGCCTGAGACACGCTGCTCCGTGCAGGGGGGGAAAGGTGGGCCTTGAGCAGGCGCGCGAGTACGTACGTGCTGAATGTGTCCATTTCTCCAGTCAGATTGATTCGTTCAGTCAGACTTACGTCGACCTTCTCCTTGAGTTTCTCTTCCAGCTGTTAGAGAGTAACAGAGAGAACAACATGCTTAATGATTATCGGAAGGAGCAACGTAACAATAACACTTAACATTTACTGAGTGTGAGCATTCCGGTATAATTCCAGGCACTTTTCGTGTATGGACTCATTTAATTCTCACTGCCTTGCAAGGAAGATTCTATCATGATCCTCCTTTGATATATGAGAAGATGGAGGCATGCCCTATGCAGGACAGTGAGTGGCAGGGCCGGGAATCAAACTTCCTCCAGAGCCTGTGCCCTCTGGCCCTGCGCTGTACTTGGTTCTCATGACACACTGACAATTTAAACAGATCCCCATTTTTAGGATACTCCCTGCCTCGTGAACTGCCGGCTCACCCACCGACACTGGAAGCCTCCAGTGGTGGGTGGCAATAAAATCAGGTGAAGTATTCCCTGAGCGCTGGGCTGGGCCACCCACCGCGTTAAGGTGTTGAGGGATACCAAAGTAAACAAAGGAAACACAGTCTCTGCCTGCATCGTCCTACAGCCAAGGGGGGAGAAACGATGGCCACGCTCCCAGAAGCCCCGAAGAAAAATACAACTGACCGGGAATTGTAAATGTCTCAAAACATCCCAGGAATTGCTTCACCTAGCATCCCCAAACCTATTTATTACAGGAACTCTAAGAATAATGAATGTTCTGTCTTAGATTTAAAAGTGCCTCTTAGGAATGGGTAAATTAATGTAACCTTTTGGGAAGGCAATTTATTTAAAAGGCAAACATTTAAATATACACACTCTTTCGGCCGGCGATTTCACGTCTAGAAAGATATTTCAATGAGTAATGAGAACAAGGTACGGAGATGCACACGTGTTCTTTGCAGCATTCATGAATTCAACCAGTATTTACTGAAAGTCTATTCTGCGCCAGGCTCTGTCATAGCATAAGGGAGTCAGCTGGTGAACAAAAACAGATAAGATCCTCTTCTCATAAAGCTCACATTCTGGTGTCATTTATATTAGTGAAAAACTGGAAACAATCTACACGTTTATAAGGGATTGAGGAGAAAAATTACGGCGCAGGCTCTCAAGGCTTCAACTCTCTAGTGGCCTTTCCCTGTTAACACTGAAAATAAAATCCAAACTTCTAACTATGATTTGGGTCCCTTTAGGGCCCGCATCTTGCTTTGCCCCTTGTCTGCTTGGCTTCAGTTATACTGACCTCTTAAGGTTCTGGAAGACACCGGGTCTTTTCCCCATCAGGGCCTTCACACGTCCTACTTCCTCTCTCCGAAGCACTCTCTGCTCCCCCGTCCTAGCCAGCTCCCTTGCTTTGCCATCCCCCCACCCCACCACTCATCCCTTCCAAGCTCCTCACTTGGCAGTCTCCTTCCCACCCCTCAGGTCTCTGCTTCAATATCACCTCCTCTGGGAGGCCCTCCTTGACTACCCTACCTCAGTAGGCAACTCCCTATCTAGCACTGCAACATCTGTTTCCTTCCTAGCACTTACCACAAAATTGAGGCTACATCTTGCCTTACTTATTTATTATCTGGCTCCTTTATTAGTTCTAAGTTCCATGACAGTAAGAAATTTGTCTACTCTGTTCACCTCTGAATTAATACCAAATACAGTGCCTGGTACATAATCAGTGCTTCATAAAGATCTCTTGAAGGAGGGAATGGCACACCCCATGCAGGTGTTAAGCGTAAAAGTGTTACAATTAATGAACCGATATTGACACATTATTGGCATTGTTTTTTAAGTATTATTTTTCAATTCTTCATTGCTTGGATTCTCAAGGCTCTTTGGTTTCTCCCTCCATTTCCTTTTGCAACCCCCCGCCCAACCCCCTGTGCTTTTTTCTTAAGGAAACTGGGTTGTTTGCCCCGTAGATTTTCTCATAGTTTGATCTCATTGATTGTATCCACAAGGTACTAATTAGCATGTTCCTCTATCCCTTGTATTTCCTGTAAATTGTAGCTTGATGTAAAAGCTTGATCAGATTCAGATTTTTTTTTTTTTTAAAGAAAACTCCTTCATGGGAATTCCCTGGCGGTCCAGTGGTTAGGAATCGGTGCTTTCACTGCCGTGGCCAGGGTTCAATCCATGGTCGGGGAATGAAGATCCCACAAGTCACACGGCACCGACAAAAAAAAAAAAAAAAGAAAGAAAAAGAAAGAGAGTAAAAAAAAAAAGAAAACTCCTTCATGATGGTGCTGTGTACTTCCATCAGATAACATAATGTTTGGTTGTCTCTCTTTTTGTAATGTCAACAGCCATTGATGGTCAATGCCCAGATCCATTTTTCCATTAAGAGGTATAAAAGAATGATATTTGTATTCAATATCTTTTCTTCTTCATTTATGAACTGAAAATCTGTTATAAAGATATACTTTCCATTGTCAGTGATTTGGTTATCCTGAGGTACAAGTCAGACAGGAAAGGCAGGATAAGAACTTTTCCTTTATTTACCAGTATTCAATTCATACCAGTGGTTTCTTAGTATCTTCCAAGGTGATACATGAATTTTAAAAATCATTATAACCAAATGGATTTAAACATATTTGATGTTTTCAATCGACTGTAGCTAATATTCTCACTGATTCTTGTATGTCTCATCTTTGACCAGTAGAGTTCATTCAGGCTGACTCCCATAATTAGTTTCCTAAGGCTGCCGTAGCAAATTACTACAAACTTGGTGGCTTAAAATGGAAATGTATTCTCTCACAGAAGTCCAAAGGGAAGGGTTGGCAGGGTTGGTTCCCTCTGGGGGCGCTGAAGGAGAAGCTATCCTATCTGCCTTCTGCCTCCTGGTGGTGGCCGGCAATCCTTGGTGTTCCTTGTCTTATAGACGCATCACTCCAGTCTCCACCTCCATCTTCACATGGCCATCTTCCCTGTGTCTTTGTGTGTTAAATCTCCCTCTCCTTTCCAGGGACATCAGTCATTGGATTTAGGGCTCACCCTAAATGCAAGATGATCTCATTTGAGATCTTTACTTAATTACATCTTCAAAGACCCTATTTCCAAAAAAAGGTCACATTTATAGGTACAAGGGGTTAGGACTTGGACATATCATTTTGTACAAATAAAAGCCACTACAGGGGCTTCCCTGGTGGCGCAGTGGTTGAGAATCTGCCTGCTAATGCAGGGGACGTGGGTTCGAGCCCTGGTCTGGGAGGATCCCACATGCCGTGGAGCAACCGGGCCCGTGAGCCACGACTGCTGAGCCTGCGCGTCTGGAGCCTGTGCTCCGCAACAAGAGAGGCCGCGACAGTGAGAGGCCCGCGCACCGCGATGAAGAGTGGCCCCCGCTTGCCGCAACTAGAGAAAGCCCTCGCACAGAAACGAAGACCCAACACAGCCAAAAATATATAAATTAATTAAAAAAAAAAAAAAAAAGAGCAGATCTTCCTATTCTGAAGCTGACTGATCCCAGAATTAAATTATCCCATAATTAAAAAAAAAAAAAAAAAGGCCACTACAGGACTTCGCTGGCAGTCCAATGGTTAAGACCCTGCACTTCCATTGCAGGGGGCACGGGTTTGATCCCTGGCTGGGGAGCTAAGATCCCACATGCTGCACGGTGCAGCCAAAAAAGATAAATTAAAAAAAGAAAAAAAAAAGCACCACTACAGCTCCTAAGTCCTTCTGAAATGACTCTCATAGTCTTTGATATTTTTCTTGCTTTTTCTATGACATGATGTTCCAGGTTCATCTTGTATAGTTCTCCAGACCTGGAATTAGTCATTTCTCCAGGAATCTCTGGTTCCCTTCAGTGGAAAATGGTATTGACAGATCACAATATAGGTGCCAAGAATGTATTTAATTTTATAATCAGTAAAAACAATTTTCTCTAAATAGCAAAAAACTGGCTACATCTATCATGAGTCATCAAAATGGTCTCTGATCTACTAGTATGTCTAGAACTTCTAAGGATCTGCTCTAGAAAAATAATGCAAGACATATTAGATGTTCTTTGTAGGATTACTCATAAAAGCAAAAACTTGAAATAGCATAAACAATTATCAGGGATACTGTTAAATGATTTACAGTATAGCCCCCCCTTACTGAAATATTATGTAACCATAACAATGATGACAAGAAAGACGTGACAGAAACAGGAGAAATGCTAATACTGTGATGTTAAAAACAACAAAAGGATATGAATGTAAATTAAGTTAATTACAGCATATGAAACTATGTTCATGAAAAAGGATTGAAATGCTCCAAGTTGCTGATATGATTATTTGAGGGTGATGGGATTAAGAGTCATTGATTGTATAGTTTCTTTTTTTTTGGTACCGTGCCTATTTTACTTTAAAAATACTATATTTATATGTGTATATGTCTTTCTCTTTCTGCACACACACAAAATAGTTAAATAGTATTTCTTCATCCAAGAACTCTGGGACCCCTGCCTTGGAGGTCCTCACAGATATTATCAAACTGCCCGGGAAGTTCTGAGACTAAATGGGTTGCTGTTTCTGGCTCCAAGGCCAAACCTTTACAGGTCATTCCCTGTGTGACTCAGTGTGACCATGTCCCTAAGCAGAGCACACTACTGCATCCGCCTCTGGCTGGCTTAACCTCAACTGTGAAGTTTTGGGGGGGACCCTTCCCATTTGGCCTCTTGTATTCTTGCTCTGGCTCACAGGTGCTCCAAGCTATACTGTCTGAACTGTCAGTCACGACTGCCTTTCCTATGATCTAGGCATGTAGAAATAATAAACTCCAAAAGGGAGGAACAATAGAACCTTCCCCAGTTATTTTCTTTCTCTTGGCCTTAGGTGAACTCCAGACCGAATGTGGAAAGGAACTTCTAATCCCACATCTAAGGCTGAATGGAAAATTCTTCTGGGTCTTCCTTCTGCTAATGGGAGCTCCAGCAGAGACATCACCCTTTCCTGCTTCCCGGTTCCTGAACGTCAGCATCCAAACAATGGTTATTTGTTTCTGCAGATTGAGAATGCTCCATAAATTTCAGGAGACACATAGAAGCCCAAAGGATTTTCAATGAGCCTGGTAACACTCCTGAGAATGGAATCACTGGTTGTGACTCATCACCACTAAGGCTGGGGCCTACCACCACTACGATTGTAACTGCTTTTAGCACGTGGGAGACAGGGCTACTGACCTATTTTCAAGAGGGCACGTCATGCTCTTTGAGTAGCTTACACAGCTCTGGGGAGGAGACCAGTCATACTTTCTTGTCCAGTCTCCTTTTAACAAGGTCCTTCTGCAAGGGGGCTGCCTGGGCCGTCCCCTGGCTGGACCTCGAGTTTTCCCGTGGGAGACCAGCTGTTCTGCCCAAGGTTGTGTGTGGCCTCGTTGGGGCCCAGACTCTTACCCACTGAGCTAAGTGGCCCTGGCGGTTCAGGAAAAGGAGGAGGTGGTGCAAGGGCAGCCCGGGCGGCTCACCTGCTGCGTGGTGGCCAAGCAGTACTCTGCAGTGCTCAGGATGCTGCAGATGAGGCAGAGCTCCTCCAGGGTGAACTTGGCCACTTCTGAGCCCTCCTTTTCCTTGAGGAGGCTGCTGATGGTCAACCCACCGCCGCTGCTTGTGGTTCTGAGGAAAAGGCATAGGGACTAGTCAGGCCAGCACTCCTCATTTGCTTCCTGACCCGGAAACTGCACGTTGTGAGACAAAGAAATGGGGGAAGGAGAGGCTGGACGAGGCCCAAACAAATCCACACACAATGAGGCCCTTCCCGAGTGACCTGACCTTGACTGTCATTTGTTTAAATTCTCTGACCATCAGAAATAGGAAGAGACGATCCCAACAGCGAGCCAGTCATCAGTCATATTAAGTACGATGACTCTGGTCTGCTGAGCGGCCTCTCTGCTTAGCTTGGAATTTCCTGATCTCTGGAGCTCATTCAGAGTCATGTGTAGCGCGAAAGCTGGTTCCCCAACTGTTTCTCTCAGTTAAGAAAATTCTGCATGGGAGCTTGTCTTTGTGCTTGTGGAGGGGTTCAAAAGTGAATGTTAAGACATGGTTCCTGGCCAAAGGCCTGACTGCCTCAAGAAACAAAAAAGCATGTCATCTCTTCCTACTGATCTAATCATGTGATCACAAAAAATAAAAAAGCAGTTTTTAAAATAACTTCCTGCAGTTATAAATAAAAATTCAACTGTGAGAGTCTATTTTTTAAGAAGACAGAATTCAATGATATTTACCTTAAAAATAAGAGAAATTTTTCCTTTAAAACACACACACACACACACACACACACACACACACACAGACACCCTAAACTTCCCAGTCTTATAGGTAATCAAAGATTTGAAAACATCTTAATTTCTAGTACTTATACGGGTGTGAGGACACTGGCTGTCTCTTCCACTACGGGTTAGGAGCATTAAATTGTACAACTTTTTTGGAGGTATATTTCAGGAGCTTAAAAAAATGTTCAGACTCTTTGACCCAGTA
Organism: Balaenoptera musculus; assembly: GCF_009873245.2. NCBI lineage: Eukaryota > Metazoa > Chordata > Mammalia > Artiodactyla > Balaenopteridae > Balaenoptera > Balaenoptera musculus. Next base: position 45,926,473 of record NC_045804.1, on the reverse strand, counting down.
GTTCTACTTCTGTTCAAGGATGCTCTTCTGAATGTTATTTAAAATACCAAAATAGTGAACCCAACATAAATGGTCAATTAAGAGAATGATCAATAAGAAATCTCAGAAGTTAGCTGGGTCTTCTGTATGTGGGAACATCATAGCATCATTAAAAGTGTCTTGATGGGGCTTCCCTGGTGGTGCAGTGGTTAAGAACCCGCCTGCCAATGCAGGAGACACGGGTTCGAGCCTTGATCCGGGAATATCCCACATGCCGCGGAGCGACTAAGCCCGTGCGCCACAACTACTGAGCCTGTGCTCTAGAGCCGGTGAGCCACAACTACTGAAGCCCGTGCGCCTAGAGCCCGTGCTTCGCAACAAGAGAAGCCACCGCAATGAGAAGCCCGCGCACCACAATGAAGAGCAGCCTCCGCTCGCCGCAACTAGAGAAAAGCCCGCGCACAGCAACAAAGACCCAGTGCAGCCATACATACATACATAAATAAATAAATAAATTTGGAAAAGAAAAAGTGTCTTGATGAATATTTTTACTGTGCTGACTGTTCTCTGTTCTTCTCCTCCCTTTTCACCGCTTGGGAGACTGACCTCTGCAGACTTATCACCCAGGCTCCCCAGCCCTCTGGCCTCCTGTTGGTTTCAGCCAACAGCAGAGGCTGTAGGAAGTCGGAGAGGTTGAGGAGAGAGGAGTCAGAGTAACAACTAGCTCTCCTGCTCCCTCTGCTTCAGTGTGGTCCTGGCAGTGACCGTGGCCCCTGTGACTACAGTTTCTGTTGGGCAGCCCTTTGTCCACAGACCTAGCTCTCAAGTGAGTTTTAAAGTAGTAACAATTACCCACTAGAGTTTGGATGCTTCAGAATCCTCCGTTGGTTCCTTTCACCTGCCCCCATTTCTGTGAACAGTGGCTTTAGTAATAATATCCCAGCTGAGTACCATTTGTTTCCTGCTGTGACACTGACTAATACACATGGCAAAATGCTCGCAGCATGACAAAGCAGCAGGGTATAAAACTATAAGCACTATAGTCCAGTCCCGTTAAACAAATAAACAGAAGCATGCAGTCACACACATTACATATATAAAGAAAGAACAGAAAAATGTGTACTGAAAAGTTAAACCTGTTTTCTCTGGGTGGTGAGTTTTATCTTCATCTTTGTGCTTTTCTGTGTTTTACAAACTTGCAGTATTTTGATCATCAGGATAAAAGTTATCAAAAATTTTAAAATAGTGTTTATCATATTCAAAGAAATTCTCATTTGTAAAACATGTCTGTTACTTCAAATCTCTTGTAGAGCGAAGGGATTTTATTTTTCTTTCCTCCCAATTATGTAAAACTCCTATATATGACAGATTTTAGTGACAGTGACAGAAACTAAATTCCAAACTGCTGAATTTAGCTATGGGGGTGATTTATAATTACTGGATCCTGAAGCATTGCTTCAGATCATATTCTATTACAATAGAAATTGCTATATAACCAAAATATCTCTAAAACTCTAGTCGAACAATCCATTTATTTCAAGTAATAAGCTATATAACAATATTTTAATGCCCCAGAATAACAGAGTGAAGTCGCTATAATTAGGAGCTGTGCTATGCAACCACCTTTCCCCAAATCCCACCACATCTTTAACATTAGACTCAACCCAGGAGAGCAAGATACACACACCATAAGAGAGACTTTGGCCTGAATGAAACTGCCCTTGCTGTTCAAAAGTCATTGCTACCACCACCCCACTTCTTTTGCCAAGTACCTATCACTGAATCCATGTAAACTAAGCACATCTATAATGGGACTGACTCCCCTGAGTCCACCGTGGCAGGATCTGACCTATGCTAGTGGCCAGCGTGGCAGCACTGATTTCCTCTGGCGGTCCCGATCAGCTGTGGAATCCCATTTGAGAGGAAACAGTCTAAGACCCTTGGGAACTCCATAAGGGTGTTTTCCTCCCTGATACTCTTGGCAGTTTAGTGAACAGCTTCAGGGTGGATTTCCTTAAAGATTTCCATACTTAGGTATATTCAGAATCTCACTTCTCCGGTTAGATCAGGAAGAACAGGACTCACTTGGGCAGGTTGCCAGAGAGGATTTTCCAGGCGTACTCTCGGAGGTACTTCTGGAAAATAGTGGTCAGGGCGATCATCGGCTCCCCGGTACTGAGCTGCGAGCACTGCACCATGCACTTCTTGTAGTAGACAAAGAGGTCGGCACAGCTGGGGAGCACGGCGCCCCCCTCGTCCGTGTTGGGCTTAGGGGGCCCCTGGGCTTTGAAATCGGCCACAAACCGATCTATCAGCTCCCCAAGGTTTCTGGGAGGAAGAAAACATGAAACGTTATTTTATTTCAAGAAAGAGAAAACAAATGTGCTTGACTGCCACGAGGCGATCACTCCTCATGCTTTTTACATTTAAAATTGGACCCGTTTCAGTAAGTCGGACAGAGAAAGACAAATATTAGATGATATCACTTATATGTGGAATCTAGAAAACAATACAAATGAATCTATTTACAAAACAGAAACAGACTCGCAAAAATAGAAAACAAATGGTTACCAAAGGGGTAAAGGGGGGGGGATAAATTAGGAGTATGGGATTAACAGATACACACTACCATATATGAAACAGATAAGCAACAAGGATTTACTGTGTAACATGGGGAACAATATTCAATATCTTGTAATAATCTATAATGGAAAATAATCTGAAAAAAATAACTGAATCGCTTTGCTATATACCGGAAATTAACACAATACTGTAAATCAACTGTACCTCAATAGAAAATAAATAATTAACTTAAAACATTTTAAAAAACTGGACCCATTTTTATCAATATCATCATTAACTACCACCACCACTCCTACAATAACAGCAGTGATAAAATTTGGCATTTGTGTGCTGTTTTATACTTTTCAAGGCACTTCATGATCACATTTGACCCCAAACCCCTGGGAGAAAGACAAGGTGTTATTGGACCCTCTAAGAGATGAAAAAAATAAGGCCCAGAAAGTCTGTCACACGATTTAGTGGCAGAGCTGAGCCTAGAATCTACCGCTTAAGTGTGTGCACTGGTCTTACTACCATATTAGTACCAGCTCCCCTTTCCACAAATGAAAACCCTAAATAATGACAGTGTTCATTTTCTGAACACTTATGGTGTACCAGGCACCATGTCAGCTCTTTATAAGAGTCTTTATAAGTGAACTTCACTTAATCTTCACAATAACCTTATGACGCAGGGACCAAAACTATCCTCCTTTTCAAAAAGCGAGGTGCAGAAAATTAAAGGACCTTGTCCAAAGTCATATAGCCAGAGAGTGGAGGAGCCAGGGTTAAAAACCAAGCAGCCTGGCTCTAAACCTCATGCTTTTACCCACTCTACCCTACTACCTCCTCAAACACAAAAAGGTTATGATGTCAGCAAATATTTAGATATCATTAACCTAAAGGTACCCAGCAGGCAGACAACTAAACAAAGAGAAACTGTAAAGAAACAGTCTAATGCTTTCTTTCTCCTTTAATGCAGTTTCTTCTTAACAACTTCCAAAATCAAAGGTGTAAGAAATCTTGGGAGGAGAGAAAATACTGAGCAGCTCCAGGCTAGCCCCAGGTCACGGTGGTGATGATGGTTGCAACTTTCTCCCATTTCCCATTCAAACATCACTGAATTTGCCTCAGTCACACTGAGTCATCACTGTTCACATCCAGCAGGGCTAATATTGATTGGTCCCTGCACAGTTGTGCTCTACGAAAAATGGGGGAGGGGAGGGCGTTCCCACCCCTCTTAACACTTTGCATCTTTTTAGTTGCTATCTAAGGCTACAGGAATCCAGCTGTGCTTTTTTTTTTTTTTTTTGTATTTATATAACAGTCAAGAAGAAAAAGACAAGAACCACATGCAGTATTAATGAGTAGGAACAGGAGAAAATTGACATTTTACTCAAGAGCTTTTGTTATTGAAAGTTTATTACATCCAGATATCGCCACTGTGCCCTCAAAGAACTTCAGGCCTAGGACAGTCCATTGTGATGGTGGTGATGGTTAGCAAGCAGAGAAGGAGCGAGTTGGTTGACCTTGGAAAGCTCCAGGGTGACCACCCTCCTTCCTCACACCCTCCTCTTGTCTCACCTTTCTGTTTAGTTTCCCACGTCTCCTCCACAGCGACCCCATGCTCCAGCCAGACTCCTCTCAGCTGCCCCTCTGCGCCATCTCTATCCCCGACTCTGTGCATCTGCCTGGATGCGTCCCCGGGTGGCTCTCCCGTCACCACCTGCCCACTCACCCTCCCAGCTCAGCTCAGGGGGCACCTAGATAACTCCTACTCACGCCCATCCTCTATCTCAGTTGCAACTTCTGTCATCTGTAACACACTGACGACTATCTTATTTTTTTTTAATACTTTATTATACAGTGTGAGGATGTCAGCTATTCAGGAAACATGCTGACCTTCTCCCATCCTGGGCCCGTGGTGGGCCATGCTCATCAGGAATGGCTGTGTCTTTCTCACTGATCTCCAGGGTAATTTCAGAAGCCTTCCTGAGACAGCACTGTAGCCAGCCATTTCTTATAAGCTGAAGTTGGCAGAGAAGGTGAAAGCTGCTCGCTTTATAGTGGTAGAATCTTCTTCTCTGTGTCACATATGTTATCGTGAGATTCTTGAGAGCAGGGATAATGTCTGTGTTACTTCTGCTCCCCCGAGGCCCAGCCCTCCAGCTTCTGTGTGAAGCTAAGCTCCCAGTTACGTTGGTGCCCAATACGTACTCAGTGGATCAACCTCCACGTTTTGTTCCTAAGGGATGGGAGTGGAAGGGTCGGGGCTGGTGCACTGGAGGAGAGCACGGAACAGCAGGGGAGGGTCCCTCTCGAGTCTTCCTATGAGAGACTCTAACCTCCGAGTCCACAGTGCCAACCAAAACAGGGGCGAGAGCTCCGAGGTATTTTTGCCTGAACCACTCCTCTAATGCCGCTGGAAGCTGAAACCAGATACTTCCTCACCTACCTCCTATTTCGGAGCCAAGCTGATGAGTAAGACTGTAAATTAACTGTGATCATAGAACAGAGACAAAATTTCCCCTTAAAAAAAAAAAAAAACTAGCTCTTTCGCCTCCTCGCTTCCAAGATGACCAAGAAAAGAAGGAACAATGGTCGTGCCAAAAAGGGCCGTGGCCACGTGCAGCCTATTCGCTGTACCAACTGTGCCCGATGCGGGCCCGAGGATGAGGCCATTAAGAAGTTCGTCATTCGGAACATCGTAGAGGCCGCGGCCGTCAGGGACATTTCCGAAGCGAGTGTTTTCGACGCCTATGTGCTTCCCAAGCTGTATGTGAAACTGCATCACTGCGTGAGTTGTGCCATTCACAGCAAGGTAGTCAGGAATCGTTCTCGGGAAGCCCGGAAGGACCGAACACCTCCACCCCGATTTAGACCTGCTGGTGCTGCCCCACGACCTCCATCAAAGCCCATGTAAGGAGCTAAGTCCTTAAAGACTAAAGAAATACTGTTCCCTGGAAAGACAATAAAGTGGAAATTATACTTTTAAAAAAAAAACAAAACTAAACTAAAGGATCTTCCATATTCTGCAGAATGTCTCTTGGGTTACTGTTGACATTGTTCTCTGGTGTGAACGAGAAACAGACCAGAGTAACCCACCCCTCGCCCCTTCCATCTCGCGCTCTGCATCAGCCTGCTTCCATGCCACGCGGGACACTAGATCACGAGGAATCAGCCTGCTTCCATGCCACGCGGGACACTAGACCACGAGGAATCGGCCTGCTTCCATGCCACGCGGGACACTAGACCACGAGGAATCGGCCTGCTTCCATGCCACGCGGGACACTAGACCACGAGGAATCGGCCTGCTTCCATGCCACGCGGGACACTAGACCACGAGGAATCGGCCTGCTTCCATGCCACGCGGGACACTAGACCACGAGGAATCGGCCTGCTTCCATGCCACGCGGGACACTAGACCACGAGGAATCGGCCTGCTTCCATGCCACGCGGGACACTAGACCACGAGGAATCGGCCTGCTTCCATGCCACGCGGGACACTAGACCACGAGGAATCGGCCTGCTTCCATGCCACGCGGGACACTAGACCACGAGGAATCGGCCTGCTTCCATGCCACGCGGGACACTAGACCACGAGGAATCGGCCTGCTTCCATGCCACGCGGGACACTAGACCACGAGGAATCGGCCTGCTTCCATGCCACGCGGGACACTAGACCACGAGGAATCGGCCTGCTTCCATGCCACGCGGGACACTAGACCACGAGGAATCGGCCTGCTTCCATGCCACGCGGGACACTAGACCACGAGGAATCGGCCTGCTTCCATGCCACGCGGGACACTAGACCACGAGGAATCGGCCTGCTTCCATGCCACGCGGGACACTAGACCACGAGGAATCGGCCTGCTTCCATGCCACACGAGACACTAGACAACGAGGAATCGGCCTGCTTCCATGCCACGCGGGACACTAGACCACGAGGAATCGGCCTGCTTCCATGCCACACGAGACACTAGACCACGAGGAATCGGCCTGCTTCCATGCCACGCGGGACACTAGACCACGAGGAATCGGCCTGCTTCCATGCCACGCGGGACACTAGACCACGAGGAATCGGCCTGCTTCCATGCCACGCGGGACACTAGACCACAAGGAATCGGCCTGCTTCCATGCCACGCGGGACACTAGACCACAAGGAATCAGCCTGCTTCCATGCCACACGAGACACTAGACAACGAGGAATCAAATAGCTTCACAGAAGAGAAGAGGACAAGTCACCCGGATGGGAACGGGTAAAGTTCATGAGTTTGCAAAGAGGATGCAATCCAATCAAATATGGATGGAGCACTTAGTATGCACAAGGCGCTGTGGGCAGCAAGTATAAGATATAAATGAGTTCAACAACAAAAAAAAGCAAAGGTTACCATTTCTTCCAGGCACCAAACACTACCCTGAGTTTCGGCAAGATCTTACAGGAAGGACCACTGGAGAAAGGAACACGGGGCATGCTGACCTGTTGAATGGAATCACAGGGATGCACCTTTTATACCCTAAAGCCATTACAATCAAGTAAGAGTTTAAAAAGGGTCAAGTCCTGATTACAGTGCTGCGGGGGGTAAAGACAGCACCTGTCCATTACAGGCTGTGAACTATTGGGAAAGATGGGACCTTCATGCTTATGATCTTCAGATCTCAAGATGGCAACAAAATGCTAGTTTTGCAGTACAGACAATATGACCAATTTGTTTTAGACAAAGGAAATAACAGAGGAAATTCCACAGCAGATTCAGGCAAGAGAATAAAGGCCTGGAGTCAGAAGTAAGTACAGAATACGGTGTGAGGGGGAGAGGACGGGAAGAAGGAGAGGGGTTGGCTGAGGTAGAAGACACAGACTGAGAAAAGTCTGACCTGCAGTTAGGTTCATACACACCTCTGAATTCCCACAGCAAACTGTTCATACCTTTACCCCTCAATGCTGTGTTCCAAAAACTTTTTTTGGTCTCTCTCTCACACTAGGCTATACGCCTATAAACTAGGCACTGCACTGGCTACATTATAAATACAATCTCACTTAATCCTCACAACAGCCCTGAGCAGAAGGCATTAGTATCCCTGTTTTATAAATGAAGAAACTGAGGCTGAGAAAAATAAGATAACTTGCCCTAGGTCACAGAATTTCTCAGAGCTGGAATTCGAACTGGGGCCTGTCTGACTCCAAAGCCAAGCTCTATCCACTATCCGATGCTTTGATTTCAAAACTCTAAAGCGCTATACAGATACATGGTATTACGATTATTGCTGTGATTCACTTTCTCTGCAGCTTAAGGAAACGTGTCATGGATGCAGATGGTGTCTTTTATCCTCCTCCCTGTAGCTTGAGCTTTTAACTCAAGAACTGTATAAGCATTTTGCGGGTGCCATGTGAAATACTGCTGGGAGTTCCACTGATACATAAAACGACCTAGGAATAAAGACTATTGCAGAGCGGTGGCAGCAGAGGGGAAGATTAAAACACGGAGAGAAGGAAAACCACACTGCACACCAAGCTTAGGTATGGATGACCAAGGCCATTTCTTCTGGTGGGTCTGCAGCTGACATTCACAGAAACAGTATTCTAACTGGAAAGTACAGGAGTGATGGCTCTGGGGGAGGAAGATGGTAGTCAGAAACAGTGGACAAGGAGGTAAGTACGGGCAAAGCGGCTTAAGACCCCCCAGGAAGTTAGAGAACTTGTTCATCCAAGGATGCGCCGACTAATTTGCACCCCTACCCATTCCCTTTGGTTGGGGCAGAGGACTTGGCTCTGATGTGGCCAGTAGGGAGCCAAGCTCTGGCTTGAGCACACCTGGGAGATGGGTTCCACACAGGTAAATGGAGCAGGTAAATACATGGAGGATCCTGGGAACCAAGCTTCTCACTGCTGTAGAAGGTAGTTACAGACATGGAACAGGGGACGCCCCAATAAACCCTGAGGTTAGGTTAGAATTGGAGTTATTGGCATAGACTCACAGGTTTTAATATATAAATAGGTATAAAAGTAGATAGATATGTAGATATACACATACATATATTTCTTAGGTCTCTTAGCTCAGAGGACCTAGAAGCATGACACCCCAGCAGCAACGAACATATATAATGCACAGACTTAGTTTCTAAATATCATATCCCACCACAGGAACAAGGGATCCTGGAAAAATGGATGACTCCAAGACTGGGTTAGGAAAGTACAAGATGAGCCTGGTATATTTTGTTGGGCCAGAAAGAAAGTACTCAAAAAACGCTAGGGGCATGCAAAAGAATGGAAAACTAGCTGGAAGGGGCCGAAACCAGGACAAATTGAGCATTAAAACAAATAATGATGGATCCTGGAAGAGAAAAAGGACATTAGTGGAAAATCTGGTAAAATCCAAATAAGACCTGGGGTTTAGTGAATAGTACTGTACCAATGTTTACTAGCTGATTTTGATAATAACTGTACTACAGTTATGTAAGATGTGAACACTAAGGGAGCTTGGGAGAGGGAATATGGGAAATCTGCACTATTTTTGAAGTTTTTCTGTAGGTCTAAATTTATTCGAACATAAAGTTAAAATAAAAAAGACAGTAATGACTATAACCCATTGAATAAAATAGGAATCCACAAGTCCCTGCTGATGCAAATAAATGGGGAAAAGAGAAGGCTGTTTCTTAAAACAGAATAAATGTAGAAGAAATGATGGAATTAGAAAAATAATTATTTGGCAACTATCTTAGTAATAAATGATTCAGGCAAGTGTCATTAACAGATGGTAAAATAAATAAGTGAAAGATGAGAAAAAGGCTATTTATATGGTTTCAAGGTTAATCAACACTTATTAATTACTTATTAATTAATACAGAAACCTGGCCAATACCATCTAAACCAAGTAGTAAAACTGACCAGCACAAGTTGTGGGACACATTGATACTGTGTGTCTCCTGACAAGAGTTACTGAGAAGAACATGGCACCACTTCTGTATGAATCATAAATCATGAGCCAGCATCAGTCAGAACCAGACTGAGGAACATTGCACAAAGTAACTGGCCTACACGCATCAAAAATTTCCAAGTCATGGGACTTCCCTGGTGGTGCAGTGGTTAAGAATCCACCTGCTAATGCAGGGCACATGGGTTCGAGCCCTGGTCCGGGAAGATCCCATGTGCCATGGAGCAACTAAGCCCGTGCGCCACAACTACTGAGCCTGCGCTCTGGAGCCCGTGAGCCACAACTACTGAGCCCGCGTGCCTAGAGCCCGTGCTCCGCCAAGGAGAAGCCCCTGCACCGCAACGAAGAGTAGCCCCCGCTCGCTGCAACTGGAGAAAGCCCGCGCGCAGCAACAAAGACCCAACGCAGTCAAAAATAAAATAAAATAATTAATTAATTAATTTAAAAAAATTTCCAAGTCACGAAAGATAAAGAAAGAATAAATTATTCTTCTGGACTGAACCAAAGAGACATGACAAATAAATGTAACCTGTGATCCCGGAATGGATTTGAGATCTATAAAAACCAGGATTGGGGCAAATGGGGAAAGGGAATGGGGTCTATGGATTTAATGGGAGTGCTGCATCAATGTTACCTTCCTGATTTTGATGGTTTGTACTATGGTTACATAGACTGTGTCCTTATTTACAGGAAACACACGTTGAAATATTAAGGAGTAATGGGGCATCTTGCCTGCAATTTGAGAATTTGAATCTCTCAGGAAAAACAACATGTATGTGCATATATCTGTGAGTATGTGTGCGTCTGTCAGTGTGTGTGTCAGAGGCGGGAGAGACAGCTGCTAACTGAGGAACCTGGGTGAAGGTACACAGGAGCTCTATGTACGATTCTTGGAACTCTTCTGAAAGTTTGAAATTAATTCAAAACAAACAACAGGCAACATTAGTTTATAGAGAGACTCTAGGCTTCACCCAGCTAGAAGGGTTGGTGGGCTCTATTTCAACGAAAGCTATGACAGGGAACTCAGGAGAATGGGCAGAAATGGAGTCCCTAATAATTTCTTGGACTGAGAATGTCACTGAATGGAGTGAAGCAAGTGCCTATGGAGAGAAATCTCTCCTGCAAGTCAGCCAAAGAAAACGCCTACATCCCCAAGAGTAGAAGAGACACTACTAACTTCCTCCTTGGACACCGACAAAAACTGAGAAAGCTGCTCAAAGCACAAAAGGACAGCTCAGCCCAGCCAGCAAGAGGTGGCCAAGGGACATCCCCACTCCTCCTCCCTGGGCACCGGCGCCACAGTCCTCCTACCAAGACTGGGCTTTGGGCTGGGGCAGGTGCTGCCAGGACTCTCCCCGGGCAGGTGGGAGGCAGGGGAGATGGAAGAGTGGACCCCATGCCAGGCCCACAGAGAGCTGGCAGCACCAAGCGGGCCACCCAACCACCTGAGAGTCCAGAACAAGATCACCAGAAGGGCAGGGCAGGCACAGTTCCCGAGTGCTGTTTACTTGTGCCGAGTGACAACATGTCATGTCATTTATTCCTCACCGCTAATCCTGTGAGGGGGACATTATTCACTTGACCATAGAGAGCACAAAATAAACTCGGAGAGGTTAGGGCCATGCTCAAGGCCCCAGGCTGGTGAGTGCAGAGCGCGGACTCAAGTCCAGGTCTGTCTGGCACCCAGGCCCACGCTCTTTCCATTACCCTGGGTTGGGTCTCGGTCATCGGGGAACTTGTGAATGGTCTCAGATTTTCCTCCCTTGCAGTTTTTTGAGTCAGAACTACAACAAGAGTAGTAGTTTGTCCCAAATCAGTCCCCACCTGAGTTCCTTCCCCAGTCTTAGGATTCTCTGACTTAAGGGAGGACGAACTTTGTAGAACCCCTTGAAATTGTACTCAAAATAGTGTGTGGGTTTATGTGGATTTTTTTTGGCAAGAGGACCTGTGGTTTTCATCGGGTTCTCAGAGGGATCTATGACTCAAAAAAGGTTAATAACCTGCTGCTTTAGGGATTATTTTGTCTGATGCTCTCCTTTAACAGATGAGGAAATGGATTTCTTGAACTCTGTTTTCTACTTCAAGCTTTTGCTGTTTATTCTGGAGCGTCAATAGCACAGCCTACGCAGTTCTCCTACGAGAAGCTTCCGCTACTGCACTAGTGCTGTGGAAACATCCCAGCGAGGCCAGACGGCAGGATGAGGGGCCAGCACTGCATTTTTCATACAGAAATGGTGAGTCCCTAAGGAAGGGAGGGCTGGCTCTCCGCCCAAAGTCTCATGAACAATGAGTGTGCTTTATACGAATCAAGGCCATGCGAAGAGAGTAGATCCCAGAATTACACCAGATAATTCAGAAAACTGACTCTTTAGACCAGATAAGTTTTGAGAAAGTACATGGTTATCTCAGATGTGCACTTTAAACCCTGGACCCAATAGCTTTTAAGCCTTTTAAAAGATAAGAATTTGGATTGATAAGAGAAGAGAGGGCTTTGTCCCAACATAGTCATACGGGTGGGCTGCTCCAAGACCTGTTCATCTAACAGGCAAATAGCTGCTCCTTTTCCTGCCCCGTAAGGGTGTCTTGTTAATATCCTGAGAGAAGACTTTGTGAATGCAGAAGAAAGGGTGTTTTCAAAGGACTAAATGGCAATAGTAACTACTGCCCTTCTGCATGCCTGCAGACATAAGCCCAACAGATGGAGAGCAGGAGGAAAACTGGGGTTTTACAGGGCAAAAAACGTTAGGCAACTTGTTCTGTGTGAGGTGGGGGGCAGTGAGGAGATTGCTGTTGTTAACGTAGAAGCTCTTTTACGAAGTTAATTTTCTGGGGTTTTAATATGAAGCATTTTGTAATCAGGGAAGAAAAGAATAGAAGCAATCTATTGATATAAAATCAAAGAGCTGAATAACAATAATGTTCCATTTAAGACACAAATAGCCACTTGAAATGTTCTCTTAAGCTTATGGTTTACCCTTGAAACATACTTGGAAGCAAGAATGTGCTAAAATGAAAGAAGCATTAAAAAAAAAAAAAAAAAAAAAAAAGGACTGGACTTCAGCACCTAAATGCTTTCCCCGAGAACTCCCCTCAAGAACTTTCTCACAGCTGCTGTCCTCCCTGTGTGAGCCACTGTCTGGCCCTCCTAAGCGTGTGTTCTTCAGGCTACGGGCCTTTCCTCAGGGTCTGGACCAGCCTGTCTCTGGTCAGTTCGGCCTGTTCCAGAAACTGGGCCTTTCCAAAATGTGCCTTCCAGCATGCAAGGGCCTTCCACAGTTGCTCTGGCTGTGGGCAGAGATTCAGGGATGAAGAGGGATCTCTGTCCTTCCCATGAACAATGGGTACTGGAACATGACCATACTCTTCTGGCTGTGAGGGGACCTGGCTGCAGTGCGCTGCTTTGTAAACATTTTCTGGAGCCCCTCTGTAAAAAGCATATATGTTAAATGGATGATAATTCATCAAAGAAAATATAACACATCAGCCCAAACAGGAAAAAACAAACAAACCAACAAGTGGGGGAGAAGAGGAAGCTCTTCCTTATAGTAGAACCCTAATGAGTAAATACAGAAGAAATGACAGAAACAGACGATCAACGTTTGGCAAACACTACAGTAATCATTGTTTCAGGCAGGAATCGTCAAGGGATGTGAAAAATGAGTGGGCAAAGTATGATGAGACATGGGATATTTACATAGTCCCCAAGTATCCCCCCCCGCAAGATACTTATGAATTACAGAGCAAAAAATAGTAGCTTCACAGGGAGAAAGCTGGCAGACACCACTTTAGCAAGTGGTCAAGGTCAACCTCAGCAATAACAGGACAAATCCAGGTGAGATGCCTCCTGGCATCACGCACTGGGCTCTGAGAAGGACACAATGTCACCTCTGTGGTATTCTTGCCCAAAATGCGTAACTTTGATTTAATCAAGAGGAAACATCACAAACAGAAATTGAGGGCTTTGGACAAAATAGCTGGTCAAACACTCTTTAAAAGTGTCAAGGTCATGAAAGACAAAGAAAAGACTGAGGAATTATTCCAGCTTAACGGAGCCTAAAGAGACCTGACAACTAAATGCATGATTGGATCTTGGACCAGAGAAAGGACATTCGTGGGAGAACGGTATCTTCCTGTTTTGATAACTGCGGTTATGTAAACTGCTAACATTTCTCTGGGCGAAGGGTATATGAGAGCTTTTTAAAACCTTTTGGTAAGTCTAAATGACTTCACAGTGAAAAGTTAAAACAAATTATACTTGAAAACATATACATTAGAGATGAGGCTTTCTTTCTCCACTTTCCAGCACCTGACATCGTAAAGCCTCACGGGCTGACATACAGAGTGGGATACGGGCTCAGCGCCCACCTGGGAAGTAGGTGCTGGGACCTGTTTGGAACCTTGTTAGAGTCAAACTCAGGCTTCTGAGATTTATGGACACAATACATGGTAACACTCAAAAGGCCGAAAAACATCCTTAACAGGTTTCCAGGGAGGGTAACGGGTGCCCCAAGTCCCTCCTTCAACCTCTAGAAGGAGCTGTGCCCTTGTGAGGCCCCAGCCCTGACCCGAGGAGCGAGAAATGCAGAAGGCAGCAAAATGTTCATCACTCACTTGTCCTGGGACTCAATATACACGTAGAGATGAGGCTCAAAACACTTGGAAACAATGCCGTGAAATGGATTGTCTGGGGCTTTAGGCTTCTTTGGCTGTAAAGGAAAAAAAAAAGAAAAGAAGAAAAGAAAAAAGAAACCCTATACTTGAGTCATCTTTGCAAACTTTCAAGCAGTTTCAAAGAAAACATCCCTTCAAAGTTCACTCCCAACTTCCAGATAAGAAGCACTCAGCGTAACTAGACTGCGACTATGTCCTGTATTATGAGTCATGCCAGTTTGTGAACAATAAGCCAGCTTTGTTGGCATCATTTACGTGCTCTGCGCGGTGAAGGATTTATTGCTACTTTGATAACACATGCGTTTTCAATTTGGAAGCTCTTCATCATCTGACTGATGTTTTCAGAATGTAAATTCTAGCTAATAACAGCACCACAGAGCTGTGCAGTGCTTTGGAACATATAAAGTGCTTTCACACCCTCCAGTTTTAAAAGCCTCCATTTACGGCTTGTTATTATGAGCCAAGCACTTTGGTACGAAATATCTCATCTATTCCTCAAAACAATCTCAATATAGGAATTATTACTACTATTTTACACCTAAAGAAAGGGAGGCTCAGAGGGTGTTAGCAGGCCGCCTCAAGGCACACGGTGAAGTTTCCCGTCTCCTAAACCAGAACTCTTTCTAGTAGATCACTGCTGTCTTGCGGTGCTTCCTGAGACTGTTGAATTCCACCAACAAATATAAGAAAAAAAGAAAAGTAGGGGGTCAACACAGGGTTGCTAACTTTTTATTTTGCTACTTTCTACTCTAACCACAAGTTCCTAAAAGAAAGAGTATTTTATACCCAAACATTTTATAAGAGAAAATAGCCGCATAAAAGCCGTCCTTCCCAAGAAAAGACAGTTAGTTGGTGACCTTATACCAGATAGAAAGGCAAAGAGATAGACAGACAGACAGGCTGGCTGTTTTGTCTTTATTTTTTGCCTTGCACCAGCTAAAACCTGGATCAGTACTGGTCCCCAACTGAAACTGGGAAACCACTGATAAAAAGGTCATCTGGGCAGGCAAGCATTTAAAAACTATTATTTGCTACTTAAATTCCCTTTCAAAACATCTAAAAAATAAACAAGGATCTTCCTACATATTTCTTTCTGTTCCTAAAAAAAAAGCCAATTCTATCTATTTCTGTTTGTTGGGATCTGAAAATAGATAGAGGTCCTTGAGCCTTTGCTGGGCTTGACAGAAGAGTACAATCTGGATATAAATTGGCATGCACAGCACACCTGTTGAATGGCTCGTATCTTTTAATAAAAAGAGGAAAAGCTAAGCCCCCTAATGACAGACAGAAATGATTACCTTCTTCTAGTAATTAAAAACAAATAAAACGTTGTAATGGTTAAAAGCATCTGTAAAAACTGGTAATGATCACCAAAAATTAAATGTCAACTGTAGATATATCCCATTTAATTTCATATTTAACTCTTCCCTTTTCACCTTCTAAGAGTTCCATGTCTTTAATTTTTTTTTGCAGGATTTGAAGAAACTCTGGTCCTTCCTAAGAATAACTACAGTCTGGGCTATTTTCTCTTATCATCCAGAAGCCACTGCCAAAGTCAGGCCTTAGGCTGAGACTGTAAGAGACTCTCATTGAGTTTAAACTGACTGGATTCAAAGTCCCACTTCATTTCATAGATGCCATAGGAGTTTTTCCACATTTCCATTAGTTTAAAATGAGGGATCCATGATGTAGTATGATGGTTGTGAAGTTATGGTCCTTATCTATTTGTTCTACATTTTCCAAGTCAGTTACCTATTTTAAAAAATTATTCTATACTTTTCAATAAGATGATCAGATAAATGAATAGACAAATGTGATTTAATCTGAATAACTTCTGTAGGATTAGATATCCTGATTTTAGAACTGGAAAATATGGCCACTATAGCCAGTTATCTTTTCATTAATTAAAATAGAATCTTCATAAATATTATAATTATTCCCTTTAGTTATATTTTCTTCCCTTGACAAAAATATTCACACATCTGTAGGATAGCTTCTGGAAATTATAAATGGGAGTTTATATAATATAGAATGTTGTCATGTTTTAAATCAACATGTGTATTTTGTACTTGGCTTTATTTACCTACTAATTTATGTGTACTTTTCCAACTATTGACAATGTTTCAATTTATCGCTCTTGAATCACATTATAAAATTTAAATAAGTCTGTAAATGAGATTGTACTAATGTTAAGTTTTCTGATTTTGATCTGTAGTAATTTAAGTGAAAATTCTTTCTTAAGTGAATATATTTCCTAAAAAGGAAATACATACTGAAATACTCAGAGGCAAAGGGCGTGATACCTATAAACTTACTTGTTCTGAAAGAGAGAGAGGGAGGGAGGGAGAGAAAGAGAGAGAGAGAGAGAGGGAGGGGGGAGGAAATGGTAAAGTAAATGTAGCAAAATAGTAACAACCCAAGTGAAAGATAGTTGAGAGTTCCTTGTAATATTCTTAAAACTTTCCCTAAGTTTGACATTACTAAAAAAGAAAAAAAGTTTAAAATAACAATAAAAAACGTGGCAGATAATCCCAGGTACAGTAGTGGCGCATTTTGAGAAACGGCCTATCACCAACACTCCGGATGGCCTGGAGGACCGCACTATGTGGGGAAACACAGACATCCACGCCTGAGTGAAAACGGGGTTAGAGTCAACGTCCTGGTTTTGATAACGCACTATAGTTATGTTAGCCGTCAGCACTGGGGCAAGCTGAGAGATGGGTACCCAGGACCTCTCTGTGCAACTTCTTATGAGTCTATAATTATTTCAAAATAAAAAGTTTTTTTTTTTTTAAGTGGTTCAGCAGAGTTAGACTCTGAATGTGAAGAAGTCTTGGGAATATCTTAACCTATTTATTTTGCTTATATTTTCCTTTTTATGTATGCACAGAAGTGATATAGGATAAAAATGTATGGATAAGTCTGAAGAGCTCATTCAGTATAAAACACAGATTCTAATGATTAAGGAAAATGACTACATGATATTCCAACAAACTCATCCTGATCAGGCTCCCAGAGGCCCCGTGCTGGATGAGGCCCCACAGAACCCTCTGGATGTGGCTCAGAGAGCCAGCCGCACAACCAGACAGCGCAGGTGGCCCGACCCCCGTCCCCACAGGGGAGCCCGCTCCGCCCGCTAATGGCGCTCCTGGCAGTGAGGACGGCCCTGTCGCCATGGCTCTCTGTCCTCATACAGTGTTTTCAACGTGAGTTGGAAGCAAGAGGGGAACAATGGGAGGGATTGCCTGAAGTTTCCTTTTTTCTTTTTTTCCACAGGGCTGCCTCCTGCCTCTGGCTGCCTCATAGCTGTGCTCATATTTAGATGAAATGGGCTGGAATTTCGGCTCATACTGGTGTCTCCCTTTGTACCGTCCAGCTCCCCAAAGGGTTGCTTCTCAGCTTAAAGAATATACTAAGTCATTTAGCAGTAGCACTCAGGCTGGATTTTGGAGTGTGTGAATTCTGTCCAAAAGCTGCAGATGTTTAAGCTATTTCCTCCTGGAGTTTGATGGAATAATAAAAGGTTACTGTTGTCACAGTAAGGAGGTCTGCAGCTGGTCCCATTTCCTTTTATTACTATCCAGTGTAAACAGATTAAATCTAACTGCTCGGATCACCAGAAGGGTACATTTTAAAACCAGAAATTCCTTATTTCTTCTCTCTTCCTTTTATACCCTGAGTACCCTCAGTCCCTGTTCAGATGCCATTTTTTAATCATCAGGAACATGTTGGCAACTGATTGTTCAAACTAAATACCTCTTTTCAAGTTCACGCTCCCTTCTCCGTAGCCTAACTGCAGCGGTGAGCAGGGAGCGGCCCTCACATTGAGGGCCACCCGTCTGCCAACTGCAGTGATGCAATGGGTTGGGTAACCCAGGACAATTGTTGGGGCCTCCCCCCCACCTCTGGCCGAGCTCACCGCTAGCATCCTGTGGGCTTGCCCCGAGCGCCCCACCTGGCTCCTCATCTTCCTGTGCGCCCAACTCCAGAAGCCAGTGAGTGGCTGGGAGGAGGGGGGTCCTGAGCTCCCACATCATCAACCACAAGTGGGACAGGTGCTGGGGAGGTGGTGGGAGGTCAGGGATGGCAGGTGAGGAGTCATTAGTCACCGGCGTGTACGTTTTATTACTAACAAGTAACAGCCCATGAAGCTGCGGGTGGATCATTTAGTTCCGGGGTTTTCAGTACTTTCTTTTTTTTTTTTTTTTTTTTTTTTTTTAAGAAAGCTGCGTTTTTTTTATAGCTACTTTATTTATTTATTTATTTATTTATTTTTGGCTGTGTTGGGTCTTCGGTTCGTGCGAGGGCTTTCTCCAGTTGCGGCAAGCGGGGGCCACTCTTCATCGCGGTGCGGGGACCGCTCTTCATCGCGGTGCGCGGGCCTTTCACTATCGCGGCCCCTCCCGTTGCGGGGCACAGGCTCCAGACGCGCAGGCTCAGTAGTTGTGGCTCACGGGCCCAGCCACTCCGTGGCATGTGGGATCTTCCCAGACCAGGGCTCGAACCCGTGTCCCCTGCATTAGCAGGCAGATTCTCAACCACTGCGCCACCAGGGAAGCCCAGTACTTTCTTTTTGAACACACCTGGAACCCCTGATCCAAAAGCAATTTTATCTGGAAGTCCATGAAAAAAGTGACTCAAAACAGAACTGCTGTATTTGGAGGGACTTAGGGCCCTGGCCTCATCCCAACTCCCCACAGTGACATCTGACAGGGCACCAAGGAATACAGCTGGAAAACCACTGGCTCTCTCTATACACGGAGAAACGAGGGAAGTCTAGAGAGAGTAAAAACCTACCTAAGGTCATGCGGGCAGCTAATGGCAAACCAGAGTCTGGCATCTTCCCCATCACGTGACTCTTCTTTACCCCGTGTACCTGTGTTCTGTGTCCTTAGAACGAGCAGGTCTTTGTCTTTAAGATAGTAACCTCAAGCTTAAAAGATGAGTAAAAAGTTCCACAAGAAAGAAAAATCATATGTTACCTGGCAAAACTGATTTTGTAGCTAATGGGGGCTATCATAATCCAGTTTAATAATATCCAGAGATGACTAGAGAAAGGGATAACTTTTCACGGCAGCATCTGAGTGTTCAGCTCCACAATTCTGGACATGACAATGGCAGCCACTTGCACTGGGGAGACACGAGGGCCCTGAAAACGTCCCAGCTACACAAGGCCAGCTCACAGGGTGCAGGTGCCCGAGCGCGGGTGGAGGACACACGAGAAGGATGAGCTCCACACCCAGAGTCTTCTTTCCCATCCCAGTCCTTCCTCCCAAAATGTGAGAGATGCATTTCTTTAGTTAGAAGAAATCTTTTGTTTTCTCCCAGCCTAGCTGATATGATGGCTTTAAATCAATTATGTCTAATCCCACAGATCTCTGGGATATGGCCTCAAGGTATCCCTTCAGTTTTATCCATTCACTTTTATTCACGGGATGCATTTCTATGTCCTCCACTCTTCAGGGAGACATCACCGATGTAATAGAAGGAACGCCAGAAAAGGAATTCTAGTCTCTGACTTCTAGACCTAGCTTCTGGTCTCAGCTCCTCCACTTTCAAACTATGTAACCCTGGGCTAGTCACTTAACCTGCAGCTCCCATATAAAATCCTATAAAAGGAAAGGCAGGCATTGTGAGGATGAAAGGGAATAAAGCGTGGAAAGGACTTTTAAACCATAAAGCACCATGAAAATGTGAGGCATCCATGTTATTATAATTATTTAATCGATGGATCAGACACATTTGATGGCGTCACTTCAGAACTGCTCCTGGAAATTCTGCTCTCTTGGCTCCTGCCAGGATTGTTCACCTACCCTCCCCATGCTAGGAATGCAGGGTTAACTGCGAAGTGCGTGGCTACGGGTTTCCCAGAGCTGCCCTTCCCAGTAGGCCTCCCTTTCGGTGATGTCTGGAGCAAAAACAATACCATAAAATAATCCTCTAGCAGCCAAGTGTAGAAAATTAAAAAGAAGGATCACTAATCCAGACAGGAAAAGTCCTGATTTATTGCTCTAAGCTCTCTCATCATAAAATGGCAGTGAAACAAAAACACCATTCTGTGGGATGAAGGGAGAGGAAATTTAGAGTTGGACAGAAAAAGCTGAAGGAAATGAAAGTGCTGGTGTGCTCTGAAAAGTAACTCTCCAAATATGCCATTGGTCACCATGGTGTTTCCAGGCCTCCCCAACAGCTTCCAGACGAAGGTGCTCGGCTTACGCTGAGCGGAGACCCCTCCTGGCTGACGGTGCTGCTAACTTCACCCGGGACCTTTCAGCCGCTCATGTCATCACTAGACCAGATCAGGGGACAATGGAAAGCTAAGCTGACAAGCTTGGGAGATGATGAAGGAGGCAGGGCAGAGTTCTGCTGCCCCACCACATGGGCTAATTAATTAAGCTTGGCCGTGTTGCTAAGGCCGGTGTGCCATTCGGGAGCCAAGGGGTGGGGCAGGAAGGGCTGCCCTTTCACTCCGGTTTCTAAATGCACTTTCAGATCAAGGCCTTCTACAAAGACCACCACGGTTGCAATCTCTGAATGTAGTCAATAGCCAAGGGGTCATATTTAGAGCAAGCAGACCCATTTTCAGAAACAAACATTAGATAGGTTGCACAGGGAAACGCAAACCAGACTTACTTGCTCTACGTCTCCTTTTTCCATCGCCAGTTCCTCCATCTCTGGTGCTGGCTCATCTTCCAGGAAGGGATTGGTGGATGCGGGTGGAGACTCAAGTTTTTTCTGTTGATTAGATGTGAGAAACAGATAGGTATTTTCTGAGCGTAGTCAGTAGCTTTCCCCACTGATCTGCTTTTTCCAAGTCTCTCCAACAGCTACATCATGAAATCCAATCTAATGAGCAAAAACTGAGACAACCTGGACCACATTCTCACCTCCAGGCCTTCACACTGCTTTTTCCTCTTCCTGAAACCTTACTGCCCACCCAAACCCAATCCAAAGCTGCCTAAAATTCTCCGTCATCCTTCAGTCTTCAAGTCAGAAGTCCCCTCTTCTGGGAAGCCTTTCTCACCTGTCAAGTCTGGGTTAGAAGTCCCAGTCACACACTCCCATCCCCCCGGTGTGTCCTCTACCCAGGTATTTATTAAAATACCACAACTGCTCATTTATTTGTCTTCTCCCCACTAGCTTCTGTGACAGCAGGAATCATATCTGTCTCGTTTCTATCTCTGGTGTCTGGCATGTCATAGGTCTTCATAAATATGAATGAGTCAAAATGCCAGATGGGTGTGAATTCAAGAACAAACTATAGGACTTCCCTGGTGGTACAGTGGTTAAGAATCTGCCTGCCAATGCAGGGGACATGGGTTCGAGCCCTGGTCCGGGAAGATCCCACATGCCGCGGAGCAACTAAGCCCATGTGCCACAACTACTGAGCCTGAGCTCTAGAGCCCGAGAGCCTCAACTACTGAAGCCCTCGTGCCTAGAGCCCATGCTCCGCAACAACAGAAGCCACCGCAATGAGAAGACTGCGCACCGCAACGAACAGTAGCCCCTGCTCGCCGCAACTAGAGAAAGCCCGCGCGCAGCAACAAAGACCCAACACAGACAAAAATTTAAAAAAATTAAAAAAAAAGAAACTATAGAGCTAATCTTTTGTGTTCTAGATTATAGAGAGAAGTCCCTTCCCAAATAAGTCTCATTACAACCACCACAATAAAATCTTGAGAAAAATTACTCCCCAGCTCCTGAATGCGACCATTCTTTCAAAAGATATCATCGAGTGGGACCTCGGGCTAGCGGGAAAGCTGGAGGCAGGAGATGTGGGTTTTTAGCTCCAACGCTGCTGCGCTGGCCAAACCGTCTAGCTTCTCTGAGCCCCGGCGGCCTGATCTGCTGAATGAGGAGGATAGAGTTACAGGACTACTTGAGTGATTAAATGTGATAAAGCATGTGAAACCCTAGGAGAAGCACATGATACATATTACTGATGATGATTCCAGTGTGACAACAGAATCGAGGCAGATCTTTGGAATTTTTTACAAATTCTACCTCAGGATGTTATTTATGCCAGGGAGCTGGGCGCTCTAGCAGAAAGGGAACTAAGTGGACAAACAGGATAAAAGGGATTGGCTGGTGCTGGGGAAGCGGGGAAGGGGAAAGGAATGACTCTCTGGAGACAAGAAGCTGGGTGGAGAGGAGTTGCTAAAAGTACTTATGACATTTGAGCATACATCAGTGGAGCAGCTTGAACTAATCCCTACGCCGAGAGGGAAGGCAGATGGACCACAGTGTGTGAATGACTTTGTCAAGTGCCAGGACATCAGCTGAAGATATTACCAAAAAAGAAAGAAAGAAAAAAAAAAAAAAAGAACCAAACAACCAACCCAGAAAAATAAAAAATAAAACTCAAAAACAAAAACCACACCTGTGTCTGGTTTAGGCTTTAAGACAATTCCACTTACACTCATGTAAACTACTTAATTCTTGGCCAAAACACTTGGATGCTATTATGTAGCTAGACAGAGCCTTGGCGTATGAAGAAAGCCCTGTGATTAATGTATTAGCTCAAGGTAATCAGTGGTAGGACAATGATTTTTGTGGTATCCTCTGGAGAAACAATATGGTCTAAGAACCCAGCAAACATTTCAAACGGATACACTCCGAACTTTGGCTTCTTTGCCTGATATGGAAAAAAAATCCTTATAAATGTAAAGCAATTTACATTCATTTTCAAAATTAGGATATTTTTAGAAATGTTTCTTTGAAAGCCGTATTTCTAAGTTTTAGTTGTCTCTGTGAGGGTTGCTGGTGTTTTAGGGTGAGGGTGAGAAAGGGAATCTAAGCTTCAACAACAAGTTAAATTAGTTAGTAGCACTGGATTCCTGATCCCACTGGCTCAACAGTGGGTTTGGGGACCATACCGAGGAGCTGAGTCTCTACGATTCTGAGTCTTGCAGTCCTCTGGAGGCGTACAGAGCAAGGGAGCAACTGAAGGGAAAAGCTTTGTTCAAAATCATTCAGCCACAGAAACAGGATATGAATTTTTGAACCAAACGTTCCTCATCTATTGCTAGGTCTACCAGGGTTGATAATAACGTCTCACAATTACATACAGCTGGGCCTCATTTTAAAAACAATGTGTTCCTGGAAATCATGACAAAAAGGGGACATTGGTGAAGTGGACTGAGGGTGTTCCTGGGCTCCATGCTCACCGGTGGAGCATCCAATGGGTGGACATAAGTCGTAAGAAGGAAACATAAAAGGCAACAGTGAAAAAGCAGAGCAACGTTTCAGGCCGTATAATGTGGGCTACTTGTTGGTGTCACCGGGTCAGGAGATTCCCAAAAGGAAAGGTGTCTTTCCTACTCCCGCAGTCTCTCTCTAGTAACATACTGATGAGATTACCAGGGAGTCAGGGGCACTCAGGAACTTCTTGTTCATTTCAGGCACACACATTCCAACCCGGGACCAAGCTGATATCAGAAAAGGGATTCACGCCTCCATTCACCCACTCGACAAAGGGATGTGCTGGGCACGACAAAGAAAGCAGGGAGCAAGGTGGGTCACCCTCTGCCCTCAGGGAGCTTACAGTCAGGTGGGAGAGACAGACTCTAACCACATAATCACACAAGCATATGTGATTATTTGCAGGAAAAGCAAAGGTTACGAAAGGATGCAACAGAGGGTCACAGAAAACTTCCCCAAGGAAACGACGTTTGAGCCAGACCTGAAGGATGCTCCACAGTTCACTGTGGGAGGGGCATGGGATGGCCGGGGCTTTCTGGGCAAAGGGACCAGCACGTGACACCTTCCATTCCGTAGTCATGGGCTGAGCATCTGCTCAGCTCCAGGCACACTCTTAGGCACCGGAGACGCAGCACTGAGCAAGATAAAGAAGGGAGGCACTGCGATGAAAATACAATGTAGGAACTGGGCTGGGCTGGGGGTGAGGCCGGGGAAGTGCTTCTTCATATGGTGACCCGAGAGGGCCCCTGTGAGGAGTGGCTTTTTGAGCAGACTTGAATGAGGAGAAGGAGCCAGTGGGGCAAAGATCTGGAGAAGGGCATTCTCACCAGGGGGATCCCATGCAAAGGCTGGAATGAAAGGAGGAGGGGGTGAGGGGGCGGGGCAGCCGGGACCCAATCACACAGCCTGTCGTGGGCCGTGGGAAAGGTTAGGTTTTCTTCTCAGGGCAACTGGGCAGTCACTGGGGGTTTTAAACAGGGCAGCGGTAGGATCCAGTTTTAGAGTCTGAAGAGGTTGCTGCAGTGTGCCAGGCGGGGCTGATGTGGGAGTGGGCTAAGCTAGAGCTGTGGAGATGGAAAAAAGTGGCCAGACCTGGGGCATCTTTAGGAGAGAGAGTCAAGAGGACTTGGTGAGAGAGTGGATGTGAGGAGGAAGAAAAGAAAGGAATCGAGAGTCGTGCGCTTTCTGGCCCGAGCAACTGTGTGGCTGGTGCAACCACTGACTGAGGGACGGGGCTGGGTTCGCGCCCAGGCTCTACCACTTGGGAATGTGGCTTAACTTCTCCATGCTTCAGTCCTTCTAGCTGCAACGTGAAGGGATATCAACACCCGCTGCACGGAGCTGTCATGAGAATTAATGAGATAACGCACGCAAAGCATGACTATGTCTATAGAGCAGCTTCACACGACGGCCGGCTCATAGGGGAAGCTCAGCACATGGGGGCTGTCGTTAGTGTTTAATCGGGGGGGGGGGGCAAGTCACGAAGGCAGAACCGTGGCCGTGCCTCTCTCAGTGAAGCAACTCTCCAGAGGGAAAGAGCAGTGAGCACAGGACTTCGAAGACTCACAAAAAGAATTCTTTTTAATCACAAGTGAGATCCTGTCCCTACTATATCGTCTCTTTGGGAGCTCTCCAGGAAATGAAAGCAATGCACCCATCAAATTACAAGGCTTCACCCTTCTCCCCAGTCTCCAATGAAGCCCTCAAAGTAACGCCTGTACCACCATCCTATTGGCAAATGTTATATCATAAAACCCTGAAGGGTGGACATAGACTCCTGCTATTTAGGGGGCCATGTTACTGCTCAGATTGATTTGCTGTGATAAAAGAACAAGTCTTTGGAGGCAGCCATCACCGGCACAACTCAGCCTTCTGTGCAAGGGCCCCTTGGGCGGAGCCAACCAGACCATGCTTCTCATTCCTGCTCTGCGGCTGTCAGAGCCCACAGAGAATTACAAGGTTAGGTTTAGATTTGAAAGAACTCAAATGACATATTCCATGAGCTCTGGGGCTGCTAAGTGAAACCAAAAATTTGCCGAGAAATGAACGACTTTCCAATTTTAAAAGGATTCATTCTTTTTGCTATGATGACAGTTGATTTCAAGTCCATACAGGAAGGAAAAATTCTTCATTCGGCAAGTTAATTCCTACTAATTAAACCACATGGGACTCCCCACACCCACCTTCAGAACCACAAGGGCCACAGGCCAGCAAACCTGTCTAATTTACTGTTGGGAAGAGATGGTCAGGCTTTAGTCAGTAGTACATCCATATCTGGGTCTGCCTGCACACATGCCTTTCTGAGGCCTTAGCTGGACACTTCAAATTATCAAAGAAGGAATTCTGAAATTTAAGATGAATGTACTTCCTTTCTCTGGAGGAGAGAGCTTTCATTATGAGGTGAAAGTTCCACAATTTCTGCATTTCTCATTCCATAAACACTTTACTCCGGCCCAGTTCCTGATTTGTTCTTAAAGAGATGGCTTGGAGGCTTCAGCTGATAGGACGGTAAGTACAGGACTATTTGCACCTGGTTTAACATCACTGGAACCCCTCTTTTGTTCTTGGTACCACCATGTTCATATCTTATGTTGTGACAGTTATGTATAGGTTTCTTTCTCCTAATAGAACATAAGCAACTGTCTGATTCAATTTTTCATCTTTTCCCAAGGCCCTGCACCAAGACGGAGCTTGAAAAACACTTGTGGATAAATGCTGATCACATGAGAAGCACTAAATAAAGTCCTCTTCAGACACATGGGCAACACTGTCTGTTTTTTGTAAAACAAACAGACAAACAAACAAAAAAACCCGGTGTGTGTGTGTGTGTGTGTGTGTGCACGTGCACGTGTATGCTTGGAAGAGTCTCAAATTATACCCCAAATTGTTAAACAGTGCACATCTCTGGGGAGAGGGATTTAGAGTAATTGAGAAAGAAGAGATTGTTCTTTTAAAATTTATTTGCGCTTTAACAAGCATGTATTACTCTCCCCCCGTCTCTCTTTTTGGTAAACAAATTACCTGAAACGTGAAGATGATTTATAACTAAGCTCAGACAATATTTTCTAAAACCCTTGGTATTTTAAAATTGTGATATAATTAACATAAAATTCACCATTTTAAGGTGATTTTCACTTCAGTGCTTTCATAAAGGCTGAATATAATGTTTAACCTTAAATCTAATCGTCGAGTCCTTAATAATGCATGTGGGCATAGTTAAATCATACCTAGACATTTGCTTTTACTTTCAAGGTATTTTAATTTACAGACTTTTCTTTTTTTTTTTTTTGGCCGTGCAACACAGCATGTGGGATCTTAGTTCCCTGACCAGGGATCGAACCCATGCTCCCTGCACTGGAAGTGCAGAGCCCTAACCACTGGACTGCCAGGGAAGTCCCTTAATTTACAGACTATTTTAAATCCCTCCTAAAGGGTCAGGAGTTTAGGCAATTAGCTAGAAGGCTTGGCAGCTCCCTTCTTCCAGTAACAGTTACAGCACAGGGTGTTATAAGCTTGTTGGGGCTGGGATAGTAAAAAACAAAACAAGCCCTGTCCTTAAGGCTCTTTCATCTAGATTTCTAACAGATGTCAAATCGCATCTGTCAAAAATAGAGCAAAAGATGATGCATCACATGGATCAGTTAGGAAGGGCTTTCCAGGTGAGCCTGTCCCCTCTCAAGCTCACCCTCGTTGTTTGACTGTCAATCAGTCACCAAGGGGCTTAAAAGGACCTGAGTGATAAAGTGAAGAGGGGGAAGGGCACAGGCCTGGGAGGCTCTCTGGTCAACCTGGCTCCTTGGCTGACTTCTTATCTGCTCTATAATCTTCCAAGGAATTTGCTAACTTTCTATGAAATTTGGCATATGTTAAAGGGTATTATGATATACTCTGGTTCATTTTGTAGTTCTGATACCCTGAAACAAAAGGGTGACCACAGAAGATTTTCCAAAAGGTATATCCTGGGATCAAGGCACGACGCGGAGGAGGTAAGGAGACAAGGAGCAGCCAGTCTTCAGGGGGGGGATCCAGCAGCTAGCGTGGCCATCAGGCCAGGTGGCCCTCCTGGCCCAAGCCAGGCCAGCCTCTTCCCAACCCTGTCTGTTGGGAGCATGGTCAGTGGTCATGACTAAATCCATCCGGGTCCCTGATGCTAAGGCTTACAGGCTACTGACGAAGGTGTGGCCCCAACTGCCCACAGCAAGGTGTCGGCAGGACCAGGGTCAGAGTGAACATCACCGACAGTGAGAAGCACGGCGTTCACATCTCCCCACAGCAGGGCTGCAGTGAACCAATTCTCCAAGACCTGGCCTGCCTTGTGGAAGAGGCCAGAGGAGTTCTGCTGCCTTTCTAGAAACTAATCTTTAAGGGAAAATCCTCACAGGCTATGCAGCAGCCATGGTCAGGACTTGGAAAATGCAGAATGATCACCGGGTCACACTAACTGTGACAAAGAACAGTCTGGGGGAAGAGCTGACTTAAAGACGTCGAGTGACTTGGAGAAGTCTGTGCAGAAGACAGCTGACCAACTGGAGGGATGAATGAAAAGCTCCTGGCTCAGCAGGATTTCCTGGCCAAGGATCTGTAAACTGAAACTCTCTGCAAACTTTATAGGAGAGGCAAGCAACAGCTGAGCAACTGGAGGAGATCTCTGTAAATCGATTATGCCAGAACATTTCAAAACCAGAAGTCGAAAAAGGAAGGGATTGGTGGGAAAGGTTCAGGGGTTCCTAGTGACCAGGAGCTGGAAGGCTGCAGCCCAGGAGCGTGGCCCTGGCAGCGGGTGAAAGCGGAGAGGCTGGGCTGCCCCAAAGAACAGGTACCTCCAGCCCTCTCCTCCCTCAGACAGAAGTCGGTTAACAGCTGACCAACTGCTGCTTTGACATTCCTATACCAGCTTTCCACAGAAAAAGCGCTGTCTTTGCAAACTTACATTCAGCTCCTGCCTGTTTTTCACGGTCTCTACGTGGTTACCCTGCACAGTAGCCTCACCTGGTGTAGAGGGGGCCTTCCCAGCCCACATTACTCCAGCTCTTTTGACCTTTGGGGCATTTCCTAGCACAGGTGAGACCTGACGTGTCCCAGGACAGCCCCGAGTTTACAAGGTCTCCTGGTCATCAGGTACCACAGGGCCGGCCATTCGTTCCCCTGCGACATTAGAGCTCCCTAAATGTAAAACCAAAATCACTAGGAAGAAGGGCCCAGCCAAAGGAAGGGAGGAATGGCTCAAAACAGGTGTTTAGGACTGCTGTTATTCAAGCACTCTTCAAGGGACACATTTCCTGAACAGTGAGCTGGACTACTGGCTCCCGGAGCCTGACCCCGTGCACTACCCACCCTGCCCGGCAGGGAGCCGTGTGACGCAGGCGGACACCCAGCTGGGGCCTGTGCTCAACACTCAAACCGCCTGGTCCCCAGCAGATCCCTGGAGGGCTGAACCGGAGCCACACGAGTCTCTGTTGGAAACCAGGCCAAAAGCACAGCTCGGGCAGGGAGGAGAGGAGCACCAGCATGAGGACGTCAGGGCGCTGAAGTCAACCAAATACTTCTCAGGAGAGACACAAGCTTTTCTCGATAGCATCTGTGTGACCTGCTGCCTTTGGGGATTTGCATTTTCTTTAAGGGCACTTTCATTTGTCTCATGTACTATTTTTTTTTTCCTTGTTAATAAGAAGAAATCCATTCTGAACATGAGTTAACAAGCAGAGGAGCGTCCATATATCTGTATATATATAGTTTTATTTGTTAAGTATGGAAAGAGTGCTTTGTGGTTCCCTGCATTTTATTTTAGTGAGGTCACGAGTGGCCCTGGGTAGACAGGGTTTTATGGTCTTCCCTTAAAACTAAGCGCTGCCATCACCACGCTTCAGCCCACTGCCCTGAGGGACCAGCTCCTTACGTGCCTACTCTGGGGCAGGTCTTGGGGGGCGGCAAAGAGGGGATTCCAGTGAGGTCCCAGGATTTTATGACCGGCAGGGTGGGGGCCAGAGAAAGTAGTAGAGGTGACGGGTGAGCGACAGAAAGGCACTCTAGGCCCAATCTCTGCCTTGCCCCTGCTTCAAGCACAATAGCTCAGAGTTTTCTATATGTGCCTATTAGCTGTGTGACCTCGAGTAAGTTTCAAAGGAGTATTTCCTACAGTTGATGAAGCAAAGTGATGGACTGCAGGCAAACGCACCTGGCACAGTGTGAGATACACAGTGGAGGTTCCCAAACTGTGAGCTCTTATTCTGTGTGGATCCCACATCACAGTTTGTTAGAAGGAAGAGTTTAGACTCACAGACATTGAAAATAAACTTATGGTTACTAAAGGCGAAAGAGATGGAGAGGGATAAATTAGGAATACGGGATTAACAGATACACACTACTATATATAAAATAAACAACAAGGACCTACTGTATAGCACAGAAAACTATATTCAATATCTTGTAATAAGCTATAATGGAAAAGAATCTGAAAAAGAATACATATATGTATAAATGAATCACTTTGCTGTACACCTGAAGCTAACACAACACTGTAAATCAACTATACTTCAATTAAAAAAGGAATGAGGAGGAGGAGGAGGGGGAGGAGGAGGGGGAGAAAGTTTGGAAGTCACTGTTTGGGCCATCTCCCTCATTTAAAAAAAATTGAAAAACAACGTTGTTAGACTATGTAAAAGCAAAGTTTAAAAAGTATATAAATGCAGGGGCTTCCCTGGTGGCGCAGTGGTTAGGAATCCGCCTGCCAATGCAGGGGACACGGGTTCGTGCCCCGGTCTGGGAAGATCCCACATGCCGCGGAGCAGCTGGGCCCGTGAGCCACAACTACTGAGCGTGCGCGTCTGGAGCCTGTGCTCCGCAACGGGAGAGGCCGCGACAGTGGGAGGCCCGCGCACCGCGATGAAGAGTGGCCCCCGCTTGCCGCAACTGGAGAAAGCCCTCGCACAGAAACGAAGACCCAGCACAGCCATAAATAAATAAATAAAATTAAAAAAAAAAAAAGTATATAAATGCATTTGTATAAGAAAAATTCAAACAAATTACCAGAATAAAATGAAAAAAAAAAATTCTTTGCTTCTCTACCTAGTCTCACTCTAATTTCCTTTCCCCAGAGACATCCATCCACTGTTATCATTTCCAGACCTTTTTCTTACCTATTTACATATATAAATATGCTTCTCACACAAATGGAATTATGCCATATATACTGGGCTGCAGCTTACATTTTGCACCTAATATATGTGAGAGGTTTTCTTTCTATGACAGCACATCTAGATCTATTCCCCATTCTACCACTTTCAAACTGCTATACCTATTCCACAGCATGAATTTACCATATTTTATTTAACCATTCTTCAATGACGAACATTGTAGAAATCTCCAATGTTTTCTGCTTTTAAGGCTGCAGTTCACCTCTTTCTTGGTACATTTCCTCTAAACATATCCTAATTGTTAGTAAAACTCAAGAGTTGATAATGTAATAAGGTATTTGTGACTGAATAAGTGAGGCCTCTATGACTCACAGAATTACTAGTCTTTAAAATGGGGCCTATCCTTAGACAAAATGATGACAGGACATTCTAGAAACATGAAGTACTGCATAATAGACAAACAATAAATCCATACAGAGTATTCTGTATGACTATTTGCACAAATTCAGCAAAATCCCTGGGATGGGGATTAAGCACTTGAGCCAATGGATGGAACCACCACAGTGTGAAAGACTGAAGTGAAGCCCACCCACCCAGGCCACTGATTTCCTGGTCCAGTCTCCCTTAGGACCGTCTTACCAGAGTTCCATCTGTCAGGGTACACCCGGAGAAGCGTTTTGCAAGAAACCCCTCAAAGTTAGTCGTTCTTTGAATAGCAAAGAGAAGCAATTTCACTTCAATTTCCTTAGCTCTGGTACGCATGATCTTGGCCAGTTCTGTCCTTCAAATTAAAGATATAAGAATGTTGTCAAACAAACTAATCATTCAAGATAAGACAAAGTAAGTGGCTTTAGCTTATATTATAAAAAAAAAAAAAGTATGTGGTCATTTCAAAACCTGAGGTCTATCACTAAGTTTAATGCTCAGGGAATAGAAATACATGTTCTAAATAACAATTTTAAGATGAAATTATCTACTAGTCAAAAAAAAAAAACCTCAAGGATTATGGACATCAATTTGTTTACATGGGTACTACAATTTTTATCTTTAAACTTCTCAATAATTTGTTAATAATATATATGAAGCATTTACTCAGTATTTTATAAAAATGCAAATATTCTATATAATTTCACAAGTCATTAAGTACTGAATTACAAAGCCCTCCCTCTTCCAGAGAGCTCAATAATCACCTCTTCCACCAGACAGCAGGAGCCCTGGAAAGAGACGTGAGAGACGGGAATCCCCATGTGAAAAGTGACACGTACATGTCTGGGTGGTTCCTGCCTGTGAAGCTTACGTGACACTCAAGTGTCCCGTCTCGGAATGTTAAGTGGTAAGGGAGCAGTAACACAAGAGTTCTTAGTAAGTACTGAGCTATGGGTCATCTTTCCTCATAAATAAATGACAAAAACCAAATAAAGAGTCTCTGAATTTATTTGAGAATTATGTATCTGTAGGATTTTAGCCAAAATTCGAATAATGAAAGCTTGGCAGCAACACTGACATTAGCTGACGCAACAGCAGCAGATGTGTTGGCTTTTGGGTACTCCCAGTCTCCTGCGGACTTCATTTTTCACAGAAAATGAATTTTGCAAGTCACTGAACTGGAGGCTAAAGCGAATTACTTATCAATTTCTCAAGGAATTCACTCTTTCTTTGCTTATCAGGACTTAAGAAAGTCATAACCACAATCAACCTTGAATCAGTACAAAAAGGTTATCTAAATCCAGTAGCAAATGTGTTTCTGAAAACCACCACCACAAAGAATGTACAGCACCAAGGGTGAACCCTAATGTAAACTACAGACTCTGCTTGGTAATGATGTGTCAGTGTAGGTTCAGCAATTGTAACACAGGGTACACTCTGGTCGGGGATGTTGATAATGGGGGAGGCTATCTGGAGGGATGCGGCAGCAGGGGGTATATGGGAAATCTCTGTATCTTCCTCTCAATTTCGCTGTGAACCTAAATCTGCTCTAAAAAAATAAAGCCTATTAAAAAACAAAATCAACAGCCAATATCCCTCAGAAATCCCCACGCCCCCCACAATGTACCCTTAAAGCATACAACTTGACTGTACCTATGATTTTAAGAGAGATGACTACCATGAATTACTCTAAGGTGGTTCAGTTATGCTTAGATATGGGACTTTTTTAAAAATTAACTTGGAGTTGGAACTTCCCTGATGGTCCAGTAGGTAAGACTCAGTGCTCCCAACGCAGGGAGCCCGGGTTCAATCCCTGGTCAGGGAACTAGATCCCGCATGCATGTCACAACTAAGAAGTCCACATGCCTCAACTAAAGATCCCACATGCGGCAACTAAGACTCGATGCACCCTAAACAAACAAACAAATAAATAAATATTTTTTAAAAAATAAATTAATAAATAAATTAACCTGGGGCTTCCCTGGTGGCGCAGTGGTTAAGAATCCACCTGCCAATGCAGGGGACACGGGTTGGAGCCCTGGTCCAGGAAGATCCCACATGCTGCGGAGCAACTAAGCCTGTGTGCCACAACTACTGAGCCTGCGCTCTAGAGCCCATGCTCCACAATAAGAGAAGCCACCGCAATGAGAAGCCCATGCACCACAACAAAGAGTAGCCCCTGCTCGATGTAACTAGAGAAAGCCCACACGCAGCAATGAAGACCCAACACGGCCAAAAATAAAATACATAAATAAATAAATAAATTTATAAAAAAATAAAAAATAAAAAAATAAATTAAGTAACTTGGAGTTAATGTAATTGTGCACTATTAGAAGGGACTACATAACCAATAAAAGCCCGTTCCCACCACTGTTGTGGTAAAGCTGCAAGCAAAGATAAAAACTTTTGACTCTAGCTTTAGCTTTGTCAATGGATACGTTGATCTATACTTCTTGGGCTTTAATTCTTTGATATAAAGAGACCATCTGGGACTTCCCTGGTGGCGCAGTGGTTAAGAATCCACATGCCAATGCAGGGGACACGGGTTCGAGCTCTGGTCTGGGAAGATCCCACATGCCGCTGAGCAGCTAAGCCTGTGTGCCACAACTACTAAGCCTGCACTCTAGAGTGCACGAGCCACAACCAATGAGCCCGTGTGCCACAACTACTGAAGTCCGTGCGCCTAGAGCCTGTGCTCCACAACAAGAGAAGCCATGGCAATGAGAAGGCCGCACACCGCAACAAAGAGCAGCCCTTGCTCGCCACAACCAGAGAAAGCCCGTGCGCAGCAATGATGACCCAACGCAGCCAAAAATAAATAAATAAACAAACAAAGAAATAAATTAAAAAAAAAAAAGAGAGACTATCTGGTCCTGGGCTACACTCATGGAAAGTGAAGACAGAATGAATGAGAGAAGGTCTTTAAAATGCTTAGAACACTCAGATGCCAATAATATTAACTATCCAAAGACTATAAACACTGTAGTAGGGGTGGGAAATGTTCTCAACAACTATTTCCTGAGTGTCTACTATGTCACTGAAGTAGATACTGCCCCTGCCCCTCTGGAACAATCTACCCAGCAAGTAGACAAGCAGAACAGGGCTTCCCTGGTGGCGCAGTGGTTAAGAATCCACCTGTCAATGCAGGGGACATAGGGTTCGAGCCCTGGTCCGGGAAGATCTCACATGCTGCGGAGCAACTAAGCCCATGCGCCACAACGACTAAGCCTGCGCTCTAGAGCCTGCATGCCACAACTACTGAAGCCCACGTGCCTAGAGCCCGTGCTCCGCAACAAGAGAAGACACTGCAATGAGAAGCCTATGCACTGCAATGAACAGTAGGCCCCGCTTGACCCAACCAAAGAAAGCCGGTGTGCAGCAATGAAGACCCAATGCAGCCATAAATAAATAGATAAATAAATAAATAAATTTATTTTAAAAAAAAGAAAAGCAGGACAATGATGGATGTATTCTCACTGCACATTGATATAGGTGATACAGACACGTGGGAAAATGTGAGGCAATGAACCGCTACAGGGAAATCTGGTTGATGAGCTTTTAGTTGATTAAGAAGGCAGGCTGGGGGGCTTCCCTGGTGGCGCAGTGGCTGAGAATCTGCCTGCCAATGCAGGGGACATGGGTTCGAGCCCTGGTCCGGGAAGATCCCACATGCCACGGAGCAACTAAGCCCGTGAGCCACAACTACTGAGCCTGCGTGTCTGGAGCCTGTGCTCCGCAACAAGAGAGGCCGCGATGGTGAGAGGCCCGCGCATCGAGATGAAGAGTGGTCCCCACTTGCCGCAACTAGAGAAAGCCCTCGCACAGAAACGAAGACCCAACACAGCCAATAAATAAATAAATTAATTAAAATTAAAAAAAAAAAAAGGCGGCAGGCTGTTCAAGGCAAGGGTGAGGCTATAGGAAAGTCCTAGAGCAAAGATAAGAGCAGACTTAGCTGCTGTGTTGGGTATATTTTGCTCTTAAGGCAAAACAAACACACAAACAAGTGCTCTGGCTACAATCTACTGGCCCAGGGCTTCTCATGTAACCTTTGCCATGTCTCCTTATCAAGTGTTTACCTTGCCTTCACATAATGCTCTCTCCTCTAGGGTTGGAGCTCTAGAGTTGGAGAAGGCGGGATATAGCTACAGCTGGAGTTTGGGACTTGGTTTTGGGTATACAAAATCTGACTCTCAAGAGAGGAGTCTTCTGAGTGGAGTCCAGCACAGGTGAAGACATTCTCATTAAAATGATGACTTTCAAACAAACAAACCAAAAAAGGTGGGAGTGGTACCAAATCCACAAGACAACACAGAGCCTGTAGAGACTGGGGGATTGGTTTCAATCAACTGGTTTCAACTGATTTCAATCAACACCAAAACCAGTAGAGAGTTGGCATCTACCTTGTGATGTGGCAAAATTCTACTGCAATCCTCTCCGCCATGTACCACTCACGTGGGAACATCCGGCCGTATTTCTCCTCATAGTCCACAAGCTGGCGCTTGATCCAGGCATAGCGCCGGTCAATCTTGTCCAGCCAGGCAACCTTGGGGAGGCAGGGAACAAAATCCACCCCAGTGCTTACAAGTAGTATTGACAGTTCAAGAAAATAAGCAAAAACATAGAACCAAGAAAAACAAAACCGATTTCTCTATTTCTCACGGTTGCAGAGTCTAGGCTACTTTTTTTTTACTTGATCCAGAGGTTCTTAACCTGGGGTCTATGATTGGGCTTCAGGGTTCTACAAACTTCCTGAAACTGTATGCAAAGTTTTATGCATAGGTGCATTTTTGGGGAGAAGATCTGTAGCTCTCATTAATTTTTCCAAAGGGTCAGTGACCCCAAAATGGTTAAGAATTGCTGAACTGTACAGTCAGCCCCTAGGATTCATGGTCCAACAATCAACATTTTAAGACAGTAACACTAATAAAATATAAATCACAGACTTGAGAGCAATCAATTTTCAATAAAATTCAAACGTAACAGGGCTTCCCTGGTGGCACGGTGGTTAAGAAGCTGCCTGCCAATGCAGGGGACACGGGTTCGATCCCTGGTCCGGGAAGATCCCACATGCCGCGGAGCAACTAAGCCCGTGAGCCACAACTACTAAGCCTGCACTCTAGAGCCTGCGTGCCACAACTACTGAGCCTGCAAGCCACAACTACTGAAGCCCGAGCGCCTAGAGCCTGTGCTCCGCAACAAGAGAAGCCACCGCAATGAGAAGCCTGCGCATCGCGACGAAGAGTAGCCCCTGATAGCCGCAACTAGAGAAAGCCCACGTGCAACAACAAAGACCCAATGCAGCCAAAAATAAAATAAATAAAATAAATTTTAAAATAAATTAATAAATTCAAATGTAACATCTGATCTCCTTTGGTCAATACTTACATCTTGGTTTTCTTGAAAAAGTACTAGATATTCTGACAGATGTTGTTTAATAAACTTTTTGATGATTTCCTGTTTGATTCTGGGGTCCAAAATATTAGCAATCAGACAAGCATCTCGTAGGACATTGCTGGGTCCTCCTGGCCTCTGGTAAAACAAACACACACCAGTTCAAAAGCCAGAAGTGACCTTTAAATCTTATGGCCTCTGACAGCTGCTGCTTCTTGTTCTACTCATGATGTTATTATTACTTCCACTCCCCTGACACTCATTTTTGTGCTGTGCATGGATATTTTAGTTACTTGTTCCTTGATGAAAGAATCATTAAGCTAGTCTGCAGTAGCCAATATAAAAGCTACTCCATGAATCAGCAATGAGACATTTTAGAAACAGGGCCAGCAATGATGGTAGGAACTTTTGCTATCTGAGCTGAAGTCACCTTGCTTGCTGAAGAGCCCTAAAAATCAGAATGATACCAGTCTCACTCCACACATGCCAATTTCCCCCGATTCTAACCTTGGATTCCTGTTCTTAAGGTGCTCTATTTGTGCCAAACAGTGTGCTGGCATTTAAAACATTTAAAACCTAAACCCAGGTTCTAAACCACCAGCATTGTCCCACTGATAGGCAACCACGCAGACAGGCAGCCAAAGGTAAAATATTATGATACTGGCCCCCTGACCTGAAAAGAAACAGTAGAAGTAACTATCAAGGGGCTGTATTGATTCATCGTGGTGGGAAGGCCTTTGTATTACTGAAGGCAATTCAGTCTTGCTGAACCTTTCTTTATAGTAACTCACTGAATGAACATGGCTGGCTGAGTGCGTTACAGTGAAAAGAACACTTGGCATCTGCTCTTGGCTTGGCTAAATAGCCACACAGCTTTGGCACAATTATTGACACTCATCTGAAATATAAGTGAAAAAAAATAATGGACTTTAACTAGGTGATGATTAAGGGTCTTCCAAATCTTTATGATTTTTTTTTTTTGTCAGTTCTGCCCAATTTATCCACCTCAACTGAAGTTCAAGAGTTTCCTAAGTGTTACCTAAGCTGCCCGAGAGCTAAATTGTTAAAATTCTGACTTGCTCCGTGCTGAGTGGCTGTTCCGTCATTCACTGCGCACCCTGACTGCTCAGCTCTGGCTTCTAGATGAAAAGGTTTGATCTGACAGAGAAGTCACGAAAGCCAAAACCTATGGGCTCATGGGTTCAGATTTTTTCATTTAAAAAGGACCTAATAGGTAACCTTTGGGTAATTTTTTTTAAAAAAATCTTGATTTCCATTTGTGAAACAGTAATAATAACACAAGGCCTTTAAGAGAAGTCAATAGTCATTCAGAAGGAAAAAAGAAAACTCTTAATAAAAAGTCACCCAGACACAGAAAAGGGAAGCAAGTTGTTAAAGAAAACCATTTTTCACCTCATCTGCCTCGTGGGGTCTGGGAAAAAGATATAAGGTAGGTCAACATTATTTTTTTCTAAATGATAAAGCTGGGTTTCATCTACATTTTTCTGAAACTTCTTAAAACCAGGGTGAACAGCAGAGTATAGTAGAGCAGACCCTGGACTAAGAAGAGGCTAGTGTTTGTAATTTGTGAATACCTTACAACCCCTTTTTACAGGACAGCTTTCCAATATCCACTCCCCGCAGTTACAGCAAGTGAATAAGGAAGATGAAGTCCACAAAGGAACGTGCTTTACACATAAATTACCTGATTGCTAGAAGTCAGCCAGAATCTATGACATTAAAATCAGAGACAGGTTTCCTGTAGAAGGTAATCTACAAAGCTGGGGCTGCTACCCCCACCTACTTCCTAAGTTTCTTTTATGAGGCACAAAGAAAAACGATTAAGATATTTCCAGTTATTGAATTATAGAGCAGATCCAGGAAACGTTCCTTGGCTCGGTGAATGAACATATATCGCCCCCCATCTCCACCCACCAAGTGCTGCTTGCCGGCGTGTGCTTTGGGTCACTTCTGCGCTGCACAGTTCTTTCTCCTCAAATAGCTCAAATAATAGAGGGGGAAAAAAGCTTCTGAGGGTTCTTCTCTCCCCAACACATGCAAAGCATTAAGATTATGTCTGCTACAATTTGCAGGATGGAGCTGAAGGCAGTTACCCCGGCAGTTACCCCGGCACGGTGACGGCCAAGTGAGGCAAAACTTGTTACATGAGAAGTGTAACCAATAGCTCACAAGTGAAATACTGTGGGCTTTGCAGACACAACACAAACAGCTATGCTACCAGTGAGAGCTAAAGGGATTAATCCCAAAGAACAGGATCATTAAAAGCCAGCCTCCTAACTGTGTCACTCCGAGAGTTACATAAGCCTGGGGACGTTCCTCCCAGTTGTCTCGTCACCAAACTGAAACCAAAAAGTTATGTAACGATGCTAAAAAACACTGCGGCTTGAAAAAAAATTTTATTATTATTTTTTTAAAACATAGCCATGAGAAAAAGAAGGAATTTACTGGGCAGACATCTTGGGTTTGACACACATTAAATTAAACTGAAACAAATCCTCACTTTTTGA
The DNA here is from genome assembly GCF_009873245.2 of Balaenoptera musculus. Lineage (NCBI taxonomy): Eukaryota > Metazoa > Chordata > Mammalia > Artiodactyla > Balaenopteridae > Balaenoptera > Balaenoptera musculus. The sequence goes on along the minus strand of NC_045804.1, from coordinate 45,887,650 downwards.
TGCTGGGAGGACACAGATGGGGAATCAATGTTGTTTTGGGATATTTAAAATCAAGGATGGTCTCATTACCCTGAACCTCTAGCAAACAGACTTTACGGCTGCTGGCAAACGCTTCTGGAATGGTAAATGAACAGTAGCTACAGGGAGTGTGCATCAGGCGCAAATGGTGATAATATCCGAAGACTGAAGGGAAAATGCAAAACAATACCTTGGTACCCTGGGAAGGAAATGCTTCTTCGAAATCGGCCAGGATTTGCTGTCCTAACTCGGTCTGGGCGGCCTTCACTCTGTAGGGAAAAGAGAACGTATCATTGCCTGGTATAAATTTCCAAATGTCCGTAAGTAGTTATGCACAGATCCGTAGGGGTTAGAACTGTTGAAGTCTTTAGGGATCATCCAGGAAGCGGGGAGGGGTGGCTAGATAAGAGAGGTCACACATTAGTTAGCAGCAGGTTTATGACCAGGGCCCAGGCATCGGATTCATTCTCACTACAGATTTTCCACATCCCAAAGTTCTCCTAGGCCACCTCTCACCCGTTGTGAGGTAGTATATGTTAATCTTTACAAAATGTCATTAGGGGGTAGTTATGCTGCAGGAAAATGCTATATAATAATGCCCAAATCACATATAAATCCATTTCGGGTTACTGGTATAACTACTCTCCAGCTCCGTGGAGTACAGGACGGGAGGAGGGCTCACAGTGCTTCAGAGTCGCTGTTTTTTCAACCCGCAAACTAGTATCAGGATCCCAAGTTTTAACAAGAGAACAAAAAGAATGTTTTCTAAAGCAAAATAGATCCAAATGATAAAATGAACTGAAGGCCACTGAATGAAGATTTAAGTTCTCTCAGAAGACTGTGAAGATGAAAACTGAGTTATACTGAACATGAGTTAGAACAGGGAAGTCGGTCCTGAACACGGTGGTTTGTATGGAAGCGAGGAGCTCAAGAAATATTTGTCAGCTCAGAGGAAAGAGGAGGAAGGAGAAGCAGCTGGGAGGGAAAGGAGCTACGGGTCAGCCTCCTGCGAGGAGCTTGCCCTCCACCAGCCCCAGGAGCTGGATGCCTCCCACCAGCCGTCCTCAGAGCTGGACGGCCCTGAGCCTGAGGCAAGTATTTTATCTTTGCTAAAAGCACCATAAAATAACGTTCTTCCTTTTTTGGTCTCCACCCTGTTACTTTGGAATTAACTTTATGAAGTTTCTAGAAATAGCAAACAGCTCAAAACCACAATTTCTTTGGCTACTAGGCAATGCCTGGCGACGTACTCAGATTTTTTTCTTTTAATGAGGGGATAGTCAGGACCCAAAACAGTTTGGTTTTTCTATGGCATAGTTATAATTATGCCTTATTCCAAATACTTTCCAGGGTTTTTCCACTATCTTCAAAACTTTTAAAACCACTCTTGTAGGTGGGTTTGCAGCCTCTTTAGTCACCTTCCGAGGGGGTTAGAAATGACAGAGATAAGGCTATCACCGGAGGAGCCCCCAAGGCAGAATCAGGACCATCCATCTACAGTTGCCCAGTGGACCACAGGAAACATTCCTTGAGTGTGAGCTCTGACAGGACAGAAGAGAACACGCTTTTGTTAAACCGTTGCCTCCAAGGTCTTATGACTCCACATAACGGGCCAGGCAGACAGACTGCCCTGGTGCCAGGTCACAAGACGGAGCTTCCAGAGCCTCAGGCCCCTCTGTTCCTCCTCTCCCCTTGGCAGCGCACAGAGAGCACAGGTTCCCTCCTAAGCCACAGGATCATTCCTGGAGGGGGAGCTCCAGCCCCGCCAGGGACAGTCACAGTCTTATTCTCAGGGCTCCTGAGCACTTCAGTGATAAAGATGGTCCCAGCTCTGCCTCTGTCACCCTACCCAGCCCACCATCCCCTAACTCCATATTCTTAACCAGATTTGAAACTGTGGTGCCTGAGGTAACATGGATGGACCTAGAGATGACCACATTAAGTGAAGTAAGTCAGAAGGAGAAAGACAAATACCATATGCTAACACATATATGTGGAATCTAAAATATGACATAAGAACTTATCTATGAAACAGAAACAGACTCACAGACATAGAGAACAGACTTATGGTTGCCAAGGGGGAGGAGGGGCGGGGGAGGGATGGATTGGGAGTTTGGGATAAGCAGGTGCAAACTATTATATTGGGTAAGTTCGTCCACATTTTTCCGTAAGATCTTATGAACTTTTTGGCCAACCCAATCTATAGACTGGATAAACAACAAGGTCCTACTGTATAGCACACAGAACTATATTCAATATCCTGTGATAAACCATAATGGAAAAGAATATGAAAAAGAATGTAGGGCTTCCCTGGTGGCGCAGTGGTTGAGAGTCTGCCTGCCAATGCAGGGGACACGGGTTCGAGCCCTGGTCTGGGAAGATCCCACATGCTGCGGAGCAACTGGGCCCGTGAGCCACAACTACTGAGCCTGCGCGTCTGGAGCTTGTGCTCCGCAACAAGAGAGGCCGTGACAGTGAGAGGCCCACGCACCGCGATGAACAGTGGCCCCCACTCGCCGCAACTAGAGAAAACCCTCACACAGAAACGGAGACCCAACACAGCCAAAATAAATAAATTAAAAAAAAAAAAGGAATGTATATACATGTATAACTGAATCACTTTACTGTACAGCAAAAATTAACACAGCATTGTAAATCAACTGCACTTCAATAAAATCCATTAAAAAAAAAAAAAGAAATTGGGGTGCCTGAAAAGATAACCAAAGCCTATGATAAATACAGAAGTACCAGGCTGTGATTTGCAGACCCCCTTGCCTTCTTCTTCAATCCATTCCCAAGGTCACCTCTTGAGATAGTCTAGACTTAGCTGTGCCACTGGTGAGCTACGTGTAATCCTAATTAAGCCACTTCCCCTATGTGGGCCACGACTAAGAATGGTTGTGAAATAAGAGGGTGGGGATGGAGGCCTGGACTAGATGCCTTTCAGTATCCGCTCCAATACTAACTATTCTACCACACCCATCGTACAGCGCTAGCTGGCAATGGCATCCATCTTTACAGGTGACTGGAAGTCGGATGTTTAATTAATGTTGGAGCAGAATAATAAGCTTTTGCACATAAATGTTTCCAAGCATAGTTCCTGAAGTTACTACCAGTGACTCAGATGAGAGAGAAACCATTTCCCTTACTAACAATAATGATGGCACCTATAAACCCAAACCATGATCCGTGCACTTTCAGGGTAAGATGTCAAGAGCAGTCTTTACGATCAGTTGCCTGAGCAGGATCCTAGAAAGATGTCAACATACTTAAAAGAACACAGCTTCGGTCTCACTCCTTTATACTCCTTCCTCTTCCAAAGATGAAAAGTGTAAGTTCCTACTGTGAAGAGATGGAGCAACAGACTCTGTTAGCGGAGCATATATGTGAGTTCAGCTACCAAGACTTCCTAGTCATCGTTAGGAAAATCAACCTACCACTACTAGAGAAGAGGGGAAATAACAATTCCTCCTGGCATCCAAATAAGCTCGGCCTGGTTGGGTGGTGACAACTCAGTGCTGACCACTCGTAGGAGAGGAAAGATTCCCTGTGCTGCCCGGAAAGGAAGGTGAACCAACTGTCTCCTAGCATCCTCCACGCCATGTGACCAAGGGCTGTTCAAGGGCGTCATTCCCTAAATGTGCTATCAGATTTCATAAGGGGTGGCAGCAGAGGGACAGCAAACTATGAAAACCACTTAGACATTTATGGATAAAATAACCCTGATGCTTCCAATACCTTGCGAATGACAGTCCTAAAGAAAAGACCCTCAATGATTCGCAATAAACTGACCTCCCAAAATACAGAGTCTGTACCAGACAGAATGGTTAGTCAGTCAGATTAGTCAGACGCTCCATCTCCAAACAGACAGAATCTCAACCCAGAATCTTAGAGTGACTCAGTGGGATGCTTTGAGATCATCAAGTACAACCCTTACACTTTCTTTTGAAACTTAAGTTCTTTCTGTCATAGTCACACAGCTAGCCAGGCCTTTTCTCTCTTTTTTTTCAAATTTTATTGAAGTATAGTTGATTAGCCAGCCCTTTTCATTCTCCACTTTAGTTTCTTTGATCACTAAGCCATATGATCCCCTCAACCTGCCAAGTACCTGTCATGTATAAGAGGTCAGAAATAGCCCTGAAAAATATGTTTCAGTTCAAAGGTTTCATGGGTTTCAAGGAATGCAAGAATCTTCCATTCTTCCTCAGGAAATACTGACTGATTACTAGACACATTTGCTTTCATGGATATTCTTAAGCCAGAGGATCTGAAATGTAAAGATGACATTAAAGAAAAAAAATCTTTCCTTCAACGCTACATTAACGTTTAAGCATTTTCCAGAAGGGTAGATGGAAGAAACAGCTATATTCAAATCCAAGCCTATGAACTTCATATTTCAAATGTACAGGCAAAGATTTCAGAACACAACCCTTTGTATGACTTCCACAGTTTACAGACAGCAAGCTATTAAGTTAGAGAAGCTGAAGCAGCACGCAGGATGTTAACTCTTCTGCCTTCTCCCCTCCCCCCAAACAAACAAGCTATTTCTATCATTTCCAGATGGTTCTACCATCACTATGTAAACATAAGGGAGGAATATTCACCAGAAATGATGCTAAAAATAAGAAGTCTGGACTTTGCTCAAACTTTTAGTACCTCTTGAAAAAGAACTGTAGTCAGACACTGGAAACGAGAGATTCCTTCCCTTCCGTTATTTTTCGTGTTACTTAATAGTATATATTCTCTATTAATCAACACATTTTTTTTTTTTTTTTACAAATAGAAGTTGTGAAATGAACTAAAAGAAAAGTAAATCCTCCTGTGTTTGCAGCAACCCTACATGATAATGAATGGCTGGAGCCCCAAACTATACTGATAGAATGTTATCTTTTTCTATTTTTAAGGGGAGTGTTATTACAGCAGTGATCACAAAGTTCCTTCAAATTTATAAAACCACTTCTTTGAAAAAAATGTTAAAAGGCAAGGAATCCTAAAAGAGTGCATTCTCTTGTTTGTCCCTATGGTGCTTTTTTATAACTAAAATTCAGTTCTGCCACATTCCTGCCATTCAACAATGCCCATCTCACGCAACCAATGGGTAACCTACTCTTCCCCACATCTCCTTGACCTCATGGTCACTGTCATGGTATGGTCTTCATCTTTTCTAATCCAGAACATAGCCCCAACCTCCAGTCTCTTGTACCTATAACCCACAAGAGTTTTACAAAATACAAGTGAGACCATGCCTTTCCCCGCTTAAAATCTTTTATTGTCCACAAGATGAAGAACGGATTCTTTAGCGAGGCATATAGAATCTGACCCTGCCTACCCAGACAGACTTTCACCTTCCACTGTCTCCCCAAGTACCTCGATGTTCTCTCTCCTATTTTTCCCCCCCTCTCTCTTCTTGTCTTGGTGGTAAGATCCTACCCATTCTTTTAAGATCACATTAAAATTGAATTCTTCTATGACCCCTATCCTTGGCCCCTGAAGGGTCAGTCTATCAATTCCCTGCTGTGCCTGTACATACACTATATCCATCCTATACTGAAATTTTCTATTAGTGTCTCTCATAAAAATGGTGAGCGCTTTGAGGGCAGAGAGTATGTGTTTCTTATCTTTGTGCCCTCAGCCCCCCAGCACAGGGCCTGGGATACAAAAGTGTGTGGTAAGTATCTATTAGGTGAGTGAAGAGAAGAACAAGTGAACAGGAAAAAAGGTCAACTCTGGATTATCAGGAGGGCAAGGGGAGGTGATGTTGCCTCTCCTCCCCCCCCATCCACTGAGAGCGAGCCTGCCTTCTCCAGCCAAGCTTCCTTCTTTCCTGCAGCTCCCAAAGCCCCGTGCGTCTGCTCTCCTGGCTGCTTCACACCCCAGTGCGACATGGCGATCAGGCAGCTCTGAGTGTGAAGGGTTTGGGAAGGATAAGGGAAAGGGTGGTGATTTCCCGAGTGTTCCGCCAAGCTCTGTTCCAACATTCCTTAACAGTTCCTTGGCATTTCACCGCTAAGATGGCACCCTGAGCACGCAGTGCAACTCCTCCCCTTCCTGTCCCAGAAACTCAGAAATAATGAAAAGATTTTGATAAGAATCCAGAACTGGGCAAGAAAAGGAGTGGTAGGCTAGAAACTCTGGTAGGAGAGGATTGAAGACGGAAACCCCTGCCTAAAATGGCTTCTCAGAGATGAAGGACATGAGGGGAGTGGATACCAGAGCAGGAGGGGGGCCCCAGGGAACCGCTGGAGGGATACGTTGGGGTCCTGCAAGAGAAGCAACGAAGCCAGTGCCCAGGTCTCACCCCTGCCTTGAACGTTCAGGTCAGGAATGGGTGTGGGTCTGAGAAGCCCAGCAGGGACCAGAGGGCTGACAACATCCAGGCAGATCAGGGAGCCCTCGGGCCCAGAAGATAAGCCACCAGCAATATCCCACCTGGCAGTTCCCCCAGCTCCAGCTCCACCTCACCTGAGAAGCACAGTCTGTGGCACACGTAGCCGAGCGGCACATCCCGCCTCCCCCTCACGAGCAGGTGACAGTAAAAGAGCATCCCTGATCAGAATGACAGAGAATCTCAGAGCCAAAACTGAGCGATCAGCTAGAAATCACCAAATATTGGAAGAGTGCAAACACCAAGAAAGAGAGTCATCGTGCTCAGCAAACCAAAGACCTGACATCAGAGGACAGAGAAATGGAACAGGTGACTCAGAACTTTAAAACGCATATAGATTATACTCCCTGAGAGACTTAAGAGGATACTATGCCCATGAAAAAAGAATCAACTAGATACCCTGAAGATTAAAGTTGGATTGTTGAAATAAAAACTCAACAGCTGGGCGAAATAACAGGATGGGCAAGATTGAAGAATAAATTAAAACAGGAGGGTTGAGTTGAGGAATTCAGCTTAACACAACAAAAAGATACAAGGTATTTAAAAAAATTAAGAAACAAGGCAGCAGATCTAGAAGTTCCAATATTCATGTACTAGGGATTCCACAAAGAGAGAACACAGAGAACAAAGCATAAAAACTACTCGAAGAAATAAAGGAGGACAATTTCTTGGAATTTAAGAAACTCATGAGTCTTCAGATTAAGAATACAATTAAGGGGGCTTCCCTGTGGCACAGTGGTTAAGAATCCACCTGCCAATGCAGGGGACACGGGTTTGATCCCTGGTCCGTGAAGATCTCACATGCCGCGGAGCAACCAAGCCCATGTGCCACAACTACTGAGCCTGTGTTCCAGAGCCTGTGTGCCACAACTACTGAGCCGGCATGCGACAACTACTGAAGCCCATGTACTAGAGCCCGTGCTCCGCAACAAGAGAAGCCACCACAGTGAGAAGCCTGCGCACCACAATGAAGAGTAGCCCCCGCTCGCCACAACTAGAGAAAGCCCACGTGCGGAAACGAAGACTCAACACAGCAAAAAATAAATAAATAAATTAAGATACAATATTAAAAAAGAAAAGAATACAATTAAGTACAGAGCAACATGAATGAAAAGAGACTTATGTCCTAGTGAAATTCCTGATTCTCCCACCCCCAAATCTCAAATGCTTCCAGAACAAAGTAAATAGATTATCTTATAAAGGAATAAGAATGAGATGGACTTCAGATTTTTAATAGGCACCAGACGACAGATTTGCTTAGTCTACACTACAACAGCCACAAGGTGGAAGCAACCCAAGTGTCCATCAACAGATGAATGGACAAACAAAATACAGTCTATATGTACAATAAAATAGCCAGCCTTAAAAAGGAATGAAATTCTGATAAATGATACAACACGGATGAACCTGAAAACGTGCTAAATGAAATAAGCCAGACACAAAAGGACAAATAGTGTATGATTCCACGTATATGAGGTACCCAGAATAAGCAAATTCATAGATAGAAAATAGAACACAGGTTACCAGAGGCAGGGAAGAGGAGGCAATGAGTATTATTATTTAATGCATACAAAGTTTCTGTCTGGGGTAATAAAAAAGTTTCGGAAATAGAGTGGTAATGGTTGTACGATACTGTGAATTTATTGATACTTAATGCTACGAAATTGTACACTAAAAAATTATTAAAATGGTAAATTTTATGTAACGTATATTTCAACACAATTTTTAAAAAGGAAAAAAAATAAGTAGGCAACATGAATAGACCAATTACCATTGAAGAAACTGAAAGGACAAAGATCTGCCTTGAAAACAGGTGACGCACCTAGATGGTTTTACAGGCAAGATCTGCCAGATCTGACAAAGGATTAGTATCCAGAATACATACAGAACTCCTACAAATCAATAAGGAAGGGATAACTAACTCAGCAGACAAACAGACAAAGGATCTAAACTGGCATTTCACAGAGGAAATGCAAATGGCCTATAATCAAGTGAAAAGAAACTAATCTCACTAGTTAACAGAGAAATGAAAATGAAAGGAACTAGGTACCATTTTTCATCCATCAGATAAATGAAAAGGAAAACTGACAATATCAAGTGTTGTTGAGGATATGGGGAAATGGGTACTCACACACTATGCAGATGTTACTATAAATAAATAAAGCCTCTTTGGAGGGCAAAGGGGCAGCAGTTATTAAAATTTTAAATGCACGTGACCTATCACCCAGAATCTATCCTAGAGAAATACTTGCAGATGTGCAAAAGGGAGTATACTTTTACAATTAGAAGCAAACAGCCTGGTGATATGAAAATGGTTAAATAATCTGTGGTATGTTATACTACAGAATTCTATGCATCTGTTAAAAAGAATGAGATAGGTTTGTATACACTGATGTGGAAAAACCTCTAGAATACACTGCTAAGCTAAAAACAAAGAGAAAGTTTCAGAATGAAGCATACACTATGAGATCATTTAAAACAAAACAAAGCAAAATAAACCCACAATCTAAAACTATGGATTTATTAAAATGCACAGAAAAAAATCTGGAGGATAAGCATTAAATTGATAATAGTAACTACTTCTATGGGTAGCACTGGGGTGTGAGGTATAGTTAAAGAGGACTTAAGTTTCACCTGTATGTTGACTTTTTTCTAATAAAGAAAATGTATATGTGTATTACTTACATAATTAGAAATAAAGCAACTTAGAAAAGAAGAGGCCTGCAGCCATCAGGCCTCACGAGAAAGCAGTTGAAAATGATGGCTCCTGCTGAGTACCGGCCCCTTCGTCTCCTCTTTTTTGACAAAAAAAGGTTGGGATCCATCAATTTTGACTGTCTCTTAGTATTTTCCCTGCTGCTACTTCTAACAGAAAAGGCATTAAATTCCCCACCCCTTATCTTCCTTCAGATCCTCATCTTCCTTCTCTTTAAGCATCTGCCTTTCTTTCTACTGGCTCTGAATCTGGGATTACAACTCAACAGAATAGGAAGTAAAGAACAAATTTAAAGAGGCTAAGTCATCATTTTGTCACATCTGAAGTTCAAGGGCAGACTGTACTTGCAAAGACTACCACAGCGATCTCTCATCCCACGTGCTCTTTGTTTTTTATTATTATTTTTTAATAATACTTTAAAATTTTTTATTTATTTATTTTTGGCTGCATTGTGTCTTCGTTGCTGCAGGCTTTCTCTAGTTGCAGTGAGTGGAGGCTACTCTTCGTTGTGGTGCACGGGCTTCTCATTGCGGTGGCTTCTCTCGTTGCAGAGCACGGCTTCAGCAGTTGTGGCTCGTGGGCTCTAGAGCGCAGGCTCAGTAGTCGTGGCGCACGGGCTTAGTTGCTCCACGGCATGTGGGATCTTCCCAGACCAGGGATCGAACCCTGCATTGGCAGGCGGATTCTTAACCACTGCGCCACCAGGGAAGTCCCCCACGTGCTCTTTATACCAATGGGACTTTGACACTCCTCCCGTTGGGGGTGGCAGAGGCTATATCCCTTCCTCTTGAATCCTGACAGGCTTGTGACTACAGAAACGACTCTCTGTGACTTCTAAGACCTGGTTCTCTTGGCATGCTCATTCATGGCCCCAGCACCACCTCACCATGAAGAAGCCCAAGCAGCCCAGGGAGGACAACCCAGCTGAGCTCGCAGCTGACAGCAAGCACCAATCTGCCACCCATGAGATTAAACCAACGGATCCTCCAGTCCCCTGTGGAGCTGCCCCAGCTGACGCTGCACGGAGCAGAGATGAGCTGGCCCTGCTGGGCCAGCCTACATTACACGAGCGATATAACTGTTGTCATCAGCCACGAAGTCCTGGGTTTTGTTGGTTTGTTACAAGGAAACAGACAACTGGAACAGTTGCCCTCACGAACGTGGGCTTGGTTCACTCCAGTGAACCAGGCCAGCAACTATCTAACACAGGTAGTGTTAGAAGACATGGTAAGGAGGTGGTGAGGGGACATAGAGGGGACGTCTGCAACAGACAGAGTCAGATCAGGTGACCTCTGAGGCTCCTTCCCACAGTGAGATTGTACAATGAACATCCTGAGCTGAGTGCTTAAGCACTTCCCAGCACCACCTTTTCTTAAAAGGGAAGATCGTTTTCTCCAATGACGTTTTACCTTTCAGAAAGCTGCCGGATCTGTGGAATTCCCATATATTTGTGGAAGTGCTCCAGAACATTCATTACGCCCTGAAGAAGATTAGCAACTTCTCCATACTGCCTTCTCCTGGTCATGGCTCTGCAAGGAAATAGGAAGTTGAGGACTCCAGAAAAACACTAAGGACACAAGATACAGATATGGACCAACCTACTCTGTGCTCTAAAATAGACATCAACTCAACTTAATAAGCATTTCCTGAGCACTGAATATATATGGTGCTGTGCACTGGGGGAGAAAAAAAATAAGACTGGGTCCAAATCCTTAAGGGGACATGAGTTAGTAAGGGAGAGCGACAAGGACACATCTAAGTAGTACCAAGTAGGATGAATGGAGCTCTAAACAGAAGTCCAAGTTATGTGCTCTGGGACGTACAAAAGAATGTGTGAGTGATGGAGTCTCCCTGGGTGGGGGAAGGGGAATCTGGGAAGACTATGGATTTGGGATTTGGGATTTGGGATTTGGGATTTGGGTTGGGTATTATGGATTAGTTGGCTTTTGACAGACAGCAGGGGTCGGGATGTTATTATTTGAGGGTTACGGCATTTGAGCAAACCAAACACATCTCAGGACACAACAAAGAGCACGTATATGCACTTACATGTTAACTCAAATCTGTAGACTTTAAGCCAATGTTAAGCAACTCTGTGTATGTTTAGGTATGTTTAGTTTCCCTGCTGCTAAGGTTAATGAAGCTTAAATAAAAGGATGCTGATAAAATCAACAGTTACACACAGCAAGGAAGGAACAAACTATTAGATCTAAAATTTTCATTAGGATTGGGTTTTTAAATTAAATGTATAATTTATGACTTCCTTTACAAGGCATTTAAAAAGACAGGATCAAGTTCAAGCCAAGGAGTTATGTTGCTACCACTGCCTGGTCTGCTGGTTTGTTGGAAAGCACTGAGCACCTGGGGAAAGGGACAAGGACATGGGCCTGCTGACCTCTCGGATCACTGCTCGCAGGAGAACAGGCCAGGGTTCACTGAAGACCATGCAATGTGTGGGAGAGACCAGGAAGGAGTCTGTCCCCTATTCGCCCCAACTTTGGATACTGTGTCTAAATTCCTATGGAGGTGCTCTTTCTCTATCCACACACGAGATTACACTGAGGCTGGGACAGGGGCAATTCTCATGAGACAGACCACAAAAGTGAACAGGAATATCAGAATCTTCTAGGAAAGGAGGCCTTTGGGCTGCTTCGTTGTGGTCAATAACCAACTCTTCCTTTTAATACTGTTTCTCATGTTCTCATGTACCATTCCCTATAGTTCCCTTATAAGCCAAACAGAAAGCTTCTGCCTTTGAACAAGTGGGTGGAAAAAAAAAGAAAAAAGTGGGTACAAGGATATGTTTCCGTAAGGCATGTTCAACGACAGTGCAACTGAGCCCAACACAAGCAGGAAAACCTGCCAATGCGCAGGCTGGGGGCGTGATTACAGCCCTACACTGCCTCGTCAGCCTCCGTGGTAGAGATCTACCACACGGAAATGACCTCTGCTCTTGAAGTCATTCTCCGCATGCTTTTTGGGCCCCTTCAGACTCCCCTGCCCCTCACCTCAAAGTGTCGGGTGTCTGTTACACGTTGAGCACCCGAGGGCACAAAGCCAAAGTGGTGACTAAACATCTGAGACTGCTTTGCAGGAAGTGGGCCAGGATGATGAGACTCTCCTGGCTGAGAAGTAAATAAACCTACGGTGCCATCTCCTCTGTGACACGCTTATTTCCCGTGGACCCGAAAGGGACCGCTGACGTGCTTACTCGAGGGAATCAACGCCGCCCGCCAGCATGTGCAGGTGGTTCAGCGTCGTGATCGAGGTGGTCAGGTGGCGTTTGGCGTGATCTAACTGCTTGATGTCGCGGGTGATTTCCTTCACCTAAACAGTGAAAAACCACAGGAGAAAAAGGAGGAGGGTTAAGACAGACGTCAACCGGTCTGCAAGTGGCCTCGGGAGACAATAATGCAAACGAAATAGGGACAAACATGCCTCGCGTTAGCCCTTGGAGAAAACACAGGTGTCCTCCCAATACATACTCAAAATAATTTCCTATCAGCCCGTTTACATCTAATTTGGCATTTCTTCAGCAGACTTTACCCAGGGTTACAAAATCCTCAGTTGTGAGAATGAAATGAACTTTATTCTTCACCCCAAGTAAAGTGGAGTGAGCCACAAAGTAATTGAGTATGGAGCACACGGTGTCCAGGAGCCAAGGACGGCGGATCTCCTCCTGAACAAGGTCAGGGAAGTATGCCTTCTGGCACCGGGGTTTCTAAGTTCGGTACAAAATGGATAGCATAGTATGAGTCAGCTAATTCTATTGAGATGGGCTTTATTCGTGGATCTAGGGTTTATTATCCGGTCTCCAGAAGATTTCTCCTCAAATCTCAAGAAGACTGAAATGTAACCCCCGCAAAGTAAGCTTAACATGACATCATTAAGAGCAGAGTCTTCAGGGAGACAGATGGCAATCAGGGGAGTAAAATTCCACCAGTGTTGATCCAGCGGGTCCAAGAGAAAGAAACTCTGTAGCTGGGAACGTAAGTATGTTTCAGTCACTAGAAAAGTACATTCAGTAGTGAGGTGGGAACAATTCTCCACCTTTACTAACCCTAGGCGGACTCTTCCACTAAACTGCCTGAGTCCATGCTGAACAAGAAACTTTCTGAAGAGCAATTTGGTTCCCCAGGTTCTATGACACCCGGAGGGAAGGGAGCGCCCTGGATACCAGGCACAAACATCCTAGTTACTGGAAACACAGGTCTCCCATTAAAAGTGAAAAAGGCTGGTAGTGAGTTAAATTCACATGACCTGATTTTTTAGAATTTGATCATCCTGGGTAGAGTTATGAAGTAAAGGTCACGACCTGTACAGCTCAAATCCACACCCACAAACCCGCAAGGCTGACCTGGATCCTAGCAGAAAAAGCCTCTTTCACGGGGACTTGGCCCATCAAGCCTGCTCTCTCTGTGACCCTCAGGCCACCAAAATGTCTCTATTTCTATGGTGGGGGTTTGGGGAAGAGGTGAAGAACCTACCACGCCTTTACCAAATTACTGAGTTTCGGGGGAAAGACGATCAAGAATGATATAATAAACTAGATATAGGAATTCGGCCTTATAATCTAATCACCCTTCCAACCCTGAAATAAATCATCATTCTCTTTCCCACCAAAAAAGAAAATCCCTGTACCTCTTCCTGGGTTCCTTAGCTCCAGCACTAGCATCAGGGGTCTTGAACTACTGTTGTAAAAGTCAGCGTCATCTACCACTCTTCTTGTTCCTGCAGGTCCTGCATCATTAGTCAGTCATTAAATTCTGAACATTCTTCCTCTGCCTCATCTCAAGAATCTGTCCTGCTCCTCCTTCAGGCCCTCGCTGCTTTGCCCCGGAGCTCACTGGTCCCTTCACTCCCAGTGTTCCCCATCTCTCCCCATCACACACCCTGTGCTTCTCTAGACAAACCCAACTTCTTGTTATTCCCCAAATAATTTAGCCCTTAATCGCAGCTCACGCAAGGGGTGCTCAGGCCAAAGTCACACGAGACCGGTTCGCAAAACAGAACGCTGGTCGTTCATTTACCTTAACTGTTACCCCTGGGCAGCCAAAAAAGGACAGAACAGGACATGGCAGGTTTGGGAGTCAGACAGTTCTCGGGTTGAATCTCGGCTCTTCCACTCACCAACTCGGTGTCCTAGACCAAGTGGCTTAGCCTCACTGAGTCTCAGTTTCCTCACTGATAAAATGGTCAAACATAAAAATAATAATGAGAGTAAAACCGAGTTCATAAGGCTGTTGTGAGGCCAAAGTTAGATCACTTGTATAAAGGAACGGGCACAGTGCTCGGCACAATGGAAGAGCTCCACAAATATCCTCTTCTTCCTTTTAGCAAAGCGCTGTCTGGGGAAGCAGACTGCTTTTTTTTTTTTGGCCACACCACACGGCTTATGGGATCTTAGTTCCCTGACCAGGGATCAAACCCACGCCCCCTGCATTGGAAGCGCAGAGTCCTAACCACTGGACCGCCAGGGAAGTCCCAGACTGCTTTAAAATAGAACATCTAATGGTGTTAGGAGCGGTCTACTCAGACTGTTACTGCATCCCCCCTCGGCTTGAAGAGGGAGCGTGGTCCAGACTAGCAGATCAGAATCCTAAGTGCTCACCGAATCTCCACAATTCTGTGATGTACACACAAATATTACCTCCACTTCACAGAGAGGCAACTGAGGTACAGAGGGGGTAAGTAACTTGCTTAAGGCCCCCAGGGAGGAAGGAGAGAGGGTGGATCTGAAGGCAGGCGGTCTGACGTCAGAGGCCATGCTGCTCACTAATGGTATCCAAGTGTCCCCTCTCCCACCCCACCGCCCCACGCCCTCCGCTGAAGCCGGGCCCGCCCCCGCCGCCTTCCACAGCCTGTCCAGTCTTGCCAAATGGCCACTGAAGAGAACTGAAGGGTCCATGGGAGTGTGACCTCGGATCTGTTCTTGAGTAGATTATAATAAGATGTAGGCAGAGAAGTCTGGGAGGGTTTAGGAGTTTTTATAACCAAAACGAGTAGGGGGAAGAAAATGACATTAATAATATCTTTCATTCATTAAGCAACTAACCCCAGCCCAGTACTATGCTCTGTGCTCTTCATACGTTGAATTCTTACAACATCCCTCTGAGGTAGTTATTATTCTTATTAAGAGCGGAAGAAACTGGCGGGCCCCTCGGTCGGCGGAGGCCTCTGAGCACATCACCCGAGGGCAGCACTGCATAGAGGGGGAGCTTAATCAAGCCCCTCAGCACGTATCACAGGCAGGATGCGGCCCACCTCCCAGATCCAGGTCCAGTTTTCAAGCAATGCCAAGTCACATGTCACACATCTGAACTGAGAAACACGTGATATAAACAACTGCTAGAGACAGGAATCCAAAATGACTAGGAAACTATTTTGGGGAAAGGAGAAGAAGAGAACTTTCCCTGTTTAAAAACAGGGCTGCAAATACAGGGCAGCAGAGATAGTGAGTCACTACATGTCTAGCGGCACCTCCTGAATGGATGTCGTCCCAGGGCCAGCATTGGAGACGTGGGTGCTGTAGTTGGCAGGAAGAGGGAGAACAAGTCTATTAACTAGTATGACTGGACGAGAAGCCAACTTCCTCTTCTGGCGCAAAAATGCCAGGAAGAAACCGAAACTCACCATTTGCTCCGATTTTTCTGCTTTGTCCTTGATATCTTTGATTTTTCCAAAGAGTTGCTGAATCGCTTTCTGGGCCTCTTCAAGTGCCTAGAATAAGAGGAATAAATGAAAAACAAGGCAGCACCAGTCCCTACCCTGTGATCAAGTGCAGCCTCAGAAGAAAATGCCTAAAGCTCTCTTGCTTCGTTGCACTTGCATTGACAATTTTACCAGACCTGAGACCTAAGCAGCAGCGGCAGAGGGAGTCCAGCATTTGGATACAGGCAAATAAACACTCAGAGTTCTTGCCAAGTTGCATCATAAAGTTTTAATTTAAAAACTAAACTATTTCCCTCTATATCAGTGATTACTACACATACTGATGACAACAAATAAATAAGACATGCACATCTGTGTGTATGTGTGTGTGTATGTCTGTGTGTGTGTGTGCACGTATGCAGTAACCTTCAAAAGTCTGAAGAGAGACACAGGTGGCTCCAAGTTGGGGGCAGGGGAAGCTCTGGGTTTTGAGAGTTCCAGAAGACGGTGCCTTCAAAAAAAAAAACAATCACAGCTGTGCACGGGGACTCCAAAACCGTGGGCAAACCTTAAAGACATTTGTAAGTACCCCACTTGGAAACCAATGAAATGAAGTTAGAAAGGAATACTTACACCTAACGGTGAGCTAAATGTTTCCACTGAAATAAAAACCAACAAAGATGGATGCCACCCATTAAAAGCATTACAACACACAGTGGTAACTGCGTGAGTCTGGGAAGCAGTATTAGGGGAGGGAGAGGGCGCTCAGCCGCACACGTGAAGAACACACGTACTGGTGAAAGAGGCAGCGGCCAAAGAAGAACTCCCACTTCATTTCATTGCACGCACTTTATTTTGGATTTAAGAGTGGCCTAGCGGGACTTCCCTAGCGGTCCAGTGGTTAAGACTTCGCCTTCCAATGCAGGGGATGTGGGTTCGATCCCTGGTCAGGGCACTAAGATCCCACATGCCTCGCGGCCAAAAAACCAAAAACATAAAACAGAAGCAATAGTGTAACAAATTCAATAAAGACTTTAAAAATGGTCCACATCAAAAAAATAATAAATAATAAATTAAAAAAAAAAAAAAAGTGGTCTGTCCTAACATGGCTTCCCGAGCCCTTTGTAAACGTAATGCCAAGGCCAGCATCGCCCTAGAGCTGTGTGTGGCCATCTGTGCCTGCAAGGGGGAAACAGCCGGCCTCCCTGAGAACACCCTGAGAGAGGAAAAACAGCAAAGCTGCGACGTGGGGAGAAAGTCAAAAGCCCTGACAGAGTTATTTGAACCTCCGCCTTCAGCAGAACCCAGCAGAAGAGCTACATCTAGACTGTGAACTAACACGTTTTCTTTATGGCTGAAAAACATCCTCAAAAAGCAAACTTAAGTCTGCTTCCGCTGCAGGAAGTTCCTTCCTTGTTGGAAGGAGGGATTGTATCTCCCTGTCTTTCCCGGGTTTCCGGGAGGCCCACTTCTCCTGATGCCGGGACTCCTTCCTTCCCCTGCAGCTCCTCGCCCTGTGTGTGGCTCAGTCCCAGACAGAGCGCTCTTCTGACCTTCTTCATCTCTGGGATCTGCAGGGGTTTCACGCCTGGGGACAAGGATGCCGAGCTGCTGTGTGTGACTACGTTACAGCTTCCTCTGCCCGTTTGTTGCCAAGTCTGAGGTGATGCTAGTCGAATAAACAGCGGCTCACACCACCTCCTGGGACAGGCAGGGAGTGGGCGTTTGCTCTGCTGGATCGCTTCACTTATATCTACCAAGGCTGGGGAGCAAAGAAGCTTTTATACTTGTCATTTCTGCCGCCCGGACAGAGGTATTTTAATCATCAGAAGGTTTGGTCTTAGAACAACAGTTGGCATTGCTATCAGAGACCAAAGTCCGTAACTCGGGAAGTTTTACCTGAAGAGTAGTAACCAATCAAAAGGGGCGACGGAATGGAATTGGGTCTCACTGGCAGCCCCTCTCACACCCATTCCCTCCCAAGAGGGTGCCTCACTCAGCAACTGCTTCCTCTCTGCTTCCTACCATCCTGCCTTCCTCACTCCCAGATTCAGCACCCCCAAAACAGTTGTGGTGCAGTGAGAAATCCCGCCACTTTCCAGCCAGAAGGCAGGAGTTTGAGGCCTGTCTCTGCTGTCACATACCAGCAGGACAACCTCTCTGGGGATCAGTTTCCTCGTCTGCAAAGTGGTGACGATGCCACCTACTTCAGGTGTTGTTGGGACGACTCAATGACATAATAGGTGTTGAAAGCTACACAGATATTAGGTCTATTTCCAGGGCTTTTGACCAGCCTGGGCAAATGCATGTTTGCACCTAGGGATACATACATATATATCAAGTGGAGATATCAAGATGGACATATGAGTCTGGAGCTTGGAAGAGAGAAACGGAAATTCAGAAGTCATCAGCTTACAGATGATACTTAAGTCTGTAGGACTAAAAATCACCTAGGAAGAGGGTACAGACAGAAGAGAAGAGAAGAGAAGACAAGATGGCCCAGGGCTGAGCCCTTGGACACTCCAATGTTTAGCAGTCTAGGAGAAAAAAAGGAGGGAGGGAAGATGCAAGAGAAAAACCACCAGTGACAGGAGAGAAAATCAGGGACTATGGTGTCACAGAAGCCAAACAAAAGCATTGGAAGGAAGAGGAAAAGAGTGATTATGTCTTACATTGTTGAAAATTCACATAAGATTAGGACAGAGGATGACCACCAAACTGGACAGCAGGGAAGTCGTTGATGACCTTGACAAGAGTGATCCCAGTGGAGACAGTGCGTGTGAGAACAGGGGCCAGCAAATGATGGCCTCGGGGCCCAGCCCAATCTGCCACCTGTCTCTGTAACAACGACAGCTTGGATCACACCAATCCCATTCGTTTAGGAATTGTCTGTGGCCACTTGCTCCACACGACAGCAGGGATGGGTAGTTGTCAGAGACCAGATGGCATGTAAAATCTAAACTACTTACTACCTGGTCCTTAATAGAAAATGCTTGCTGACTCCTGGTATAGACTATTTTTTCAAGAAGCTTTTATTGTGAGAAGACAAGAGAGTAAACAAGAAGAGGAGAAACTGATTGGGGGGTGGGGGGTGGGTAACGGGACAATTACAGAAGAGAAGGACTTTTTTATAATGTTCTTGAATTGTTTACTGTTTAAGTACCAGCTCTCTAACAGGGCTGTAAGTACCCTTTAGAGTGTGGCCCAAGGATATGAATGGCACTCTTAGATGCCCTACGGTTCAGGCAATTGCCCATTCTGGTGGCCAGAATGACAGGCCCAGCTGATAATTAGTCTCAGTATAAATTACCACTAGCTCCTTCTCACTCCAAAAGTGACTCTGATGATAAATTGTACGATCACCTCAACTACAGCATCTAACCAAAGCTGGAGCACAGCTGGAACTCGACAAATATTTGCCAACAGATTAAAAACATCGTGGGGCGCTTCTCAGAAGAGTAGCAGTGCTGCGGGTACTGTTCTGGATGAGGCAGGCCGACACCCACGGCTTTCCCTAACTCCAGGCACAACGGTAAGCAGTGGTTCAAAAACACAGCATCAGGGCTTCCCTGGTGGCGCAGTGGTTGAGAGTCTGCCTGCCAATGCAGGGGACACAGGTTCGAGCCCTGGTCTGGGAAGATCCCACATGCTGAGGAGCAACTGGGCCCGTGAGCCACAACTACTGAGCCTGCGCGTCTGGAGCCTGTGCTCCGCAACAAGAGAGGCCGCGATAGTGAGAGGCCCGCGCACCGCGATGAGGAGTGGCCCCCGCTTGCCGCAACTAGAGAAAGGCCTCGCACAGAAACGAAGACCCAACACAGCCAAAAATAAAAATTATAAATAAATAATAAATTAAAAATTAAAAAAAAAAAAAACACAGCGTCACACTTTCTGCAACTGTTATCTATTTGGCTAATGTGGAATCTAATGCTCCTGATGCTGCCAGGGGTGAGTGAATTCTAACCCCCCGGAACCTTCTAAAAAATGTTGCCTCATGGCACGGAAAAGCACTACAGAGGCCCTTGTCGGCAACTGCTCACCTTCTGGGGCACAGCTTGCATGAAATTCTGTGATCTTGTTGGCCATGTCATGGTATAAGGATGTGCTGATGGGACTGTAGCCATCATCTTCTGGCCAAACACTCTAAGACATATGACATTCTGCTAAGAAAGGCAAAAAGGGCCAGTTCTATACTTAGATCTCAGGGCTGAAGAAGTTTCCACGATCCTTTCTCAGCGAAAGGGTTTCTATCCCTATTTTTCTCTTACTCTCCATCTGGCATCCTACCAGAACTGTCTCTGCTCAAGGTACCACTTTTTTCTTTCAGCAAACAAGTAAGACTCACACAATCTTACATTTCACAGTCTTAAAGAAAGACAAACTGTCTGCCAGATTTTTTTTTCAGGCTGGAATACCTTCACTTGTTATAACAATGCACTGAAGTCGAGGAAATTTAATATAATTCACTTTCCAGAGTCAAAAAGGTTCTTCTGAAGCATTCATTCCGTCAGCAAGTCCATTCTCAACACACACCCTAATATTTGATATCTAATGTCTAATAATCAATCACACAGGAGGAGGAGTGTTTTGTAACTGGAAAAATCCTAAGACCTACAAAAGGTTAAGATTTTATTTTTAAGTAACACTAAAATACTTTTATACCTAGCTAATCAGAAAATGTGCTGAAAGAAAGATTCTGGCACTGTCCCTAGACACTCTTTAAAATAAAATGTGGCTACTTTTCCATTCCAGGCTGTACGTGGATTAAAAACAGAACTAATCACCCAAAAATGTCTGCTTTCAATCCACCCTTACTGGAGTTTCTGAATCGAGCACGGGAGCGTGGCTGCAGCCTGCATGGGAGGGTGCTATTAGGAGGCAGTGACTGTAGTCGTCCTCTTCACTAACTCAAATCCTGCAATCAGAGGATGCAAGGCGACCCACCGAGCTGACCCAGAAGGCTCAGCAGAACCAATTATGCTATCTCTGTATTTTTGTGCATCATTAACCGTAACCGTTATTCTTAATTTTCCTTGCCTCCTGAAGTAGACTCTGAACAGGCTACCAAAGCCACACTAGGTCACGTGCGCAGAAGATAAGCAGCATGGAACCTCGCACAGACCCCACTGCTTTCTTCTTCTTTCATCTCTTTTTTCTCCCCAGAACTGTGTCGGCCACCTGTGTAGATAGAGCGGATCCCAGCCAATGGAAATGCCTTGAGAAATTAACATCCCCTCTGGCTCTTAAATGCATCTAATTTTGCAGTTTGCTCTATGAGAGAATTATATTGCCTTTATCCTGTGAGCCCACGGGCAGCCTTTAAGAGATTTAAAACTGAGATCCCATTTGCTGCCACTACAGGAAGGAGGAAGAGGCTGCTCATTTTCAGAAGAACTAATATGGCATTCTGTTCTTTGAAAAAAAAAAAGGTGCTAATATTCAAGGTTACTGGGAAGAAAATGATATTTTCCCACTTATTCTGCTATCATTTCTGTGGTCCAACTTTACATCCGTCTGCCGGTTCCCTTCCTATTATTTGGAAAAACAATGCACTGTTTTAGTAAAAAGCAGGGGTTTTTTGAACCAGCAGACTGGGATTCGAATGCCGGCCTTGCCACTTACTGTGTGATCTCTGGTAAGTCATCGAACCTCTAGGAGGCACAGACTCATTTCTAGAACAGGGACAACAGTCCCAACCCAGAGACTTGTTGTTAGGAAAACAGGGCTTAGCAGTAAACACCTTGGGTACTGTTTACTCAGTACTGCCTTCCTCCCAGGAGTCTTCCTCTGTGTTCTGAGTCGCTGTCCCAGAGGCACACCAGGCCTAAGCTGGGCCACTTGGAGCTTTTCTGTGATTTTTCAGAAAGAATTGGGAAACAAAGTTTCTCTCTCTCTCTGGTGGTGGCATCCCCACGATGTGTAATTAGGTTAGATAGTAGCTGGTCTCCAGGTAGAGACAATGAAGCCGACACCCGGACAGAGACACAGACAGGAAGACCCAGAGCTGTATTCCAGTGCCGCCTTCTGCTGTTTGAGAAGCCCAGCAGAGAAACTACTCTTTCACAGACTGACTGTTCAAAACAAGACACAAGAGGCTTCCAAATAATCCCCCTTTTGCCTATGCCAGTTTGAGCTGGGATTTTGTCTTCTGCAGTCGAGAGAATCCTGACGGAGGACGCAGCTCATAAAAGGGGTTCACTAAATGGTAATTATTAATATTATTCCCAGATCTCCCAGATAGAGTGTGACATTTCAGATGAGACTGCCCCTCTAAGAACCAAAGGTTGTCGACCCGTACTTTAGCTTTGCAAGTAGGCTGGTTAAGTTCAATATCTGCAGGTACACACACAAGAGTGGCTCATGGATCGGAGGGTGGTCTCCTTGAACCATGTTGTAAATGAGCCATTCTCCAGGGGAAAAAAAGTTTTGATCTTTTGTTCGCCCCGTCAACAAAAACTGAGTGCCTACTCTATGTACTAAGCTAGATACGGAGAGAAAAAGATCGCAGATGGGGACATGTCTTTAAAGAGCTTGTGAGGGATATGTAAGAAACAGAAATAACTAGAAGATGAGAACGATAGAAAGAAGTATGAATGCCAGGATCATTTGGAAAGCAAAGGACTCTGCAAAAATGTTGCTGAGGGCGACCACATCTGATGAGCCCTAAACAAAGTGCCCTGTGACATCCACTAAAGGCAGACACCTACGGGTAAGTAGTCTCTATTTATGGAATGTCCCTTCTTTTGACACTACTGGCTAGCCTGGCACCACTGAGAGCTGTTGCTATGGAAACAAGGCATCCCGGCTAGAGCAGAGGTGCTTTAAGAACTCTCAGCAATAAAAACAATGCAGCCCATTCCCCGCAAAGGTGCCAAACAGGAGCAGAGGCTCCAGGAATCTCACCGCCATGGACGGCTGCATGTGCACAGCATCACGCGTCTCTGTGTCTTTGAACACACTAGGTACCTTCCAGGCCTGGCAGCCCCGGTCAAATGCCAGACGGGCACCCATCAGAGGCAAAGCATTGGTGCTAACATTAATTCCTCCACAGCCCATTCAGAAACCTTGAGTATAAAGGGGCTTTATTTAAAGCACAGATTTCTTTCCAAGTTTGTGAACCAAAAGAATGTAAAGGGCAAAAGGAGTAATTTTCACCTTATTTGTTAAAATGCTCTGTTCCACCTGTTACTTTAATTTATGATTTCTGCAAACCACATCCACTGAAAATGTGAACCAAAGAGTTCATTTTTATTGTTTTTAGGAAACAAGCCAGAAATTAAAATTGTAAGACAGGGCTGGGACACAAATTCAGCAGTACCCAAACAAGACTGAACATTCAGATTTTAAAGTTCTGCTTATATCTGTTATCGCCCGTAACTTAGAATCTGTTCCTCCTGAAATAGCGGGGAGTGGGGAATGCACTCATGCACAGCCTCCTTTGATGAAAGGTAACCCCTGAGGATGAGCGCATTTAAAGCAACAACTCCAAATGGAGCTGGAGAAGGAAAAATTCAAGCAAGAGTCTCAGTTGCTTTGCTGAATAAAAGGTACAGAAATGCAATACTGTAGAAAATGGGGGCACATTTAAAGGAACAATCTGCCTGAGTTTAACAAAGGACTATTTCCCGCAAATAGCTAGGACTTCCCAGTTGCCAAGTGAAATTCAAATCCCCCATTGTAGTCACTCAGTAACTCTCATCTATATTATGGGTTTTCATTCAGGGCTTCATTTGGGGTTGACTTCTGGATGTTCCTTCAGCTGCTTTTTAGAGACACCTTCTGTACCAAAGCCCTTTAGGCTATGGCCCACCTTGGGGTTTCATCTGGATGACTTTCTGTTCCTGTTTCACTTTCCTTCAGGATTAGGTCCCATGTGTTCAGGACCACAGGTGTGCGGTGAATGCTCAGTTCTCTCCTTCCCTCCTGGAGTTCCTCTCTTGGTCCAGTTTCTTCTTCAGGCTGAGAGAGGCCCAGCTGGTGAAGGAGGCCATAGTCACTGTCACTATTTGGATTCCCTTGTGAACCAGTTAACTTTTCAGGTTCTACAGTAGAAAAACAGTGGCTCCCAAATTTGCTTTTAAAGTTTGTCCCTGTTTAAAAAGAGAATTTGGTATACACAGGGATGGCCAGATCAGAAAATCTGGACCTGTGATTAGCTCACCCAGTGTAATTTGGGGCAAGTCACAGAACCTGTGTGAGCCTGTTCCTACAGCTGTAAAATTGGGAGAATAACATCTATGTGGCCTAATTCACATCTTTGGAGGATGAAGTAAAGTAATCGATGCAACAATGTTTTGCAGAATGTAAGATAAACATGTTTATTTGCTTTTTTGGTTTTGTTTTGTTTTTTGGGGGGTTTTTTTTGGCTGCATCTCGCGGCTCGTAGGATCTTAGTTCCCCGACCAGGGATCAAACACGGGCCCTGGAAGTGAAAGCGCTGAGTGCTAACCACTGGATCACCAGGGCATTCCCCAAGATAAACATATTTATATTGTAATAAAACGTAAGCACTATATATTAAGACAAACAAATCAAAATGTACCTTCTGCCTAAGCAACTCAAAATGTGTCTTTGCTTATAGTGAATCAATCAAGAATGACACATTAGTCTTCCAGCAGTACCTTCTTCATTCTAGAGATCTGGGTAACTACAGGGCTGACAAGTGTACTGGAACTTGACCACAAGATGCTAATCCAGAAACCAAAATCTCCAAATATCAGAATCTCCAAGTATTCGATGGAAAAAAAAAAAGTATAGCACTTGGCTTAGCATAAATGATATTATCTTATGAATAATAGTTGGCTGTCTGTCCCTACTGTTCTCATGTGACTGAGAACAAGAAAAGTTCAGAAGTATGACAAGAAGACAAGGGTGAGTAACTAGGTCGGAGATGGGGTAAAGACCCCTCAATTCACCTCTTCTGTTTTATAGAAGATGGTATTTAGACCATCAGATTTACCTATCAGTAAGTATATCTGTAGAAGAAACATCCCCCTTCTGGTTGGGGGCCATTATGAGAGTGACACTAATGTAGTTTGCCCAACATGAAATTCTAGGTGTCACATACAATGCCTAGAGGTGAACATAGCATCTGCTCAGAGGGTCCACAATATACCATGGAAACAAAAATCAGAAATCCTGGCATGTGATCCAATTCTATATGAATGACCATAAGTGTCTTGTATATTTTAGAGCTTTGATTTAGACAACTATAGAACACCAAACCAAAACAGACTAAAAAGGCATTATCTCTGGTTTGGCAAAACTAATCTCCTTCCAGATGAGACCTTAGAGTCCAAATTAGAGTGAAGGAAATTTTACAGCTATGTTACAGACTCCTGAAAATAGGGATTTATGAATGGAAATGTTGACAGAACCACCACAGAACTGAATTCATGCTGCTCTAAATTCTATATTTCCATGGATGAAAGAAGGGAGAGAAAAAAGGAGGTCAAGTTCTTACACGAAGTAACATAGTTTCAAATTCCCATCCACTGTTCAAACACACCTGGATGACTTCCCCTGTCAAGGATCTAAAACCCAGAAAGCTTCATCTTGTCAGCAGCAATACTGCAATTTTTCTCATGGGCAAACTCAAACTAAGGGTGGAATTTTCCTTCCATCACTAACAACCAGCAGTCAAAAGCAAGAGTAACCTGGGTTAACAGCCAGAGCAGCTACAGTTGTGATGAATGGCATTTTCCTCTTTAGATGCAGAGACTGTAGTTTAAACTTGTGACTGCCCTTAACATGGGAACAAGCAGATTGCAAAAGTTATGCTTGACCTTCTTTCTTGGCTCCTGTAGAGTGCCAACGTACATGGAGACGGCTCAGAAGAATAATAAACTTCAGTGTTCCTCCTTGGCAATACTATTTTCCTAAAACCATTTTCAATAATCATGTTGCACACAAGTGGGACTTGATGTGTTTCTCAGGTCAGGAAGGAAATAGTCCAAATGCTGGACATGCTAACTAAAAGAAAACATCATGGTATTTTCTTTTTCGGAGAAGGCAGCAGCATTATTATTAGGTACTGAACACAAAAACTTAAGCCTGTAACTAATCTGAAACACATCGTCTGTATGGATTAAATGAAGACAAAACAGGCTTGTCTAGAGGAAAAATATATTAAAGTTCAGAACAATATGGAAAAAAATGTCTCCATTTCCATTTAATGTGAAGGAGATTAAATATTGAAATGATTAAAAATTACCATATGATCCAGCCATTCCACACCCTAGGTATATACAGAAAGGAACTGAAAGCAGGGACTCAGATATTTGTATGTCAGTGTTCATTATGGCATTGCTCACGTCCATCAACACATGAATGGATAAACAAAACGTGGTATACACACGCAATGGAGTATTACTCAGTTGTGAAAAAGGAATGAAGTTTTAGAACAGGAATGAAAATCCCAGATACACATACCAGGACAATACACTGTGACCCAGCAGGTATTTAAGGTGGGTTAAATATTAAAAACAAAACAAAACTAAGCTAATAATCAAATGGAAAAACCATATTTAGATTCCCCATATAAGTGATAACACACAGTATTTGTATTTCTCTGACTTATTTCACTAAGTATAATATCCTCCAGGTCCATCTGTGTTGTTGCAAATGGCAACTTTTCATTCTTTTTTCAGGGCCGAGTAATATTCCATTCCATATATATATATATATATATATATATATATATATATATATATATATATCTCACATCTTCTTTATCCATTCATCTGTCAATGGATACCTTATGTTGCTTCCATATCTTGGCTATTGTAAATAATGCAGCTATGAACATTGGGGTGCACATATCTTTTCGAATTAGTGTTTTCATTTTCTTTGGATATATACCCAGGAGTGCAATTGCTGGATCATATGATAGTTCTACTTTAAGTTTTTTGAGGAAGAGTGCTAGATTCTTAAAGATTGGTTGCAATGTGGAATCTGAAATCTTATTACTGAACCTCTGATACTATGTTACATGAAAATCCACTGGTCAGTTGTGCTTTTGCCCAAGATGCAGAAAGCTCGAGTGTTGCTCTAACATTAACAATGAGAAAAAAAATAAACAGCAAAATCACAACATTTCTTGAACCCATCAGAGAGCTGAAGGCAACCAGGTCTCCTGAAATCCAAGAGATGGGGACACCCAAGAACTGTTTCATATGTGGCAGAGCCTAAGAGGAAGATGCAGATGCTATCCCAGCGGACAGGAAGGAATCAACTATGGTTTTTAACAAATTGCTAAGGGCCAAGTGTGGGGCTAGTGCAACAGCGTGGAACCTCTGGGAACTGCATAGTCGGCAGTTTGCACCCCTCTCAGGCTCGTTTCCAAGACCTGCACCGGGTGCTCGTGAGAAAACCTGCAGGCAGAGGGGGAGACCAGAAGGAGCCTCCCTTTAGGGTGCAGATGTGCAGGAGATTAACGGGCACTGTAGGAAAGGCTGGAAGCCTTGATAACCTTCACCCTTGCCTGAACCCACCTCTCTAAAGCCTTAAACCTCTGAGTGAGGGGCGGCCTGGCAAATGTCCGAGGTAAGTCTTAAGGACAGAATAAGAGAACAGAGCCTTTCACTACCCCTGATGCAACAATTCTGGGCCTCGGGTAAGCTGTGCTGCGACTTCCATTCACAGAGAACAGCACACCGGGGGGCAGTAAGGAGGCTTTCAGAGCAAGGAAACCTACAGGTGCTTCAAAGCAGGGCGGTAGGGATGGAAAGGAGTGGAGCTGATGGAAAAGCCACAGGAACTTGAGAAATGCCTGGATGCACAGAATTAGGAACATGGATATTCCAATGGTTACCTCATAACCAGCAGCAGCAGTATTACTGCCATTTGCTAGACAGGACTGAGCCTGATGTTGTGCTTGGTGTTTTGAAATAGTTAATTCGAATCCCCACCGCCCTGAAGTAGGTATTATCATCTCCATGTCCCAGATGAAGAAACTGAGGTTCGGAGAAGTAATTCGTCCAAGGTCACCCAGATAGAGAGAGTGGCAGGAGCCAAACTTTAAATCCAAGGCTCAGGGTTTTTCATTTGACCAGGCTGCCATCTAATGTCACATTAGGGACAGTGTCCAATTCCCCCAATCCTTCGAGAATCCAAATACAATGCTCAGTCCTGTACATAGAGGAGAGAGGATAGCTGTTTGGATTCCCTACAGATTGTCTAAAAATGAGAGACCTTAGAGGACAAGTGGCAGAAGGTTCTAATATGCAGCAGATACGTCCTCCTGCCTAAAAGCACTATACAGGCTCATGGGCGATAAAAAAGATGAAGTACAGTGACAAGACCGCACCTAGTCCCTGTAGCGCTCGATACTGGACATTCTATAAGCCCTTGCCTCAACGACAGCCAACAGTGCACTAGGAGCAGGGGAAACGGAACACTCACTTGGATGCAACTTATCAAATAAAAGCAAGCCAACCCTGACCTCTGCACCAGATGGAAGAAATCCTGGTTGGGGAATGGCGGAGAGTCCCAGTCAAAACCAGGGACGCTGGCCCCTGCAAAAGACTCAACTACACCCTGACTCCAGCACTGCCCCACTGAATCACGAGGCGTGCTGCACTCCCAGGCCATTCTCACACCTTAGCAATTGCTGAAGTTCATTCAGTGTTGTCTGCAGTCTGAAAAATATAATTCAAAAAAAATCTAAAAGAAACCAAAAAATGCCTAACCATTCTCGGTCACAAATGGAAAAATTTGAGCCTACATTTTAAAAAGCTCACTTGCTTTAGATTTGGTATGTTTCAGTAGGAGGAAGCAAGTGACAGTTGCCTTTTTTTTTTTTCCTCCCCAAACTATTTATGGTCCCTCTACTACTTTAAAGTATTTTTTTTAATTAAATTAAATTTATTTATTTAGTTGTGCCAGGTCTTAGTTGTGGCAGGTGGGCTCCTTAGTTGCGGCTCGCCGGCTCCTTGGTTGTGGCATGCGAACTCTTAGTGGTGGCATGCACGTGGGATCTAGTTCCCTGACCAGGGATCGAACCCGGGCCCCCTGCACTGGGAGCATGAGGTCTTTAACACTGTGCTACCAGGGAAGTCCTGGTCCCTTTACCACTAAGTGCCATTTATTTTCTTCCATCGATGGGCTTCATTTTCCTCCCAAAGAAAAGATGAGAAAGGATATATTTGAAATGATGGAGGGGAAGATTCAAGCCATCTTGCAAGAGAGCTGACAATTATAAAGTGATAATCCCACATGATGAAGATCGGTGCTATACTGCGAAGTCCGTCTACCTAGTTCAGGGTCTTGGAGAGCACAATTATTTTTGCTCTAAGGCCTGACTCAGATGATATACTAATTTTGAGGTTGAAAAGCAAAGAACACTTTCTCCTTGGAAGGCAACATGCTTTGCTGATTTAGTTAATAAATCTTTACGATATCTCTATGTAAAAGAGAAGAAGGCAAGTATGATTAGCCTCCTTTGCTGAGGAAAATGAAGAACATGCAAAAATTAAGAAGCACAGCCTTGAACGGATACCGAAGACCGGAAAAACAATCCTTTGTCTCCTGGGCCTGGCACTTTGTACTAAAGTGAGGATAAGAAGAGAAAAATGAGAAGTCTCTAATAGCATGCCACATGACTCTGAACCCATCCTGGTCAACCTTTTTATATGCAACTTGAATGAAGACATAGAAGGCCCATCTGGCAAATCCGCTCATGATAAATGGAAAGGTCATCAAGATTCCAGAAGGTCTCAACAGGCTGGAACAATCAGGCAGAACTGGCAAGATGAAACCAAGAGTGAGACACATAAAGTCCAGCACTTAATTTCAAAGAATCCCTTAAACAAACAGAAGAGGGGAGAGTTTAAAAGCAGTTCGTATGAAAAAAAATATTGCAGATATTGCAAATTGTTGGCACACAGATGTGTTTCGTTTGGCCTTTGAAGTATTTGTGAACAACGCTAAACCAACATTTAAAAATTGGGGAGACTCACGTAAAAATCCAAATTTCCGGCTTCTCTTGAAAAACTGATAGATCTGGCAAACTCCATGTCTGTGCTTAGACATGACAACAGTGGGTGAGGAATAAGCTGTGGCTCTCTCCTTTAGACAGGGCATCCACTCCCCCAATGGATGCCCGCAGTTGCGTCCTGGCCTGTCAGAGCCATTTAGGTAACTTTCTTAGCTCTGTGGGCACCTCTTTGCAACTCTTGACCTGGAAGTTTCAGATACCTGACAGCTCAGTAGAGGCCCACCGTGTGATACACCTGCCAAAAATTTCACCCAATCCATGGTAATGGAAGAACTGTGTCACAGACTGCTTAGAAAATCTAGAAAAATCAATGGGTCTTCTCTCCAGACATATGTCTATTCATATAAAAATTTATAATTTATTTGTGGGAGTTGAAAGACCCCCCTGAACTCCCAGTTCCCAAGGTAACAAGCCCACTCTAGAACAAGGAGGTAAAGTGTCCCACTGTATGTTCACATAGTATGTCTACCCATGGCCAGGAGGGATGCTGACAAACTTCAAGGCAACCAGGATGATAAAGGGTCTGAAATCATATCGTAAAGCTGAAGAAACTAACAGTGGTTAGCCTAGGAAAAGGAATGCTCGGAAAGGAACATAATATCCATTTTTAATTTTAGAAGCTATAATAAGGGACAGGGATTAGGTCTATACCTGTCCAGCTGGCAGAACTAAGATCAATGAGAAGTTACAGTGAGGTCTATTTTACTGAGAAGTTACAGTGAGGTCTATTTTACTATTTCAATTCGGTGTAAGAAAAAGAACTTTCTTACAATTAAAGCTGTACAGGGGACTTCCCTGGTGGCGCAGTAGTTAAGAATCTGCCTGCCAATGCAGGGGACACGGCTTCGAGCCCTGGTCCGGGAAGATCCCACATGCTGTGGAGCAACTAAGCCCATGCGCCACAACTACTGAGCACTTGTGCCACAACTACTGAAGCCTGCGTGCCTAGAGCCCATGCTCTACAACAAGAGAAGCCACCGTAATGAGAAGCACACGCACTGCAACGAAGAGTAGCCCCCGCTCGCTGCAACTAGAGAAAGCCCATGCGCAGCAACAAAGACCCAATCAGCCAAAAAAGTAAATAAATAAAATAAATATTTATTAAAAAAATAAAAATAAAAAATAAAGCTGTACAAAACTGGAACAGACAGTCCTGTGGAACAACAGAGTAGTGAGTTCCCCATCGCTGCAAGAATCCAAGCAGAAACAGAATAATGAAACGTCAGAGATGTGATAGAAAGGATTCCTGAACCGGGTGGGAGGTGGTTCTACAATTATCTAATGCTTCTTCCAAATCAAAGTTTTAGTGAGCAGAGCTGAAGATGGCAATAATAATTTTCTTCCTCTCCCAAACCTTAGTCTTGCTGTGATGCAATAGTTAACATTATAGCCAATCTCCACACAAGACACTGAAGGAAACCCAGGAAGGAAGCCCCATGACTGATCCTCTCTTGGCGATTCTCAGTGAGCTGACTAGGAATTGATAAAGGTATGGCGACTCTTGAAATTTCACATGCTAACTTTTTCTTCTTCTAACTCACTCCTCTATTTGCCTCTCTTTCTACCTCTGTTCAAGCTGTCCATTTTAATTCTTGGGAAGCTGTGTAAGTTTCAAAGCGTTATCAGCTCATGTACTTACTGAATTGACTCATCCACAAAGTTTCAAACATGTGGGCATTTAATTAAAGCTTTTGCCTGATGATTTCAACAGATAAAAATGGGGAGAATTCTGTGCTGGATTAATTTTGTACAAGCACCACATTCTGCTTAGAAAAGGTCACGGACTAGACCACTTCAAGTCCGCCCCCATAGGAGGTGGTTGACATCGAAGGCTCTCCAAAACCTGCAGCAGAGTGCTAACCAGGCGGCAGGTGTTTCAGAAATTTCGAGAAACTAAAGAAACTGACTCACTGTGTCTTCAATTTCTAAATCACTCCCTCTCCACAAATAATTTTTGAGTCAGAAACACTGCTTTCCAAAAAGAACTTTTCTGCTAAAGACGTCTTTTAAGACACCACAAATGTGAAGTCAACACTTTCCCCTATTTACATGGATTACAAAGCATATCTGTTCAAGATGCACACAATCAAGATGAAATGTATAAAAGGAAAACTTCCTTTTGTCCATATTACTGCTCTCCCCTTCTGAGTTGTTCCTCAGAAGCTTCGGAAACAAGTTCTGAAAGCGAACCTTTCCTCCGTTCCAGGCAAGAGGGGAAACTGGGGCCTCTTGACCTATAAAACTCAATATTTTGGAACATCCATAATTCTCCCGAGTCCATGCCAGTCAAATGGAGTCTCTCTTTAGCAAACCACTGGCCAGCTGGGGCTGGACAGCAAGGCTCTCACCCCTAGGAGTTGACAAGGATGGGACTCAAAAGCTCCCTGGAAAAAAAAAAGTCTCTCCTTCAGCCTGCATTACAAGCTGTTGGAAAACACAGATGGAGGAGATGACAGGAAAAGCAATTACTTCTTCTGGGCTTCCTTTCTGTCTGGATGCTAAGGAGACGGATACCAAATTCCATCACAGATTGAAATGCTATCTAAACATTCTTGAAAATGTGGTCTTGCTCTCTGAAATATGGCCTGCCTTTGCTGCAGCAACCTGTAAACTATTAACATGTGAAGGTGGAGAGGGCCGACTTTCCTCCAGGCTGCCTAATTCTGGGCCTGCCTCTCCAACAACGCTCGTTTGTGACCACAGGTTAAAACATAAATAACTAAAAGATATATATATCTACACAGCATGACCCAACAGAAAGTCCTGATGAATCATTCACTTTATTTTCACATTCTTGGAACTGTAAATACCTGAGACTCTCTGAAGTATTTCAAGGTTTCTAGCGAGCCTTTCTAAATATAGGTGGAAACACACTAAACAGTAGTGTTATTATTTCAAATATTACTAAGCTGGGACTAGTCATAAACAAATCAGGCTTTAAACATCTTTAAAGGAACCCACACACTGGTCAAAATGATGTTTTATGGGAGAGGCCTTTTGTTTATTTACAAATAATAAATACTCTCCCACAGACCTAATATTCAATACAGTTGAATAAAATGTTATTGCAGGTGGCCTATGTGTTCTGAGAAATGCCAAGATAAGGAAGATACAGCTTTTGCCTCAAGGACCTTATACACAAGCCAAAGGGACAAGATGTATTCACTGATAAGTCAAAGCAGATCATGAAAGCCAAATCAAAAGCACGGGCACAGGACTGTGGGGGCTCATGGACAGAGAGACTGTACATCTAACTGATGGATACTGGGATCGATTTTCTCATCTGTGAAATGAGAGGAGTGGACCAGATGAATTCCAAGTCCCTTCGGGTTCTAAAATTCTGATTCCTTTGGTATATACCATTGAGCCAAACAGAAAATTTCATAAAGGAAGTAGTATTTGAACTGGGTATGATCTTGAAATGAAGCTACTGGAAGAAAAAGAGGAGAGAGAGCATTTATAGGCAAAAAGAAGAACATAAGCATAGGTCCAGAAAGCAAAGGGCATGCTTGGGAGAGAGCTAGGCTTCCAGTGTGGATGGGTCACAGCAGGGGACAAAACTGGAAAGGTAGACTGAGGCCTTCAATGCCATGCAAAGAAGTTGGATTTAAGTTGGTAGAGAGCCCACGGGGGTTTCTGAAGAGGTAGATGACATGACCAGAAATATATTGGAAAGTGAAAGAGCAGAATGGGGCTGGAGTGTTGGCCGGCTACCCTGTTACTCTTTGTTACGTCAAGGGCCCTATTTACACAAGCCTCACCTGACAGAGTGGTGACGCTTCATGGGAGAGACCTAGATAAACAAAAACCAAAGCAATAAGGACTAAGAACCAAGCAAGGCCAGGAAATAGGATCAGTTGCAGGAAACTAAGATGTCTACACACAAATATTGATGACGACTACAAGGAAGATGGTAGACTACTTACAAACAGGCCAACGGAAGATGACGAGTAAGAGGAACAAGAAAGTCGTAAAAATGTAGGAAAAATAGAGAAGCGGATAAAACTAAACATATAAGAGAAAAAGAAAAACACATATATAACACCTGTGAGCTACTAGAGGAAACCAGAATATGAGAGATCATAGGACTACACACTACCCCCATAAAATCTGGGCAGCATAATGAACATTTAAAAAAATTGGCTATACACTAAATAATGTCAAAACAGGACAAATAACAGAATTGAGAGGTGCACACAGCCGACCTAACTGAATGACTGTTGAAGAGGGCAGGCTGGACACTGTAAGAGAAGACTAGACAGGGCACGATCAGCACTTCTGTAACGAAAGCAATTCCGAAATAGGACGTCTAAGCAGAAGACTAGAATCCAGATGAAAAGGAAAAATGGTTAACAGATAACATCTGGCCCCCCAGTCACTGAAGAATACCTCTTCCCCATACACTGCTTCTCCCCTTCATCCCCTTCCAACAGCCCTCCTTAGCTAGATCCAAAAAGAACTATAAAACTTTGAAATGAATCGACAGTTACCTGCTAGGCAACAAAACTAGGTATGAGGAATTATAGCTGTGTCAGGTTACTACTATCTCTCTCTCTTTCTTTTTTTTTTGCAATATATCAACTTTATTTCCATCTTGATTTCAAAAAAGTTTTTATTGAGGTAAAATACACATAACATAAAATTTACCATCTTAACCATTTTTTTTAAATTATTTATTTATTTATTTATTTTTGGCTGTGTTGGGTCTTCGTTTCTGTGAGAGGGCTTTGTCCAGTTGCGGCAAGCGGGGGCCACTCTTCATCGCGGTGCGCGGGCCTCTCACTATTGCGGCCTCTCTTGTTGCGGAGCACAGGCTCCAGACGCGCAGGCTCAGTAGCTGTGGCTCACGGGCCCAGCTGCTCTGCGGCATGTGGGATCTTCCCAGACCAGGGCTTGAACCCGTGTCCCCTGCATTGGCAGGCAGACTCTCAACCACTGCGCCACCAGGGAAGCCCTTAACCATTTTTTATTGTACAGTTTCATTGACCTGTTGTGCAACCATCACCACCATCTATCCCCATAATTCATCCTGTAAAACTGAAACTCTACATGTATTAAACACTAACTCCCCGTTCTCCCCCAGCCCCTGGCAACTACCATTATACATTCTGTCTTTATGATTTCCACTACTCTTAAGTACCTCATATAAGTAGAATCATCCGATATGTCTTTTTGTGACTGGCTTATTTCATTTAGCATAATGTCCTCAAGGTTCATCCATGCTGTAGCAGATGTCAGAATTTCTTTCCTTTTTTTTTTTTTTTAATATTTATTTATTTGGCTGTGTCGGGTCTTAGTTGCAGCACATGGGATCTTCATTGCTGCGTGCGGGATCCTTAGTTGCGGCATGCGGGATCTTTAGTTGCGGCATGTGGGCTCTTAGTTGCAGCATGTGGGATCTAGTTCCCTGACCAGGGATCAAACCCGGGCCCCCTGGATTGGGAGCACAGAGTCTCAACCACTGGACCACCAGGGAAGTCCCCCCCCCTTTTTTTTTTTTTAGAATTTCTTTCCTTTTTAAGGCTGAATAATATTCCAATTATGTACCGACCATATTTTGCTTTTCCATTCATCTGCCAGTGGACACCTGGGTCGCTTCCATGTTTTAGCTATTGTGAATAATGCTGCTATGAACATGGGGGTAACAGGTATCTCTCCAGGACCCTGCTTCCAATTCTCTTGGGTATATACCCAGAAGCAGAATTGCTGGATCATATGATAATTCTTTTTACTTTTTGAGGAACCACTGTATTGTTTTACACAGCAACTGTACCATTTTACATCCCCACCAGCAGTGCACAAGTATTTCAATTTCTTCACATCTTTGCCAACACTTGTTGTTTTCTGGTTTTTTGATATTAGTCATCCTAATGGGTGTGAGGTGGTATCTCATTGTACTTTTTTTTTTTAATAAATGGTGGGTTTTTTTGCAAGAGAAACTATGTATTTATTAATTTTTGGCTGCGTTGGATCTTCGTTGCTGCGTGCGGGCTTCCTCTAGTTGCAGCGAGCGGGGGCTGCTCTTCGTTGCGGTGCGTGGGCTTCTCCTTGCAGTGGCGTCTCTTGTTGCGGAGCACAGGCTCTAGGCACATGGGCTTCAGCAGTTGTGGCTCGCGGGCTCTAGAGCACAGGCTCAGTAGTTGTGGCACATGGGCTTAGTTGCTCCGCGGCATGTGGGATCTTCCCAGACCAGGGCTTGAACCTGTATCCCCTGTATTGGCAGGCGGATTCTCAACCACTGCACCACCAGGGAAGTCCCACTCTCACTGTACTTTTGATTTGCATTTTCCTAATGATTAGTGATACTGAGCATCTTTTCGTGGGCTCATTGGCCATTCATATTATCTTCTTTGGAGAAATGTCTATTCAAGTCCTTTGCCCACTTTTTAATCAGGTTGTTTGCTTTTTTTTTGTTGAATTTTAGGAGTTCTCTATATATTCTGGATATTAATCCCTCATCAGATATATGATTGGCAAATATTCTCTCCCATTCTATAGGTTGACTTTTTACTCTGTTGATAATGTCTTTTGACACACAGGTTACTGCTATCTTTTGCAGCAACAAAAGTAATATGAGGGACTTCCCTGGTGGTCCAGTGGGTAAGACTCCATGCTCCCAATGCAGGGGGCCCAGGTTCAATCCCTGGTCAGGGAACTAGATCCCGCATGCGTGCCACAACTAAGAGTTTGCATGCCGCAACTAAGACCCAGAGCAGCCTAAATAAATAAATATTTTTTAAAAAAACAAGTATCAAAATCCCAACAACTTAGCAGATAGACAAAAGCAGCAACCTTGTTGGGTCACAGTACACAAAATAAAGGAGGGCTCAGAGATGTCCGACATTAAGGAGAAAGACAAGGAAACTTTGGTTTTCTCATTTCAGCGTGCATTTCACCCTGGACCAGGGTGAGCTGTGCTACAATATATGCTTCTGGTCCAAGGGACGCTGAGTCCCTTGGCTGGTCTGGGCAGCCTCCCCCTGCTACTACTGGGACAAGTCATGCAAGTTTCCTGCTATGGATGGGACAGATCAGTTAAGGAAGTACTCTGTAAGCAGGCAGATCGATATTTTGGTCACTTGGTTGTGGGGTCTTGAAGAAATCAGGGGATATATTTAATACAAAGGAAAAAGTTACTTACTTGCCGGCCATCCTGCCCCACATTTGTTTGACCTCTTACGACAGTTCGAATGTTGTCATCCAGTCTCCTAGCAAAAAAAGTTAAAGGATACAAATCATTAAAATATCTCGATTCCTTCAAGACGAAAAGACAACTCTCAAAACGGGAGAAAATATTTGCAAACGATTCAATGGACAAAGGATTAATCTCCAAAATATATAAACAGCTCATGCAGCTCAATATTAAAAAAACAAACAACGCAATCCAAAAATGGGCAGAAGACCAAAATAGACATTTCTCCAAAGAAGACATACAGATGGCCAAGAAGCACATGAAAAGCTGCTCAACATCACTAATTATTAGAGAAATGCAAATCAAAACTACAGTGATGTATCACCTCACACCAGTTAGAATGGGCATCATCAGAAAATCTACAAACAACAAATGCTGGAGAGGGTGTGGAGAAAAGGGAACCCTCTTGCACTGTTGGTGGGAATGTAAATTGATACAGCCACTATGGAGAACAGTATGGAGGTTCCTTAAAAAACTAAAAATAGAACTACCATATGACCCAGCAATCCCACTACTGGGCATATACCCAGAGAAAACCATAATTCAAAAAGACACATGCACCCCAATGTTCATTGCAGCACTATTTACAATAGCCAGGTCATGGAAGCAACCTAGATGCCCGTCGACAGACGAATGGATAAAGAAGATGTGGTACATATATACAATGGAATATTACTCAGCCATAAAAAGGAACGAAATTGGGTCATTTGTAGAGACGTGGATGGATCTAGAGACTGTCATACAGAGTGAAGTGAGTCAGAAAGAGAAAAACAAATATCGTATATTAACGCGTATATGTGGAAACTAGAAAAATGGTACAGATGAACGGGTTTGCAGGGCAGAAACTGAGACACAGATGTAGAGAACAAACGTATGGACACCAAGTGGGGAAAGTGGCGGGGGGGTGGGGGTGGTGGTGTGATGAATTGGGAGATTGGGATTGACATGTATACACTGATGTATATAAAATGGATGACTAATAAGAACCTGCTGTATAAAAAAATAAATAAAATTCAAAAATTCCAAAAAAAAAAAAAAATCTCGATTCCAGGTTGACCAAAAGAAAAAAAGCTGGAATTCCCTGGTGGCACAGTGGTTAAGAATCTGCCTGCCAATGCAGGGGACATGGGTTTGATCCCTGGTCCGGGAAGATCCCACATGCCGCGGAGCAACTAAGCCCATGCACCACAACTACTGAGCCTGTACTCTAGAACCCACAAGCCACAACTACTGAGCCCACGCACCACAACTACTGAAGCCTGCGCGCCTAGAGCCCGTGCTCCACAACAAGAGAAGCCACAGCAATGAGAAGCCTGCGCACCGCAACGAAGAGTAGCTCCCGCTCGCCGCAACTAGAGAAAGCCCGTGCACAGCAACGAAGACCCAACTCAGCCAAAACTAAATTAATTAATTAATTTTTAAAAAAGTTAGTAACGTATCCATCAATATTTGCAGATTGCAGCTACTTATTCAGAAGAAAAAACAAAGATGTTTGGATGATAGGAGGAAGAGTCAGGCCTTGGACCTCAGTGAGGGGGCAGCAACTAGTGTAGAAGCCAAGCCCAGCACAGACTGATGAGTCACCTTTGTTATTTTTTAAAAGGCTATTTTCACTTAATGTTCAGAGCCATTCAAAAGGACCAATGTAACTTTTAGTATTTGTCATGAGGTAAACCAGACGTGACAAAGTTGCTGAAACTTTATGGGAACAAGCCAGAGAATTCAAAGTATCCCACACAAAATCCTTCCTCAGTAACATCCTAGGAACCTTAAGAGGGATGAGGAGCCAGGTGATATGTGAAAGTCATGCCTCACCACCTGGGCCCTGATCTGCAGGAGGCGGATCTGTGCCCCCACTTCCTCTTTCTCCTGCAGCTGAACAGGGGCCATTTAATGGCACCTCAACCGGAGAAATTTATGTCAGTTTATGTCATTTATGTCATTTTTCATTTGAAGAACCGTTAAAGGTATGGTGGGAGAAAGCTGAAAATAACTGGCTTGCAAATGGTTTTTGTTTCTGTTGTTGTTTTGGGATTTTTTTGGCCGTGCCGCGCAGCATGTGGAATCTTAGTTCCCTGACCAAGGATCGGACCCGTGCCCCCTGCATTGGAAGCATGGAATCTTTTTTTTTTTTTTTTAACATCTTTACTGGAGTATAATTGCTTTACAATGGTGTGTTAGTTTCTGCTGTATAACAAAGTGAATCAGCTATACATATACATATATCCCCATATCTCCTCCCTCTTGCATCTCCCTCCCACGCTCCCTATCCCAACCCTCTAGGTGGTCAAAAAGCACAGAGCTGATCTCCCTGTGCTATGCAGCTGCTTCTCACTAGCGATCTGTTTTACATTTGGTGGTATATATAAGTCCATGCCACTCTCTCACTTTGTCTGTCCCAGCTTATCCTTCCCCGTCCCCATGTCCTCAAGTCCATTCTCTACGTCTGCATCTTTATTCCTGTCCTGCCCCTAGATTCTTCAGAACCATTTTTTTTTTTTTTAGATTCCATATATATGTGTTAGCATACAGTATTTGTTTTTCTCTTTCTGACTTACTTCACTCTGTACGACAGACCCTAGGTCCATCCACCTCACTACAAATAACTCAATTTCGTTTCTTTTTATGGCTGAGTAATATTCCATCGTATATATGTGCCACATCTTTTTTATCCATTCATCTGTCGATGGACACTTAGGTTGGGAAGCATGGAGTCTTAACCACTGGACAGCGAGGGAAGCCCCTCGCAAGTGATTTTTGGATCATGGGGGAATTTTCATTTTCTGTGCAAACCCTGTAAAACTTAGTGGTCTCTACTAGAATTGTTACAGCTAAAGTCCACCAAAACAATCAACAGGCTTCTTTGTATTTATTTTTAGCTGCATTGGGTCTTCATTGCTGTGCGCAGGGTTTCTCTAGTTGCAGCGAGCAGGGGCTACTCTTCATCGTGGTGCGTGGGCTTCTCATTGTGGTGGCTTCTCTCGTTGCAGAGCACAGGCTCTAGGCATGCAGGCTTCAGTAGTTGTGGCGCACGGGCTTCAGTAGTTGTTGCACACGGGCTCAGTAGTTGTGGCGCACGGACTTAGTTGCTCTGCAGCATGTGGGATCTTCCCGGACCAGGGCTTGAACCCATGTCCCCTGCATTGGCAGGCAGATTCTTAACCACTGCGCCAACAGGGAAGTCCCTTCTTTGTACTTTTTAAGGCACCCAACTGAACAAAACATTAATGGCAGAAGTCTTCACCTAAAAACCCAAAGGTTGTCAGGGAAAAAAAAATCATCTCCTGGATTCAAAATGAAGGCTTCTCCTCATCACAAGTTAAAAAACAACAACAACAACAAAAACTATATTTAAAGTAATAATGTCAACCATTACAATAATAATTACAACAAACAAACTTTGAGTATCTACCATGCGTCAAAACTGGAAATTCAGACATGGATAAACCAGAATAAGGCTATTTGGCAGAAAGGACATCTGATGACCACCCTAGACATCCTAGATTAATCACAATGTTTAGTCCTGGGACACCACCCGCGCCAACCAGCAGATCTGACCATATTGTTAGCTGATACATGGCCAAGGGAGACATATATAAGCCCAGCTTCATATCTAAGCCTTGGGGATACAAAAAAAAAAAAAAGGGTAAATCTGCTAGAGAAATAAAGCCACTAAAATATAGCAGAAATGCTTTTGTCTCCTTTTATAATCAACTGTTTTGAATAGCCTGTTACAGATTCCTTCCTTTTTTTAAAATAAATAATTGAAGACTGATCAAAGAATCGAGTTCTTTGCCACAAGGCTCATATGGAAACCCAGAAAAAAGAACTATTTTTAAAAAGATTACCATCTACAGCAAACTTGAGATTTTAGTGTTCTTACAGATAAGTGTGATCCAGAATGTGATTAACTAAATGAACAGCATACTTTCATTAATTATTAATAATCACACGGTGTTACTTACCTTATTTTCAGTCTAATTTTGTTCACTACTTCATCGATGTTTGCCAGAGACTACAATAAAGAAGGAAAAGTGCCAGCTATTATTTCACTTCCTGGAATTCCTCTTTCACAGAGAAATGATGAACTATAATGGCTATTTATGACGTCTCAAAGAAACTAATCATACGGTATGATACAATTTTTACTTAAAAAAAAAAAAGTATAGGGAATTCCCTGGCGGTCCAATGGTTAGGACTCTGTGTTTCCACAGCAGGGGCATGGGTTCAATCCCTGGTTGGGGAACTAAGATCCCGCAAGCCTTGCAGTGCAGCCGGGGTGGGAGGGCGGGGGAAGTATAGCAGTAGTTGGCAACAACTGCAAAATCCAGCCTGGAATCTATTTTTCATAAACAATGTTTATTGGAAAACAGCCATGTCCATTCGTTTACATATTATCGACAGCTGCCTTTGAGCTACAAAGACAGAGTTGAGTAGCTGCAACAGAGGCTAAATAATCCATAAAGCCTGAAATTACTATCTAGACCTTTACAGGAAACTTCCTGACCCCTGGTACATAGGATCGTGACAAACTCGTACAACAAAATCCTCACAGCAACAAAAATGAATGAACGGGGCTTCCCTGGTGGCGCAGTGGTTGAGAATCTGCCTGCCAATGCAGGGGACACGGGTTTGAGCCCTGGTCTGGGAAGATCCCACATGCCGCAGAGCAATTGGGCCCGTGAGCCACAACTACTGAGCCTGCGTGTCTGGAGCCTGTGCTCCGCAACAAGAGAGGCCGCGATAGTGAGAGGCCCGCGCACCGCGATGAAGAGTGGCCCCCGCTTGCCACAACTAGAGAAAGCCCTCGCGCAGAAATGAAGACCCAACACAGCCAAAAATAAATAAATTAATTAATTAATTTTAAAAAAAAAGAATGAATGATTACAACAGACAACAACATGGATGAATCTTACTAACATGATGTTGCGTGCGCACACACACACAAACACACAAACCAGACACAAGAGCATATACTGTATGATTCCATTTACAGTATTTCAAAAGTGAAACTATTCTCCTGCATTAGAAGTCAGGATAGTGGTTAACTCTGGCGGAGGTTGTGACTGGGAGGGGCAAGAAGGGGCTATTTTATAAATGTTTTATTTCTTGGTCTGGGTGGTGGTTACCTGGCTTTATTCATTTGGTGAAAATTCATCAAGTTGTACATTTAGGATCTGTATACTCCTCCACATTATGTTAAATGTCAATAAATAAATACCTCTATTTTTTTCTAAGTGTCTAGGTCCATTAGAAAAAAGCCTGGAAGGATAAACACTAGTACTTAGAGTCTATATTAGTAGCTGTAACCTACGAAATCAGTAGCAGTAGTTGTAATATATGAAGAAGAGGGATTTTAAGTTTTTCTTCTTTTTGCCTATGAGTATTTTCTAATTGCTCTATATTGACAATGCACTGCAATTGCAATTATAATAAAGTTATTTCTATTTTTAAGACAATGACAGTAAAAACAATGGACTAGTACCAATTTAGTGAGCTGAAAACATGAGGAAAGGGTGCCCCCTAATGGAATAGAGGTGGTACAATTTTATAGCACCATTTTAACTGAAGTTTTCAAAATATAATTTTATAAGCCCTCTTTCCCTCTCTCCCGACAGATATTTTACCTCAGAAGGAATTGGGGGTGATGCAGGAATTGTGCTTATAAATTGCTACCGGCAACCTGTGCTGGCAGGAAGAGGCAGGAGCCTGCCAGGCACAGGTCTGATAAGAGAACCAGGTCACACATAAAACAGGATGAAATCTTGCCATTTACGACAAGGTGGATGGACCTTGAGGGTATCAAGTGAAATAAATCAGACGGAGAAGCACAAGTACTGTATGATTTCACTCATATGTGAAATATAAAAAATAAACAAACAAAAAAGCAAAATAAATGAACAAGGGCTTCCCGGGTGGTGCAGTGGTTAAGAATCCACCTGCCAATGCAGGGGACATGGGTTCGAGCCCTGGTCCGGGAAGATCCCGCATGCCACGGAGCAACTAAGCCCCTGTGCCACAACTACAATGCAACTACTGCAATGTCCATGAGGTATATAGATGGATTTTGCCCAAGATTTAGCAATAGCTGACAGAAATTATAAATCATGCCCCTACTTTCTACTACCTTTTACTTTCTATTACATTTTAATTCCCCTTTGGGGAAATAAAGGTACCCCTGTGTCATAAATTTCCTGAATTACCTAAGAAACTTCACTATACATCACCATGGATGTGGGGACATTAGACAAGACATATAACTGAATCTGTGGAACAACAAATGTCTTTTGCTACCTTCAGTAGTTTAAAAACAAAAACCCACAAAAACTTATCAGGAAGAAGGGAGAACCTGGTGGTTCCCTATATACATAATTTTCAAATCTAACAATTTGTTGTGGTGAGTTAGCTGTCTTGATAGGCTGGGGTGGATTAAATCTCTTTGTGGCTAAAACTGCTCTCTTTATACCACTGTTTCCAAATTTCTTTCTCCAGCTAATTCCTAGAATTCGTCTTTCATAGAAAATGATGAGCTCTTAGGAATTCCCTGGCGGTCCAGTGGTTAGGACTTGGCGCTTTCACTGCCAAGGGCCCCGGTTCAATCCCTGGTCGGGGACTAAGATCCTACAAGTTGTACATGGTGCAGCCAAAAAAGAAAAACATGAGTTCTAAAGGCTATCTGTGAAATCTCAGAAAAGACGATCACACAGTATGATACCATTTTTTCCAAATTTATTTTAAAAATCAGCATGTCCATCAGAAAAAGTTTGGAAGGATATATGCCAAAATATTAACAGTTATGGCAATGATGGGCTCCAGACTCAAATATCCAACTATGTATTTCTGCCTGGATGGCCCAAATATGTTCAAAACTGAGCTCACCTTTACCCCCTACTTCTACCC
This sequence comes from Balaenoptera musculus, assembly GCF_009873245.2. Taxonomy (NCBI): domain Eukaryota; kingdom Metazoa; phylum Chordata; class Mammalia; order Artiodactyla; family Balaenopteridae; genus Balaenoptera; species Balaenoptera musculus. Next base: position 45,843,792 of record NC_045804.1, on the reverse strand, counting down.
TACTTACCACTAAAACTGGCTCTTCCTCCTTACTCCCAGTACAGGATAAAGGGGCCAACACCCACCCACAGTCTGCTGGGCTAGAAATCAAAGTTCTGAAATTTACAGAGTAGCTTTCTAACTCCAGGCTTATCCTGCCTACCTCATTCCCATTTTTCCCCTATTACATTCGAAAAATCCTTTCCACTTCCCAATTTACTACAGAAAATTGGGGGTGGGGGGGGCAACAGGACAGACGCTTTCAACCTAAGGGTACGATTTCTAATAATATGCTCACTATACAGAGAATTCCACACTAACACAACAACAGTATTTGGTATTAGCTAACCCTCCCCCTCCCAAAAAAAGCTGGTTACAATGGAGTCTAACTTGAATTTAACTCTCACTTGCTTATCAAGGTCTCTTAGATTATGTAGTATAACACGTAATACATCATTAATATTCAGGATGAGCCAGAAGCCACTGCAAGAAGGAAACTCTATACTTACTTGCTCTGTTGGGAACAGGGTGTTGATATACTCCACAGCATTGAAATCTGCTCGATCTAGAGGATCCTGGCTTGGAAATACCTACATAAAGATAGAGAATTAAAAATCACGTATCTTTCTGCCTTGCTTTATGTGTATTATTTCTTTCCTCCCTATTGGTTGGTAAGTTTTTTGAAAGCAAAGACCATAGCTTTTTTCATTTTACGAGGCTTAACAACAACAGACGCACAATAAAATATCTAGTAAAGTAAATCTGTAATTTTCACCAACATCTGTAATTTTAACATCTTGGTAAAACTAAAAGAATGTGCAATAGTTAAAAGTTTCAGATATCCACGAAATCCCAAGGACAAGGTAAAATAAGTGGGCATTGTACACTATCAGATTAAGCCAGTGGATGACATGGTTGTATTAAGGGAATCTTGATAACAGACTTATTATACACCATGTCTCAGTGATGTCTCAGCAGTAGAATTCACTATGCATCAAAGCGATTATTATGCTCAGACAGCATCAGGAAGTGGAGAGCTGGCATTTAGGAACTGTCCATCTCTTTTACAGAAGAAAGCAAGCTGCCTTCTGAGAAATATAGCTAACTCCCTTCAAATGTTGCAATTTGAAGAACATGTAACAAGGTGGGTTATAAAAGCAGTTAAGTGATCCCCTGGGTACTAGATTTCACCAGCTCAAGGCAGTTTTTCTGGGAAGCAAATTCTTTTTTGAGGTCTGCTTATTGGAGAAACCTATGCTAGAATTCAACCTTACTAAAAAATAGGAAAAACTGTGCTCTTCTAAAACCCTTGTCAAACAATAACTGACTGCATTATTTGTTTCTTCTATTGGAGCCCACTAGGTCCAAAGGGAATGAAACGTATGTCTCTGGGAATTCCCTGGCAGTCCAGTGGTTAGGACTCGTGCTCTCACTGCGGGCGGCCCAGGTTCAATCCCTGGTAGGGGAACTAAGATCCCACAAGCCCTGAGGCAAGGCCAAACAAACAAACAAAAACAAACAAAAAAAGAAACGTATGTCTCTTTCTGGCAGATGGAGGTGGGTGGGAAGCAGTGTGACTTGAACACCAAAACCTTTGCCCAGTGGCCTGGCATCCTCAGGATCTGCCAAATGTGCTGTGAATGAGTAATCCAACCGCTCCAAGGAAAACACATCTAAAAATCTATAAATGGGACAATACAAACAAATAACTTAGTACACTGGCAGACCCATAGTAAGTATTAATGGTCAATAAGTATTAACTATCAGTAATAGAAGTAATAATGTTTTACTTCAAAAAACTTCCCAGTGGTCATTAAGTATGGCACACTCCTCCTTTTCCTAAATCCCCTACACCAACTTCTTTAAGGGAGATTTTTCTCCCTTTATCAGGAGCGTTACCCTGTACAAGGGTCTAAATTGCTAGTTCTAATATCATCACTCTTAAAAACTCCATACACTTGAAAAGAGAATTTAGTCAACTAAAGAGTCCCTGCAGGGAAGAGAAGCCACCTGGGAATATTCTTCAACCTAACCCAAACTAATCAACAGCAGGAATTCTCAACTAAGTATGGTAAAGGGTTTTTTGGTTTTTTTTTTTAACCTTTGCCCCTCTGCTTTGCGATATGCTTCAAAAATAGAGGTTACCTCTTCCCTTCAATTCCGAGTCACTCACAAGGGGCTAGATGGAGAATCCGGAACACTGCGACACCAGCCCGATAAATGAATGAACAGCCCCGCAACCCCCAAAACCTGAGGTTGCTACCCATGAGGTCCCTTCTTCTAGGTGCATCCTTTCAGGAAACACAGCTCCTTTGCCCAAACCCACCAGGATGCCCCACCCTCCAAAGACAATCAAGGCCTAGAAAAGATTCTCTCCCTCCTCTAGATTCAGAAACCCCTTCCCACCACCACTTCCCACCAAAACCTTTCCTTGCCCTTCTGCGCCTAGTTCCCACGTCTCCCACGAAGACCGCTTCCTCGGCGTCCCACCCCAGGTCCCACCCCCAGAGCTGCCCCAGCCTCCGCAGTCTCCTCCTGTCGAGGGGCGGAACGCTCACCTGTTCGATGGCGAGCTGCACGTCGGGCGTGAGCTGGAGCACGGCTTCCAGCTCCTCCACGAACTCCAGTTCCTCCTCCTCCATCATCCTGCCGCCCAGCTCCCTCCCGGCGCCCACCCCGACCCGAGCCGCACGTCCTGCAGCCACCCACGCCCCAGAACAGCAACCCTCCACCGGCAGCGCTCCAGCGAGCCTTGGCTCTGTCAGCCAGTAGGGCACTTCCGGGAAGCCAGGCACTTCCGGGATCCGGGGCATTCTGGGATAGCGGAGGACTGACCTCTGGTTCCCCCGGAGGAGGCGTTTCTGTCACCTTCTGGAGTCTCCCCGGGCAGCCCTGTAGTCCGGCGGCCCCCACCTGCCTTCACCCCTCCTTAAGATGGTGGGGACCCGCTTCACCTCGCCGAAGGCGCCCTCCCCACTTGGACCCTGGCGCTGGGGAGGGCCCGGCCGCTCCGGCAGGACCCCCCAGTGAGGGTGCGCCCCAGCAGCGTCGCGATCGAATGACAGCAACTCTCACGGGCCGCGAGGCCGGCGATCCTTCTGCTCCCAGGGGCCCCTTGCTCAGTGGCAGTAGGTGTCCCCCCAGCCATCGGGGGAGAAATGACCCCAGCTGGTAAGTGGCGATGTTGCCAAGGACAATTGGTAGGATGGGAATTTGTCCACTTGACAAGAGTTAAATTCCCCGTGTGCCAAGCTTCTAGGCAGCGTTTTCTGGGGGCGTCCGCACCCAGGGGCCCCTTGCTCAGTGGCAGTAGCGGGGGCGGGGAAAAAGAGCCAGATTAGGCAGTGACCCGCCCTGGGGAAATGTTGACTTTCTGAGACTCTGAGTAGCTGGAGTCGAAGTCACGGTCCACGAATGATGAGCTGTGCGATCTTGAACAAATTACTACATCGGCCCTGCTTACCCTGCAAGGATGTGGCGAGAGATAAAAATTAAAAGCGCTATGCAAATTTAAGCTAGTAATACAGGTAATATGAGTGTGTCTAGCCCTTATGCACCACAAAGGAAAGAGCCAGGTCACCCTGTGGAACCACTTTTCCTCCAGACACAATGAGATAATTGCAGACAAGGGAAGAGTTGTTTTATCAGTTAAACATGGTAAAACTCCATGATGAAGCGTCCCTGGCCCCAATGAGCTTTTTTTTTTTTTTTTTTTATCAAAATTGTGGTAAAAAAAAGATGGGAGCAATATAATTTCTAACAATAAAGGAAGGCTTAAAAATATAAATCGGTTACATAATAGAATATTATTGACTCAAAATCATGGTTTTTGAAAATTATTTAATGACATGGGAAAATGTGCATAATATATTTCAGAAAGCAAAAATATACAGCATGGTCCCAGTTTACATGTGTGTGTATTTTGTGCCTATAAAAATCATAGCAAGAAATATTACTTTTCTGCAGGTGATGGAATGCATTCTTTGCACATTTTCCCAAAATGTCTATGAGCCTGTAGCATTTTTATAATCAGAAATATAAATGCCTTTTTTTTTAAAGGAAATGATAATTATATCCATCTTTCTTGGATGTTTTTCATTTTTTATATACAGTAAGAAATAATTTATATACAGTAAAATCCACCCATGTCGTTTAGAATGCCGTGAGTTTTAATAAATGCATATAGTCATGTAACCACTGTCACAATCAAATCCTAGGACAGTTCCATCATCCCCCCAAATTCTCTCATGCCCCACCTCATCCCCTGGCAACCACTGACCAGATTTCTGTCCCTATAGTTTGACTTTTCCAGAATGTCATATAAATGGGATCATACAATATGTCACCTCTTGAGTCTGGCTTCTTTCACTCAACGTAATACATTTGTATATCATCCATGTCGTTGCATGTATCAGTAGTTTATTTCTTCTTGCTGAGTGGTAATCCACTATATGGATATACCACAGTTTGTTTATCCATTCCCTGGATGAAGGACATTTGGGTTGTTTCTAGTTTGGGGCAATTATGAATAAAACTGCTATAAACATTCATAGGCAGGTTTTTGTGTGAACATAAGTTTTCATTTCACTTGGGTAAATACGTAGAAGTGGGATTGTTGGGTTGTATAGTAAGTCTGTGTTTATAAGAAACTGGTCAACTGTTTTCCAAAGTGGGCTGTTACCATTTTCGCATTCCTGCCAGCAATGGATGAGCGTTCTGGTTGCTCACAGCGCTTATGTTTAATGATGATAATAATAGCTCACGTTTCCTAGCCCTTACTGTATGCCAGGCACCATGCTAAGTATACATTGTCTCAATCTACATGGCAGTTCTGAGGTTGGTAGTTATTATCTGCTATTCACAGATGAGGAAATTGGGATGTAGTTAAAAACTAACAAAAACCGTTCCCAAGGTTCCATGTCATCAGGCCTGTCATCAGCCCTAGTCCCCTCATTTTTGTTTTCTCTGCTTCCAAGTGGCCCACAATGTCGTGGAGAGTCATGATACCAGGGTGACCATCTCCAATACAAAGTCATGCTGTCCCATTGCCACTGATTGTCCTTTTACAAGTCCCTTGTCAACTCTCATTGCATTCGCCCTGCAACCCAAACCTTTCCCTATGCTGAAGCTCCCAACTCCATTATCCCCCTTCTCCCTATTTCCAGATAAGATAATAATAATGAATATAAGTTTGAGTTTAAGAGAGTTACATGGTACAAAAGTCTAGGAAGATGAAAGAGCAGAGAGATAGGTGGACATCAGGTGAAGAAAACTGCATTAAGTAGTAACAGGCTAGACTGTTTATGATAAGCAAAAGAGAGAAATATCTTTAATAGAAGGAGGAAGCCTGGAAAGACAGATTATACACTCTTAAGATAAATAAAATATGGAAGTGTACAGATATGAGAAATTTGGGTATGAAAATAGGAGCATGTGGTATTCTCACAAATGAGCTGGGCTTTTTATAAACAAAACAATTTCCTGTTATGGAATAGGGTACAACTGATGATGAAGTTATCATAGAAGACATATTTTCTACCTTGAAATGTCACCAAATGAGGAATAAATTCAGTTTCTAATACTTAAAAAAAAAAAATCTTGGAGACCCTGTCCTTTAATCCTTTAATCAGTAATGGGAAAAAGATGGAGAAGTTAAGGAGAAAGTACTACAGCAGTCTGTAGGGGAGTGTTAGGGTGCATCTCTGAGGATAGCATCAGTATAAAATGGAAAAATAACAGTAACCTTCCAAAGGAGGAATTTTCATAATGTTTCTCTTTGTGCCAAAAAATTGTAAGCCTATACAGGTAGGCTGGAAATACTAAGTAATTTTAAAACAGACTTTGTTAATGAGATCCAGTGAGATCTCTAAATTTCATGTGCCTCTGTCAATTTACTGCTTTTTTCTAACTCTGTTAAAAGGAGTCTCCAATATCCTATTATATTTGCAACTGGTTTCATTATTTTTGAAGTAGCTGTACTGTAATAAATTGAGTAGACATTGTGCAGAGGATGTTATTTTCTAAGATCGAAACAGTGTCTTTATTACATTAAGAGGGATCTCCATAACGATCCCAGCTATTCCTTCTCCTGAATAGCTGGGCTTTTTATGAAACTTCTCATAAAAAAAAAAATCACAGAATGTCTGAATTACGTGATCTTTACCCACTAAATGCCAGTAGCATAACCCCTTCCCCTAACATTGTGATAACCAAAAATACCCCCTACAAATTTCCACAATGCCTCCTTATGACCCTCAAGCACAACCACACTTAGATCCTGTTGTCACTATGGGTGGCAAAAGCTCCCAAGCCAACTTATAGTAGAAGCATATAGTTTAATTTCTATATTAAATCTTGTTCAAAATGTCTTTTGGGCGCTTCTTTATGGACTGTTTTAAGTGCATGACTTTTCATGATGAGTTTCTTTTGTTGTCCTTCATTCCGGAATTTTCTGCACATCCTGGACACCGGCGTTTGTTCTTGACTGACATTCTGATAGTTCTGAATGTTCCCATATCCTAGACACCCAGTTTTGTTTTGATTGGTACTCCGGTTCTCCGTGCATGCCCCCTGATTAAATCTAAAGAGATTATAATCTCCAGCTAGCTTCAGCAGCTCCCCTGTTCCCATCAGTGGTAGCTCAGGCAATCAGTCACGCCTATATGCTTTTATTTTATTTATTTGTTTGTTTTATTTTTATTTTTGGCTGCGTTGGGTCTTCGTTGCTGCGCATGGGCTTTTCTCTGGTCGCGGCGAGCAGGAGCTACTCTTTGTTGCGGTGCGCAGGCTTCTCACTGCGGTGGCTTCTCTTGTTGCGGAGCACGGGCTCTAGGCTTGTGGGCTTCAGTAGTTGTGGCTCGTGGCCTCTAGAGCACAGCCTCAGTAGTTCTGGAGCATGGGCTCAGTTGCTCCACGGCATGTCGGATCTTCCCGGACCAGGGCTTGAACCCGTGTCCCCTGCATTGGCAGGCAGATTCTTAACCACTGCGCCACCAGGGAAGTCCCTCATACATGTTATTTCTTAGTCTTCTCCATAGTTCTTGATGTAGCTGGGACAGTAGGGTGAGAAGCCAAGGTCAGGCGGCTAAGTGCTGGCCTGCTAAGATGACACCGAAGTCTGTTATGTTCAAGTGTTTTTGCTCTTAATGCCTCTCTAACCTACCTGAGCCAGGTCCTGGTACACCATTACGTATAAAAATCAAAGCCATTACTTTCCAACAGCTTATGTGACACTTTCACACTTTAAAAAATGATGACTCCTCAGAAGTATGTTAAATGAATGTCATTTCTTTTTTTGTTTTTGGTCATGCTGCACAGCTTGCAGGATCTTAGTTCCACGACCAGGGATTGAGCCCGGGCCCTTGGCAGTGAGAGTGCAGAGTCCTAACCACTGGACCACCAGGGAAGTCCCTGAATGTCATATTTTTTTAAATATTACCTTTTCATGTAATTTTCAAGGCAGTGTGCTTTATCAAATTTCTAACTATAGTTTTCAAAACCCTCATACACTTGTACAACACAGGAAAATGTAAAAGTCATTCTTAATTCACCTCACTCCACAGACACAAAACCAACACACGCCCATACACACTTCTCTCCCCACACTGTTAGTCTGGTGTTCCCCTTCCAAACCTTTCTTTGCGTGATTATGTAGCAATATACGTACAAGCACATTTATAGTTTTTTTTTAACTGTAAGTTACATCTCACTGTACTTATTGTTGTGATTTATTCTTTCCCCTTTAAATTTCCAGTATGTTCTGGAGATCTTTCTCTGTATTTTGGTCTATCTCTCCTTTTAGAGGCTATGTAGCATTCCATAGTTTGATCATACCATAAAATATCTTATGTCAGACGGTCTCCCACTTGACTTACGATAGTTCAATTTACAATTTTTCAGCTTTATGATAATGCGAAAGCAATACGCATTCAGTAGAAACCATGCTTCAAATTTCGAATTTTGATCTTTTCCCGGGCTAGCAGTGTGCTGGGTGAATATAGTCTCTTGTGATGCCGGGCAGGGGCAGCGAGCTGCAGCTCCCTGTCAGCGAGGCAATTGAGGGTAAACAACTGCTACACTTACCCATTCTGCTTTTCACTTTCAGTACAGTACTCAATAAATTGCATGAGATGTTCAACACTTTATTATAAAATAAGCTTTGTGTTAGATGATTTTGCCCAAATGTAGGCTAATGTATGTGTTCTGAGCACTTTTAATTAAGATGGGCTAGGCTCAGCTATGTTGTTCAGTAGGTTGGGTGTATTAAATGCATTTTCAACTTATGATATTTTCAACTTACCATGAGTTTATCAGGACATAACACCACCATAAGCTGAGGAAGATCTGCATTCCACTATTGGATATTTAGATCATTCCTAATTTTTCTTTGCTATTACAAACAATGCTGAATCCTTGCAATACATATTTATACTTCTATCAGCACTGAAAAGTGTCTATAACCCTCATATCTTTATGTACACTGGATATTATCAGTCTTGTAAATATTTACTTGCACATATTCTCTAATTCACAGAAGGCTTTATTATTTATTTATGTACTTGGCTGCGCCGGGTCTTAGTTGCGGCACGCGGGATCGTTGTTGCTGCGTGTGGCATCTTTAGTTGCGGCACATGAACTCTTAGTTGCGGCATGTGGGATCTAGTTCCCTGACGAGGGATAAAACCCAGGCCCCCTGCACTGGGAGTGCAGAGTCTTAGCCACTGGACCACCAGGAAAGTCCCACATAAGCTTTAGAAAGAGCTTATGGAGTCCATTAAAAACACGCTGGGATTTTGACTGGAATTGTATTGAATTTAGAGATCAATTTGGGGAAAGTTGACATGTTTACAATATTGAGTTTTTAGGCCATGCTCTCCATTTATTTAGGTTTTTATGTCTTTCAGTAAAGGTTTGTGGCTGTCTTCATATAGGTCTTGCATATTTCTTGTTAGGTCTAAAACTAGTGATTTTATAAATTACAAAAAAAATGTAAATGGTCCTCTTTTTCTATTACCATTTCTAATTGTTATTTGTTGGCTTATAGAAAAGCCATTTATTTTTGTGTGTCAATTTTGTATCCAGCCACCTTACCTCAACTGTTTTATTCTATATTTCAGTTGATTTTCTTATTTTTTCTTGATAAATTACCATATTGTTTGAAAAATAGTGATAGTTGTTTCTCTCCCTTTTCAATGTTAAAATCTTTTTTGAAGGCTAATGTGTGTGCTGCTATATTGGCCAGGACCACAATAGTAGATGTTAAACAGCATCAGATTGAGTGGACATGGTATTTACTATCTAAACAGGAGAAGAAAACATATAAGGACAAACCGATCAAGCCACAGATACTGCATAAGGAAACAATGGATTTATAACACATAAAAGAAGGAAAGTGGCAGACTCTTGACTACCAAGTGCTCCCTGCCCTTCATCTTACACTAATATTATTTAAAACCTTCCAAATCCTTATAAGACCTCTGCTAGGCAGCTCCATCATGTTACCTGGCAACGTGGGAGTTTGCTCTGTCTGCAGAGCAAATGTATTTCAGCCTGGCTCTTACCTCAACAGTTCATTCAGTCTTTAGACTGACCATTCATAGTTCATGAGGTCAGTCACAGACAAGTGTGACACTCAGGTGCCACATAAGCATGCGCTAGGATGCTTGCGGCTGAGGTTCTTTTTTTTTTTAACATCTTTATTGGAGTTTAATTGCTTTACAATGGTGTGTTAGTTTCTGCTGTATAACAAAGTGAATCAGCTATACATATACATATATCCCCATATCTCCTCCCTCTTGTGTCTCCCTCCCACCCTCCCCATCCCACCCCTCTAGGTGGTCACAAAGCACAGAGCTGATCTCCCTGTGCTATGTGGCTGCTTCCCACTAGCTATCTATTTTACATTTGGTAGTGTATATATGTCCATGTCACTCTCTCACTTTGTCCCAGCTTACCCTTCCCCCTCCCCGTGTCCTCAAGTCCATTCTCTAGTAGGTCTGCATCTTTATTCCCGTCTTGCCCCTAGGTTCTTCATGACCATTTTTTTTTTTTTAGATTCCATATATATGTGTTAGCATACGGTATTTGTTTTTTCTCTTTCTGACTTACTTCACTCTGTATGACAGTCTCTAGGTCGATCCACCTCACTACAAATAACTCAGTTTTGTTCCTTTTTATGGCTGAGTAATATTTCATTGCAGCTGTATTTACAATAGCCAGGACATGGAAGCAACCTAAGTGTCCATCAACAGATGAATGGATAAAGAAGATGTGGCACATATATACAATGGGGCTGAGGTTCTTGTTGCTATATATAATGAAGATTCCTTCCCAAAGTATACTTTTAAGTCTCTGTAACTAATCACCTCTCTCTGCATTGTTCTTTTTTTTTTTAATGAAGTACAGTTAACTTACAATGTGTTAATTTCTGCTATACAACAGTGATTCAGTTATACATATATATACATTATTTTTTATATTTTGTTCCATTATGGTTTATCCAGGATATTGAATATAGTTCCTTGTGCTATACAGTAGGACCTTGTTATCCATTCTATATAAAATAGTTTGCCTCTGCTAATCCCAGACTCCCAATCCATCCCTCCCCTAGTCCCCCTCCTCCCTGGCAACCACAAGTCTGTTCTATGTCTGTGAGTCTCTTTTGTAGATAAGTTCATTTGTGTCATATTTTTATTTTATTTATTTATTTATAATTAATTAATTTGTTTATTTTTGGCTGTGTTGGGTCTTGGTTGCTGCACGTGGGCTTTCTCTAGTCGTGGTGAGTGGGGGCTACTCTTTGTTGCAGTGTGCAGGCTTCTCATTGTGGTGGCTTCTCTTGTTGCAGAGCACGGGCTCTAGGTGTGTGGACTTCAGCAGTTGTGGCACATGGGCTCAGTAGTTACGGCTCGTGGGCTCTAGAGCGTAGGCTCAGTAGTTGTGGCACACGGGCTTAGTTGCTCTGCAGCATATGGGATCTTCCTGGACCAGGGCTCGAACCTGTGTCCCCTGCATTGGCAGGCGGTTTCTTAACCACTGCACCACCAGGGAAGCCCTGTGTCATATTTTAGATTCCACATATAAGTGATGTTGTATGGTATTTTCCTTTCTGTTTCTGACTTCACTTAGTATGATAATCTCTACATCCATTCATGTTGCTGCAAATGGCATTATTTCATTCTTTTTTATGACTGAGTAGTATTCCACTGTATATACGTACCACATCTTCTTTATCCATTCATCTGTCGATGAACATTTAGGTTGTTTCCGTGCCTTGGCTATTGTGAATAGTGCTGCTGTGAACATAGGGGTGCATGTATCTTTTTGAATGCTAGTTTTCTGCATTGTTCTTAGTTTCCGGCATTTAAGTTTTCACCTACAATCTTGCTGAGCTGTAATTAACTCTTGGCGTTGAGATTGACTGTGCATGGCACAAGACACTACAGACTTAGTTTCACAGGAATGCTTTTCCTTCATTCATTTCTTAAGTACCAAGTGCCTACATAACTGTAGTTTACTACATAGGTTAATAGAGCTCAGCCTATAAAAAGAAAAAACTAGATACTTAAATAGGAGCTTGGGTTGCTATAGATATTATGATGCCACTTTAAAAACAGAAACTGAGAATGCTAGTAAGGATGAGAATCTTAATATTTTTAAGGATAAAGTTACCAGAAAGGATGAAGGCATTGTCTATGTTTGTGTGCCAAGGTGTGTCTATGAACAAACCTGCTCTCACCCCAAGAATTCCTTTCAAAACCAGTGAAAACACACTTTGAAAGATAATCTACAATAATTCAAATATCAAATCACTTCTGACTTGTTAAAAAATGAGGTTTGTGAAAATCTTAACATTGAAAATGCTTATGGTAAGTGAAATATTAATATTCAAAATTAATTTAAAGGGAGTTCCCTGGTGGTGCAGTGGTTAAGAATCCACCTGCCAATGCAGGGGACTCGGGTTTGAGCCCTGGTCCGGGAAGATCCCATATGCCGCAGAGCAACTAAGCCCGTGCGCCACAACTACTGAGCCTGCGCTCTAGAGCCTGCAAGCCACGACTACTGAGCCCACGTGCCACAACTACTGAAGCCCACGCGCCTAGAGCCCGTGCTCCACAACAAGAGAAGCCACCGCAATGAGAAGTCTGTTCACCACAACAAAGAGTAGTCCCCACTCACCGCAACTAGAAAAAGCCCAGGAGCAGTGACGAAGACCTAACACAGCCAAAAGTAAATAAATAAATAAATTTTAAAAATTAGTTTAAAGCATGATCTCAATGAAATATATAATAAATGCATATAAAGAAGACTGGGAAGAATTCTACTAAAATGTTAATAATCTGAGAGTAATATCTCTCAGTGGTGGCATTATTTGATTATTATTTTTCATATTGCACAGGTTTCACTTTTTAAAGTATTACTTTTATGACCAAAAAACTAAAAAAAAAAAAGAAAGAAATCATATGAGTTAAGTAAAGTAAGCAAAATCAACCTTTTATGCAATTACTTATGAGACATGAAGACACTGAACATTGTTGACCTGATGATTTAGGAAGGCAGATGAATTTGTTCACAGCAATTTGCTCGTTCTAACTCATTTCAAAGATAATTTCCTTAATGGATCAACGTCCTTGAATACTTTTTAAGCTTGTAGGACTCACTCTTTTAGTTAGGTGTAGCCATCTGCAAACAAGCAAATTTTTGCATTTATAGCAAAGGAAACGCGTTTGTGAAAGGACTTTGAAAAAACATAGAGCAATACACAAAGGCAAGCACTATATAATCAGCTCTTTGTGTAAATTATGGTTTTTATTGACAGGGATCATTATCACTGTGTACAAAAGCAAAAACTTTCCTGTGGTGTGCAGCTGTGGCCACTGTTTGCAGAAGCCACGTGCTTGGGTGTGACTGTGCTTCTCGGACTCACAGTTTGCTATTGCAAATAGTCCAGGATAAAACTGAGGAAGCTGCAGTCTGGAAGCTGGCTAAGGCAGGCCTAGGGCATCTTCAACCCAATAGATGTTTATTGAGAAGCTTACCAGCAAGTAACTGTGCTGTGGGGATACCAAGAGAAAGAACAATAATCCCTGGCCTCTGCCCTGCATATAGTTTTTTGTTGTTTTTTTTTTATCTGCGCCAAGTGTCATGTGGGATCTTAGTTCCTGGTCCAGGGATCGAACCTGTGCCCCCTGCAGTGGAAGCGTGGAGTCTTAACCACTGGACCACCAGGGAAGTCCCTGCCCTGCATATAGTTTACATGTATTTTTGAAAAGATTTCACCTAATTCTCACAGCCACCCTGTGAGTTAGGTAGAGGAACCCCCATTTACAGGGAAGGGTAGGTAGTTTTCTCCATGTCACACAGCTTCTGAGTAGCAGAGCCAAAACGGGCACTCAGGTCCTCTACTCCTAACCCTGGAGCTGAATGCCATGGCTGCCTCCTGGATAGATAGGCCCCACCTGCCCATCAGGAGCATTCAGTCTGGAGGGGAAACACAAATGCAGGTATCAGCGAAAGGTGTTGATCAGGTGTTGTTACTGAGTGCAAAGTACAAGAGAAAAAAAAAGGAAGGCAGCTAACTTCCTCCTGGCCACACTCTGAGTCCTGAGAGCAAGCTGCCTCCTTGAAATGCTGTCTGGCTTTTGCTGATGGTAGCCCGAAGGGAGTGATGTTCCATTAACGGCCATCACTTTCTTTCTCTTTGTCTGCCTCATTTCATCTTTCTCTACGTCTTACAGCCCTTTTCCTCTTGTTCGCTTGTTGTGAATTCCAGTCTCTGGATCCGTATCTCTATGCCTATTTTCCTGTGTTGAAGGCTGTATCTTGGCCTTTTTATTCCCTGTATCTATCTCAGTCTCTTCCGGTGGATCTTCTTTCTGTGCTGTATCTTTCTCTCCATGTCTCTTCCCATCACTTCATTTCTCCTTTTCTCCTTGTTCCTGCTCTGTTTCTGCTTCACCTGTCCCTAATGCAGAAAGGAAGTGAGGTTCTAAACAAAATAATTTTCATTTCAGAAGTGTTTCATTTTCTCTGTTATGACTTTTAAAGTAGATGAGTGGATGGAGACCTCCAAGTTCTCTTTCGGTTCAGATGCTCGATGTGAAGATGTTTCATGTGTGAATCTCAACCTTTTTTCCGATAGATGCAAGGTAGCAGCCCACACATCACATATCTTAATGATATTCACTTGAGTATTCTCAAAGCATTCTACAAGTAAATATGGAATTTTCAATTTAAGGTTGGAGAAACCAGGGAGCAGACGTGGGGAGAGTCGTGTATCTTATCCCCTAATGGTATCCAGATTGGGATCTAAAGGAATGGAAGAGATGGGGACCAAAAAACAGGATCATATACCTCAGTGGCAGAAGAAACCACCTAGAAATCCCACCACAGCCCTCCCAAACTGGGAGCTTTGTTAATTCCCATTCAAGGGGTGTAACTCTGATTTGGTAAATAAGTCTTAACATCCAGTAACCCAAGCTCACGCCTGAAACCCACAAAGGAAGCATAATCAAAACCTCCTTAAATCCCAACCCTACAGCATGAAGTAGTTGAAATCACCCTGGAACATGAATCAGCAGTCCAGGGTCCTAATTTGAGACTTGCCACTTCGTAGGGTGGCAATTCAGTTTACCATTTGCATCCAAGTTTCCTTATCTATAAAATGAAAACAATATGTTCACCTACCTCACTGGGTTATTTTGAGAACCAAGTGAGATAATATATGTAAAGTGCTTTGAAAAATTATAAAGTTATATATAAATATAAAATGGTGTTAATAGCAGCATCAGAGCCCATAAACTCCACTCCACACATTTATATTTGTGGGTAAACAATTAGGAACAGTGGTTATTAATCAGAAACCACATTGTGAAAAAGAATTATGTACTCTCTCCTTGCTTATCAAGTTTGAAGGCAGAATAGTCATTAAGCACATTGACCTTGAAGGCAGAAAATACTGAATTCAAATCCCAACTCTGCTACCAGCAGTGTGACCTTAGCAATATTTTAGTTGCTTTGGGTCTCATTTTGCAGACACACACTCACTCACACAGAGTGAGGACAACAGATTTTTCGTGAGGAACCAATGAGATAACTCATGCAAAATGTTGGATCCAGTACCTGGCACATAGTAAGTACTCAATAAGCATTAGCTTTAAAAAGTATCAAACATTTCTTGAGCGCTTGCAATGTGCCAGGTATAACTTAGGAAACACAACAAAAAGATTCTGGGGTTTTTTTTGTTGTTTTTTTGGGGGGGTTTGGCCGCACCAAACGGCATGCAGGATCTTAGTTCCCCAACCAGGGATCGAACCCGGGCCTGGCAGTGAGAGCGCCTAGTCCTAACCACTGGACCGCCAGGGGATTCCCGACATGGTCCTGTTTCAAGGAAAGCGCATACAAATAAAAACCAACGTGCTCACTACTCAAATGCAAAGGCAGTTTAGAAAATGAACTTATAAACCTGCCTGGAGAGACAGGTAAATTGAAACCTTCTTTCAGGAGGAAACATTTGACTGAAGACTTCTGAAGGGTGAGTAGAAGTTTGTGTAAAAAAAAAGCTTGATGCTTTTTGACTTTATCGTTTGCCCACTTGAAAAGCCAGGGCTCACTTTATGCTTGTTGCCCTTCTGGTGATTCAACCTAAACATTTTGGTGACTTCATGAGCATGGTGTTGGAAACTGATTTTACTGGTTATTTTCTATGCATGAAACATCTGTTGTTTTGTTTTCATTTCATAGACTCCTTAAGAGCTGTACAAACGACTTCTTGCATAGGGAGTAGATTGATTCCCATCACTGGAAAGTACTGGCATCCTTGATGCACGTTGCTGATCCCTTTAAGAAGAGAAGGCAGGGAGGACTTGTGACCACTTGTCCCTCTCTGGAAAAGCTGGAGCTGGAGGTGACTGGGATAAAGGGGTAGGGAGTAGAAATTGCAATGCAGAAGGATTTGTTGTTCTGGAGAGAATGGAAGATAGCTGTCCTTTACCCTCATGCAAATGTGAATGTACAGAAAGCTTTTTATTTGCCAGATATCTTGCTACCAAATTGAAGTATCTTTCTTATTTCACCAAGGGTGTTACCGGTGCATTTGGGAGTTAGAGATGTTGCCCTAAGTGGAAGAAATATCAGACTTTTCTTTGGGTTTTCTGCTTCCTTAATGTTGCTTCCTAAATCCCTCACCTTAACTACATATACGAAGACGTTAAAAGCTGTGTTTACATCGGCTTCTACACCAGCAACTGCCATGTTAGAGAAATTTAATTGACATTTAAAGAAATAATCCTTATAACCTAATAAACCTTATAAAAGTCGTAGAATCTTAAGAATTTTGAGCTGGAAGAACCTAAGAGAACTTGTAATTCAGCTTCTTCATTTCACAAATGAGGAAACTGGCCCAGGGAGGCTGAGCCCAGCTGCTCCAAAGTACTCTTATGGGGCTTTGGTTAGCATTTTGCATGATGGTGATTTGAAGAGATGCACAGTACCTTTCAATTGCTGTAGACATAAATGAATTGTCTTTCCCCCCACATTTGTAAGCTGAGGAAGATACAGACCAAAGTAAAACTCTGGCAAGTCCCAAGAGAAGAGAAGCCAGTAATACTGAAGTTACTGTATTGGTGCCATGTGACTGGTGCTGAGTGAAAATGATTCGATTTCGCCCACCCAAGTTCAGGGCATTTGGCCCGAGAACTTTGAAGTAAGGACGACGCTGTCAACAACAACAACGAAACAGTCACCAAGACGGGACAGCATCTTGACCCAAAGCCTAGAGACAGAACTGCAGTACCACGGAAAGCCTGCAGCCGTGAGATTCCACCTCGATGTGTGGCTGGAGAGAGGAACTGCTGGATCGATGCTCCTCTGGAGAAATTTCGGCGGTTGGCAGGACGTGGAAAAGCCATCTCTGGCCGGCAGAAAGACCATTTCCTTAAGCCTCCCACTTGGAAGCGAGAGTGCTTCATAGATAAGTCAGGCGGGCAGACGGCCTCAAGTCCACCCGCCCTCTCCTTCCTTCGCCGGGAGAGACGCCCACCGCCCTGTTTTGCGCCGGGCCACGCCCCTGCCCCGCGGGCTCACCCCACCCTACTAGTCGGGGGTCTAGACCCGGAGCCTTTTCCTACCTGGCCCCCTCGGGGCCTCGCCCACCCGCCCGTCTCGCCCGGTGGGCAGGTGCGGGGCAGTTCGTCAGCCAGGCGGGTCCCCGAGGGAGGGGGAGGCGTCCGCGGTGACGGAACAGAAGCCCCGAGAGCCTCGGCGCTTCCTCCACGGCCTCGGCCCGGCGGCGGCCACTCGCGCGCCGCTGGTCGGAGGCGCAGCGTCCGCTCACTCGCGGCCCGGCGGGCAGCAACTCCCGCTGCCGCCTACTCGCCGGCCGGGAAACCAGGAGAAGCCTCGGGGCCCAGGGGCGGTGGCGGCGAGACCCCGCCCCGCCCGGCCGGCCCGCTCCTATCGCGGTCCGCGGCCTGGTCACGCGGGGAGTGGCGCCGCGGGCTCGGGACCAGCGCCCGGCGGCTGCCGGAGTCGCGGCGGGCCGGGGCCGGGGCCGGGGCCTGGGCGGGGGGCGGAGGGTAGAAATAGGGGCGGGCGGGCCGCGTCAGTCCCGGAGCCGCGCGCGCGGAGCCGACCGAGCCACGCCGAGGGCGCCAAGCTAGGCGGCCGAGCCCGAGCACCCATGCTGCTGCCGCTGGCCTGGGGCTCGCTCTTCTTCCCGGGGCTCTTCGTGCTCTGCACCTGGGGGCTGCGGCGCGCGCGGCCCGCCTGGACCCACAACGACTGCGTGCTGATCAGCACCAGGTACGGGGCGAGGCCGCGCCGCCGCCCGGCCACGCGCCCCGGCTGCGCCCGCCCAACGCCGAGCCCAGGGCGGAAAAGGGGGGCGACAGGAAGCGAGGGGGCCGCCTCCCGGGTCCTCGCCCAGTCCACGGCGCGGGCCGGAGCGCTCCGAGGACCCTGTGCAGCCTGCCCCCGGAGGGAGGGAGGCGGAGGAGGGTGGAGCGGGAGCAGGCTGGAGGGTGGGGGGCTGCCCACGCTGATGAGGACCGGGAGGGACGTCTCCCTGCTGCTGACATCTGCCAGCTGCTTTGGGAGTCGGGAGCGCGGCGGCGGCCCTACCGTTTTCCTCGGCGC